>NC_057749.1:9234026-9302834 GCF_004010195.1 Chiloscyllium plagiosum
AACATGGCTTTGTGCATGGGAAATCATGTCTCACAAACTTGATTGAGTTTTTTTGAAGTAACAAACAAGATTGATGAGGACAGAGCAGTAGATATGATCTATATGAATTTCAGTGAGGCGTTCGACAAGGTTCCCCATGGGAGACTGATTAGCAAGCTTAGATGTCATGGAATACAGGGAGAACTAGCCATTTGGATACAGAACTGGCTCAAAGGTAGAAGACAGAGGGTGGTGGTGGAGGGTTGTTTTTCAGACTGGAGACCTCTCACCAGTGGAGTGCCACAAGGATCGGTATTGGGCCCTCTACTTTTTGTCATTTACATAAATGATTTGGATGCGAGCATGAGGTACAGTTAGTAAGTTTGCAGATGACACCAAAATTGGAGGTGTAGTGGACAGGGAAGAGGGTTACCTCAGATTACAACAGGATCTGAACCAGATGGGCCAATGGGCTGAGAAGTGGCAGATGGAGTTTAATTCAGATAAATGCGAGATGCTGCCTTTTGGGAAAGCAAATCTTAGCAGGATTTATACACTTAATGGTAAGGTCCTAGGGAATGTTGCTGAACAAAGACCTTGGAGTGCAGGCTCATAGCTCCTTGTTTCCACGCTCTACATCTCTATGACTCTATGATTCTAAGTAAAAGAGGAACTCTCACCAGAGTGAACTCTATAGTAATGACAGCCCAGCCTTTGAGGTCAGCAGTGATGACAGTTGCTTTGCTGCTGCCCACCAAAAACCATTAACTTTACATAGCTTCTAATTCTTCACCTAAAAGTAATTCCCAGTAAATCAATAGTAGCCACTGAAATAACTACGTTCTTAATGTTAGTCAAGCGCTAAATTTGGAAAGATAAAAAAAGCTGTATAGTTGCATACTTCACAGTACACAAATCACTGTTGTTAGCCAAAAAAAGTGAATGAAAAATTGCATGTGGTATTGGTATGGCAAAGTTTCAGATTTCATATCACATTTTACCAAAGTCCCCATGACTATACTTATATAGGTACAAAGGGCAAATGAGCAAGTGAAGAGTTTAGCAAGATTTTTTTTTCAAAAGCATCAAGGTAACTGAGAACTTTAATCCATGGATTAAAACAAATGCTGGAAATTCAAGTTCAACATTTCATTTTCTCCAATTGAATTTTGTTAAGAGTGGAACAATGTGATTAAATACAGTACCTGAAGATGTAGGTTAGTGATAGAAAAGTAAAGATATACATGACTAACTTTCACTAGCACACTTTCACTAAAAATAAAATTAGCTTCTTTGGAATACCAGCTTCTCAATGAATTTCCACCGGCCACTATATTAAGCCAGCACTCCATTACTATCTCTTGCCTTCCTCTATAGAAGACTTCAAGTTTGAAGTAATCATCTAACTAAAGTCCCCGTACCAGAATTTCAAAATGCCGATTAGAAAAAAACTGTTTTGATGAGCCATGCTGCACTGTCCATATGCAAAAGTGAAGTTGTAATAACCACTTGACTGAACACTGCAGCTTTCAAAATTTAAACTATGCAAGCTGAAAATTGTAAACAAGCCAGTCACTTTCAACATCATTTATCAAATGTTGGGCTCAGCAACCAGTGAAAGCTCACTCACTCAGACATTTAGAGCGAAGTTTCCCTCTTGATGTTTTCAACAATACGCAAGTCTGCAGTTCGGCTGTTGTTTCTCAGCACATCTTGGTGTCAGCTCATTTATTTACTTGCCCTAGTTTGGTCAACTTCATTTAATAAGCTTTAATGCTAGTTTGACTGGCTTAATTTTCAATGTTATCTGTAATATATAAAGGTTAATTTTCAAAAATATAATGATGGTAGCCATCCCCAAGCTTTTCACCTCATCTTTCAAATTAGGAAACTTTCATTTTCCCCACACGTAACTGATGTCACTCTTGCACAAACAAATGGATTCAATCCTTTGAAATCAGTTTAAGCAAAACGGCATTGCAATATTTAATATTACATGGCACAAATATCAATGCAACACAAAACAAATGATATTCTTAATAAGGAATAAAAGAATTTTTGGCTTTCATCAACACCTTCTATTGACAAGACAACTTAGAAACTAACGTACACCTTTCTTTCCTGTGGGATAAGCCAGTTGTGGTTTTAAGTCAGCATTCTTGCAGTTCTCATTATAAATGCAAGACTATAAACTTTGGCACCAGTTCTCGCTTTTCAGCAATATTAAAGATAAAATGGGGTTGGAATGAATTGACAAATACATGATAACGAGGCAAAAACAAAGATTGCAAATGCTGGAAACCAGATACTGGATTAGTGGTGCTGGAAGAGCACAGCAGTTCAGGCAGCATCCAAGGAGCAGCAAAATCGACGTTTCGGGCAAAAGCCCTTCATCAGCCCTTCCTGATGAAGGGCTTTTGCCCGAAACGTCGATTTCGCTGCTCCTTGGATGCTGCCTGAACTGCTGTGCTCTTCCAGCACCACTAATCCAGAATCCAAATACATGATAACGACTTGCTGAATATGTTGTTAGCACATGATAGGCATTTTTAATTAAAAAGAGTCAGAGGGGTCTTTTGTTTAAGCGGTATTTTCTCTACCTCTGATTCAGAAAGTCCAGACTTAAGTTGCAGCTATTCCAGTGGTGTGGCTTGTCTGAGCAGCACCATTAAAAACAACAGTGATAGTGTGGCCAATTAATTAAGCATCCAACTGAGGACAGTACTTTTAACGGAAGACTATGTCCAAATCTACAATTGTTTGGAAGCCTTGTGGTTTGAAAGCACATGTTTTATGAGCAAGGAGATCATGAGCTTGACTTTCAGCAACACCACTATTGTTTCTAGGGTCTCCTGTGGTGCAGTGGTAATATGGAACAAAAGATCAGAGTTCAAGTACTATCCAGGATGTGATGGGCAGAGTTATCCCACAACACATCCAGGCAGCTTAACCAGATAGATTGAAAAAAGAAATTCAAAGAGGGTCAGGTGCTCATGTGGCGCAGTGATAACACCGTCAATGCTTCATTTTAAGAGTGTCATGTAATGCAGTGGCAGTGACCCTACTTCTGGGTTGGAAGGTCCAGATTCAAGATTGGACCAAGTTCTCAAAAATGTGATCAGAATAGTTTTGTGGTCTTTTTGACTGACGTGGACACAAGGGCCTTTTTCTCAGTGCTGTAGATCTCTGTGCCTAACATTCTCCCCTTTCCTCTCCCTCAACAGGTTGATGAAACATTATTGTAAAGAGTATCAATTTGGATACTGGATTTTAATTGCTCTATTTTAATTGCAGCGAGGGCAGATAGAACAAGGACCAGGAAGCTGCCAGTAAAGTAAGCAAAACGTTTGAAAAGCTTCCCTTGGGAGTCTGCTGCCTCCATTTTAATTGCAGCGAGGGCAGAAAGGAGGAGGACAATGGGGCTGTCGGGAAGGTAAACAAACCATTTAAAAAGCTGATATATTTAGGCAGCAGCTGAACTAGAGACACTATCACCTGCTCCCCCTCCTCTAACCAAAGAGAAGGTCTCTGTGGTGTGTTGACAAGGTAAGGATTTTGGCAAGTACAGGTAACTTAATTAAAAAAAACTTTTCTTTTTCATAACTTCAGTCTCAACTTAGCTAAAGCTTACGATTAAAAGTGGTAGGAGATCTCAGACCCATGTCATGCTCCTCTTGCTGAATGTGAGCACTCAGACACAGCTGGTGTCCCTGGCTCCTTCACTTGCAAGAAGTTTGGACAGCACGTTTAGTGAACTGGTCACACCGCAAATTAGGACTGCTGAGGGAGAGGGGGAATGGATGACCAAAAGGCAGCGAAAGAGCAGAAAGGCAGTGCACGTGTCCCCTGCAGTCATCTCCCTCCAAAACAGGTAGACCATTTTGGATACTATGGGGGAGATGGCTCACTAGAGAAAGGCAGCAGTAGCCAAACTTAAGGCAACGTGGCTGGCTCTGCTGTTCGGAAGTGTGGGGGAAAAAAGTGGAAGGGCTATAGTCAATGGGAATTCATGTGTAAGGGGCAGAGATAGACGTTTGTGTGACTCCTGAATGAAATGTTGCCTCCCACGTGCAAGGCTCAGGGTGTCTCCGATTGCCTGCAGAAAATTCTCAAAAGGGAGGGTGAACAGCCAGTTGTCATGGTACATGTTGGCACCAATGATATAGGTAAAAAAACAGGATAAGTCCTACAAGCGGAATTTAGGGAGTTAGGAAACAAGTTAACAAGTAGGACTTCAGGAGGCAGTAATCTCAGGATTTCTACCAGTGCCACATGCTAGTCAGAGTAGGAAGGATAGAATAACCAGGATGGATGTGTGGCCTGAGAAATGGTGCAGGAGGGAGGGATTCAGATTTTTGGAAATTTGGGACCAATTCTGGGGGAGGTGGGACTATTACAAATTTGATGATCTACACCTGGGCCAGATTGGAACCAATCTTCTTGGGGGTGCTTTTGCTAATGCTATTGGGGAGAGTTTAAACTAACATGGCAGGGGAATGGGAATCAAATGAGGAGGTTGGACGATAGGAAAGAGGCAGTAACTAGAGCCTGTAAGGAACAAGACAATGAAGTCAGCGTGACTAAAGAGAAAAGTAGGCAGGAAGCGGAAGATGAACACAGAGGGACAGGTGGTCTGAGGTGCATTTGTTTTAATGCAAGAATTATAGTAGGTAAGGCAAATTAACTTAGGACTTGTATTAGTACCTGCGAGTATGAGGTTATTGTTATTACTGAGACTTCGTTGAGGGAAGGGCAAGATTGGCAACTAAATATCCCAGGATATCATCAAGTGGGATAGACAGGGAGGTAAAAATGGGTGGAGGAGTTGCATTACTGCTCAAAGATATCACAGCTGTGCTGATGGAAGGCACTATGGAAGACTTGAGCAGTGAGGCAATATGGGCAGAGCTCAGAAATAGGAAGGGTGCGGTAACAATGTTGGGGCAGTACTACAGGCCTCTCAACAGCGAACATGAGAAAGAGGTATAAATATGTCAAGAGATCATAGAAAGACTTAGGAGCAATGGGGTGGTGGTGATAGGAGATTTTAATATTAGAGGTCGAGATGGAGCGGAAGTTTGTAAAGAGCATCCAGGAGAGTTTGAGAGCAGTATGTAAATAGTCCAACTTGGAAAGGGGCCATACTGGACCTAGTTTTGGGAAATGAGCCTGGCCAGGTGATTGAAGTTTCAGTAGGGGATTACTTGGGGAAAGTGACAGAATTTCATAAGTTTTAGAACACTCATGGACAAAGATGAGAGTGGTCCTAAAGGACGAGCGCTAAATTGGGGGAAGGCCAACTATACCAATATTCGGTAGGAGCTGGGGAATGTAGATTGGGAGCAGCTGTTTGAAGGGAAATCTACATTCAATAAGTAGGAGGCATTTAAAGAAAGGTTGATCAGAGTTCAGGAGAGAGATGTTCTTGTGAAAACAAGGGATAGAAATGGCAAGTCCTGGGGAAAATTAATGTACGGAGAGATCTAGGAGTTCTGGTCCATTGTTCCTTGAAGGTGGCACACAGGTCATTAGAGTGGTCAAGGCAGCATACGGCATGAATTCCTTCATCGGACATGGTACTGAGTACAAAAGTTGACAAATGGCCACATTGGGAATACTGCGTACAGTCCTGGTCGCCACATTACCAAAACGATGTGGATGCTTTGGGGAGGATGCAGAGGTGGTTCACCAGGATGTTGCCTGGTGTGCAGGACGCTGGCTAAGAGGAGAGGAAGAGTAGATTAGAATTATTTTCATTGGAAAGGAGGAGGATGGTGTGGGGGGGGGGGGCGAACCTGAATGAGGCGTACAAAACCTTGTGAGGCAAAGATTGGGCAGATAGCAAGAAACTTTTTCCCAGAGCGGAGAACTCAATTACTAAAGGTCACGAGTTCAAAGCGAGAGGGGAAAAGTTTAGGTGAGATATACAGGGCATGTCCTTCATGCAGAAGGTGGTAGGTGCCTGGAAACTGTTGCCAGTGGAGGTGATGGTGTGGGGATGATAACATCATTTAAAAATGTATCTATACAGATACATGAATAGGCTGGGAACAAAGGGATGCAGATCCTTAGAAAATAAGTGGCAGATTTAGATAGAGGATCTGGATCGGCATAGGCTTGGAGGCCCTAAAGGCCTGTTCCTGTGCTGTAAGGTTCTTTGCTCTCTTTGTTCTTTAGAGTAATAGTTAGGAGGCAAAAGATCTAGAAGACTGCAACTTGCAAAAATACCTACCAAGAAAAAGAATGGTCTTGTTTCAGACATCACCTTGCTTGGATCCATTTAACAAAGTATCCCCTAATAGAGAATTACCAACTGAAAATGTAGCATTTTGGAATTAAGGTAGAATCAAACATACTAGGAATTCTCTTGACAAATAAAAACTTTGAACTGAGAAGTTACCAGGACTGAAATCATGCTGCCTTGAAGATGCTAACATATCAATCCACCAACACGTGGTGTTGCATCTGTACCAAGGGCTCAATACATTTTAGAAGCAAACAGTCACAACAAAACCTTGATCCCATCATTGGACATTAGACTTAAAATTTCCCTAGAATTTTAAGTAAACATTAAACATTAGCTTGCACGCTCAAGAGACAAACTTTGGTTTTGAATTCATGAATGCAAACCTAGTCAGCCAAGTACAACAGCAACTAATTTAAATAGTTAACATGCACACGCACTTACAAACTAGGAGCAGTAGACCATTAGGCCCCTCAAGCCTGCTCCACCATTTGAAACTATCAAATATTGCAGCAAGTTGAAATCTTATGAACATTTATGCTTTTATTTGACACCTACAGATCATTTTGCTTTTCCCGAAGTGAACAGAATATATGAAGTCTTGGACAGCAGTTATCTACCAAAGCTAGAATGCTTTCAGTGCAGCATTGATACAGTACTGGATTGCTGAGGATGATTTCAAGGAGGATGCCCCATCTGCCTGTTTCACTGTTTTAGAACAGTGGGCGGCACGGTGGCACAGTGGTTAGCACTGCTGCCTCGCAGCGCCAGAGACCCGGGTTCAATTCCCGACTCAGGCGACTGACTGTGTGGAGTTTGCACGTTCTCCCCGTGTCTGTGTGGGTTTCCTCCGGGTGCTCCGGTTTCCTCCCACAGTCCAAAGATGCGCAGGGTCAGGTGAATTGGCAACGCTAAATTGCCCATAGTGTTAGGTAAGGGGTAAATGTAGGGGTAGGGGTATGGTGGGTTGCGCTTCGGCGGGTCAGTGTGGACTTGTTGGGCCGAAGGGCCTGTTTCCACCCTGTAAGTAATCTAATCAAAACATTTCTATTCAAACAGACATTAGGTCTTACAGAACTAAAAATGGCTGAAAAAGACATTCCTTCAAATCTTTTCATTTTACACTCATCAGGACATTTTGCATGAAAACATTCCAAAGGAAACATTTCCACTGCAGGAGAGGAAGTGCTGACTGACTGGCAGGTGCATTGACTGGTAGAGGCATCATCATGGAGAATGCACTAATTAATGGTGGTCATCAGTTAACTGCCAGGGTTTAAATTTTAAACTAGGCCATTGATCCTGTTTGGTCAGCGTATTGCCTAGGGAAATGAGCTATCAAATAACTCTGCTACTTTCAGATAAAGCAGATGCAACAGATGTAAATGCTATTTTTGTCTGTATATTAATATGTAGACATATCTCAATGTTGATTTTCCAAATACAGATGTGCAAGAGAGGAACAGCTTTTACAGCAATACTCAAATTCTACGCAAAAGGAGGGAAAGGTATTCTCTATGGTCCTGCCTGGGCAACATTTACCATCGAGAAGTATCAAATACAGATAAATTGGGATTCAACTAATATCCTGTTCTGTGATAACTTTGCAACGCATAAATTACTTCAGTCTGCTGAAGACGACAAATAACTAGATGTCGAAAGCAATCTTTTCAATGTGCAGCAGTTACAGATGTCCTGAGGGCACAAGGTGCCATTAAAACTGCAAATTGTTCCCAAAGATCAGCAGAACTCTCAAACATGAGTGACTTCAATCCCACTAGATACCAAGAACGGTTTACCATTTAAAACAATGCCAGACTAATTACAGCACTACCTTTCTATAATTATAGCCTCAACTTATACCATCATCTTTACTGTATAGCAGCTACATTGATCATAATATGTATATGATGCTTCAAAGCTCAGTCAACCTGTCAACATTATTGCCAGCCATGCATGAACTGTAACTGACCAGTCAATAATAGTCCACAAGTGTAGCCGGAAACACAGCATCTTCACTACGCTGTGCAAAAGTGGCAGACATTCATAATTTAAATACTTAAACCTGTATAGGTTTTCAATTTAAGGCTGGTATCTGATTGAAATGGATAGATTTATTCCATAATATAAAGAACCCACAGAACAAACAACGTTCACATCCCCTGAACTGAGAACATTCCACAAGCAAGGACAAAAACATTGTCTGACAAACATTAATAGTTCAGCAAACATCCACAAGATTATCTTTTCTCACTCACTGGCAGTTCTTGAAAACTAAGATGGGGGAGGAACAAGGGGTTAAAAAGGGGAGGAGTGAGGATTTTTTTAGATTAGATTCCCTACAGCGTGGAAACAGACCCTTCAGCCCAACAAGTCCACAATGACCCTCTGGAGTAACCCACCCAGACCCATTTCCCTCTGACTAATGCTCCCTAACACTATGGGCAATTTAGCATGGCCAATTCACCTGACCTGCACATCTTTGGACTGTGGGAGGAAACCGGAGCACCCAGAGGAAACCCACGCAGACACGGGGATGTGCAAACTTCACACAGACAGTCACCAGAGGCTGGAATCGAACTTGAGTGCCTGGCGCTGAGAGGCAGAAGGGCTAACCACTGAGTTACCATGCCGCTCTCGAGCAAAGAGAAAAAGAGAAACAAAGAAATCCTTCTTGGTCAAAAGCTAGAAACAGCAGGCATTGTTGATGGAATGAACAGCAAAACAGTAAACTAACAATAGTCAGGCATCATGAAGCATGCAAATAAAATCCTTATATCACATGCATCAGTTGCTGTGGTCTACTGAGTTGATATGCATTCCCATGGGATCAAATTCTTTATAACAGGATATAGTACTGCTCCGAGCCGATCTGCTCTGTAGTCTGCAATTCTCAAATTTCAGACTACTAATTCCAAGCAGATTAATCTTTTACATAACATTCTAGATACTCAATTGACTTTAACGTATATTCTGTAATTAAAAAGACATCTTAGTTGCCAATGCACACAGCTGCATTTGCCAGATGACTGTTCTATTTTGCTGATGGCAGGTATCAGCAGTGGATCCTAATGAATGGCAAGCACCACTGATGAAATTATAGTTTTAAATTAAAAATGCAAAGTCTTACTCTGCAGTAGATTTGCCATCAGAAACATAATACCATAAGACATAGGAGTGGACGTAAGGCCATTCGGCCCATCGAGTCCACTCCGCCATTCAATCATGGCTGATGGGCATTTTAACTCCATTTACCCGCATTCTCCCCATAGCCCTTAATTCCTTGTGACATCAAGAATTTATCAATTTCTGCCTTGAAGACATTTAGCGTCCCAGCCTCCACTGCACTCTGTGGCAATGAATTCCACAGGCCCACCACTCTCTGGCTGAAGAAATGTCTCCGCATTTCTGTTCTGAATTTACCCCCTCTAATTCTAAGGCTTTGTCCACGGGTCCTAGTCTCCTCGCCTAACGGAAACAATTTCCTAGCGTCCACCCTTAAGATATGTCAAGAGCTTTGCTTACTATGAAGTGTCAATGTAAATGCAATATTGCATAAAGCCATGGCTTTGTTTTAGAATGCCGCTGTGAAGTGCCTTTGAATTTGCTATATAAATACAAGTTGCTATTATAGAGTCAGAGAGACGTACTGCACGGAAACAGATCCTTCGGTCCAACCTGTCCATGTCGACCAGATATCCCAACCTAATCAAGTCTCACCTGCTTTGAAGCACCCAGCCCATATCCCTACAAACCCTTCCTATTCATATACCTATCCAGATGCCTTTTAAATGTTGCAATTGCACTAGCATCCACCACTTCCTCTGGCAGCTCATTTCATACACACACTACCCTCTGCATGAAAAAGTTGCCCCTTAGGTCTCTTTTATATCTTTCCCCTCTCACTCTAAACCTATACCCTCTAGTTCTGGAGTCACCCACCCCAGGGAAAATACCTTGTCTATTTATCCTATCCATGATCATGATTTTATACACCTCTTAGGTCACCCCTTAGCCATTAACGCTCCTGTCCTCCAACCCTGGCAACATCCTTGTACATCTTTTCAGAACCCTTTCAAGTTTCACAAATCCTTCAGATAAGAAGGGGACCACAATTGCAAGCAATATTCCAAAAGCGACCTAATCAGTGCCCTGTACAGCCACATCACCACCTCCCACCTCCTGTACTCAATAGTCTGACCTCAGTGGTGGGAAAGATGCTGGAGTCAATTATAAAGGATGAAATTATGACACATCTGGATAGCAGTAACAGGATAGGTCAGAGTCAGCATGGATTTATGAAGGGGAAATCATGCTTGACTAATCTTCTGGAATATTTTGAGGATATAACTCTGAAGATGGACAAGGGAAATCCAGTGGATGTAGTGTACCTAGACTTTCAGAAAGCCTTTGATAAAGTCCCACATAGAAGGTTAATGAGCAAAATTAGGGCGCATGGTATTGGGGGCAAAGTACTGACTTGGATTGAAAATTGGTTGGCTGACAGGAAACAAAGTAGTGATAAATGGCTCCCTTTCGGAATGGCAGGCGGTGACTAGTGGGGTACCACAGGGATCAGTGCTGGGACCGCAGCTTTTTACAATATATATTAATGATACAGAAGATAGTATCAATAGCAACATTAGCAAATTTGCTGATGATACAAAGCTGGGTGGCAGGGTGAAATGTGAGAAGGATGTTAGGAGATTACAGGGTGACCTGGACAGGTTTGGTGAGTGGACAGATGCATGGCAGATGCAGTTTAATGTGGATAAATGTATGGTTATCCACTTTGGTGGCAAGAACTGGAAGACAGATTACTACCTAAATGGAGTCAAGTTAGGTAAAGGGGAAGTACAAAGAGATCTGGGTGTTCTTGTACACCAGTCAATGAAGGCAAGCATGCAGGTACAGCAGGTAGTGAAGAAAGCTAACAGCATGCTGGCCTTCATAACAAGAGGGATTGAGTATAGTAGCAAAGAGGTTCTTCTGCAGCTGCACAGGGACCTGGTGAGACCGCACCTAGAATATTGTGTGCAGTTCTGGTCTCCAAATTTGAGGGAGTGCAGCGTAGGTTCACGAGGTCAACTTCTGGAATGGCGGGACTATCTTATGTTGAAAGATTGGAGCGACTGGGCTTGTATACCCTTGAGTTTAGAAGAAAGAGGGGGGATCTGATTGAGACGTATAAGACTATTAAAGGATTGGACAGTCTGGAGGCAGGAAACATGTTTCCGCTGATGGGTGAGTCCCGAACCAGAGGACACAGCTTAAAAATAAGGGGTAGGCCATTTAGGACAGAGATGAGGAGAAACTTCTTCACCCAGAGAGTGGTGGGTGTGTGGAATGCTCTGCCCCAGAAGACAGTGGAGGCCCAGTCTCTGGATTCGTTTAAGAAAGAGTTGGATAGAGCTCTCAAGGATAGTGGAATCAAGGGTTATGGAGATAAGGCAGGAACAGAATACTGATTGAGGATGATCAGCCATGATCATAATGAATGGTGGTGCAGGCTCAAAGGGCAGAACGGCCTACTCCTGCACCTATTGTCTAACCAATGCAGGAAATCATACCAAACGCCTCCTTCACTATCCTATCTACCTGCGACTCTACTTTCAAGGAGCTATGAACGTGCACTCCAAGGTCTCTTTGTTCAGCAACAATCCCTAGGACCTTACCATTAAGTGTATAAGTCCTGCTAAGATAGGCTTTCCCAAAATGCAACACCTTGCATTTATCTAAATCAAACTTCATCTGCCACTTCTCAGCCCATTGGCCTGTCTGATCAAGATCCCTTTGTAATCCAAGGTAACCCTCTTCACTGTCCACTACACCACCAATTTTGGTGTCATCTGCAAACTTACTAACTACACCTCCTATGTTCACATCCAAATCATTTATATAAATGACGAAAAGTAGTGGATCCAGCACTGATCCTTGTTACACTCCACTGGTCACAGGCATCCAGTCTGAAAAACAACCCTCCATCACCACCACCCTCTGTCTTCTACCTTCAAGCCAGTTCTGTATCCAAATGGCTAGTTCTCACTGTATTCCATGAGATTTAACCTTGCTAACCAGTCTCCCATGGGGAAGCTTGTCGAACTTTTTATTGAAGTCTATATAGATCACATCCACCGCTCTGCCCTCATCAATCCTCTTTGTTACTTCTTCAAAAAGCTCAATCAAGTTAATAAAACATGATTTCCCACGCATAAATCCAAACTGACTATCCCTAATCAGTCCTTGCCTTCCCAAATACATGTAAATCCTATCCCTCAGGATTCTCTCCAACAACTTGCCCACCACCGATGTCAGACTCACCAGTCTATAGTTACCTGGCTTGTCATTACCTCCTTTCTTAAATAGTGGCAGCATGTTAGCCAACCTCCAGTCTCCCGGCACTTCACCTTGTTGATTAATACTTTGTCAGGCAGCTCATGAAGACACAGCAAAACTGCAATAATACCTTTACAGATAGCAATGATCAAAAAAAAAGAAAAATGCATAGAGAACAGCAGCAGTAGGCCATTTGTTGCTATGGTATGCTCTGCCATTAGACTATAAACACCATAAGAAATAGGAACAGAAGTCAACTACTTGGTCCCTCGAGCCTGATCCACTATTCATTCAGATCATGGCTGATCAGACATTGTTCACGTCCAATTTCCTGCATTTTCTCTGAAACCCTCGACTTCCCTATTATCAAGAATCTATCTCAACCTTAAATACACAAAAAGTCTGCCCCACGGCTATGTGGCAAGGAGTTGCAAAGACACTCAACCCTCCGAAAAAATTTCTCCTCATCTCAGTCTTAAATTGGCACGCTTTTATTCTGAGGCCATCCCCTCTGGTTCTAGATTCTCCCACAAGGGAAAACATGTTCCCAGCATTTACCCTGTCAAGTCTCTTAAGAACCCTATATATTTCAATGAGATTATCTTTCTTCTAAACTGTAGTGAGTAGAGTCTTAATCTGTTTAGGCCTTGCTCATAAAACAATGCCTCCATAACAAGGATCATTCTACTGAAGGAGCAAATTATTGCAGATGCTAGTTTCCTTACTGAAAGCAACAAGTGCTGGTGATCATATCGGGTCAGAAAGCATCCAAGGAGAGTGAGAAAGTTAATGTCAAGTCTAGAGGACTCTATATCTAATGGAAGAGCCATCCAGACTCTAAACATCAGCACATTCTAGTGAACCTTCTCTGAATTGCCTCCCATGAAATGTTACATCATTTGCTATTGGACTCTTTAATAGCCAATTGTTTTATGAGATATGGATAAGTGGAATAGCAAAGAAGGGTAGGAGAATTCAAAATTACAGAGCATAGTTTTAGCATGAAAGGGGAAAGATTTATAAAGGGACCGGAGGGGCAACGTTTTCCACACAAAGGACGGTGCATATATGAAATGAACTGCCACAGGAAGTGGTAGAGGCCAATACAGTTACAATATTTAAAAGATATTTGGACAGGTATGAACAGGAGAGGTTTAGAGGGATATGAGCCAAATTCAGGCAAATGTAACTTGTTTGTTTTGGGAAACCTAGTCTGCATGGACGAGTTGAGCTGAAGGGTCTGTTTTCGGGCTGTACAACTCTATAACTAACTTTCTTTACAACATTAAATTGTTTTGGCCTCAATGCTTCATGAGGCAGAGAATTCCACATGCACACCACACTCTGGGTAAAAAATGACCTGAAAAATCAAATGACTTATGATGAAAGAATCTGCATTGAAACCAGTTTCAGGAATTAAGATTTCACATAATGAACACAATGTGCTATATATGGATGTTTGCTGCCACTAGCTATGATCCATAAACACGATGAGCAGAAAAGCCATTTGACACTAATAGACAGATTATACTAGTTTTAGTTACTTTACTCCTGTATGGGAAATCTGAAAACTGAGCTTGATGTCTTAGTGGACATCTCTCAAATTACCTGGCTCAGATTACAAACACCTTGAAATTTGGCAGCTCAACTGTTAGCGTTCACTTAACAACAGTAGCACAGCAACAGTGTCACGAGGAAGAGACATCCTTTGGTCCATCGAGCCACCCAAAGCATCCATTTCTCAACCTCCACTGTCCACATTTTAAACAAATGCAGGGAAGTATAACCTAAACACTTTAATGATTCACATTTACTTCAGCATAAAAAAGGGTAAATAAAATGGCAGACAGGTAGAGTGAGCATTCAAATGTTAAGATGCAAAGAGCTGACTTTCAAAGCCAAATGAAAACTGCTGCAAAACCTAGGGCACAGTTCAGGAAATCTCACTGGGCATCAGAGGAAGCCAAGGCTGAATTTGGAGTTAAAGAGCATGATCAAATTAATATCGGAAACTCTGCCCTGCTCATGAAAACTGTTACAGAAATTTCAGTGGAAAAGAATTACATTTACTTGTACTGTAACCATGAAATGTCCTGAGCAGAAATTAAAACTGGCTAAATTATGAAGCAAAGTAACCCTAGGACAAAAGTCAGATTCCACTGCAATCTGATTTAGCAATATAATTACCAAGGGATTTATGACACTAGACTTGCCAATGCTATTGCACAGTTATCATGTACTACAAGGAATTGTAAGTGAAAGGATTGGAAAACACAACTGTGAATCTTAGTCAACCACAAACATGGTAAGCACACCATGTCAGATGGACAGCATCTGGTGCTCATTACACTGTTGCTAACAAGACAGAACTACCCACATGCAGTTGATTATTTCACCGATTGTTATAGGTATAAAAGCCATATTTAATCACTGATTTCTATGGTACACTAGGTGAAGGGAAAACAAATCCAGACATTGCTACCAGATTTTTTCCAGGGATAAGCTTTCAACAGAAAGTTAATTTCTTTTTTTCCTCTGAATGCAGATATGTCAAAACCTCAGATGTATCATTCATTACTTCTTTAGCACAGAGGTTTAGTTTACAAATCTAGAGATTACTGGCTGCCAAATTTTCAAGACAGCTTGTGAAAAACGTATTTGTTCCCATCGAATTTTGGCAGCTAGTGCTTTCGGCATATTAAATTACAAGCATACTCAATTATCAGTGCACAAAATGCAGCTATATTGGGGTGCCACATAATACAAATACAGAGAACATTTCAGAATTCAGAGGTAGCTTTGGATTTGTTTCACTTGATACCGATCAGTTTGATAGAAAACTTTACATGATTCTATGAATAATGAACAGCTCCAGTTACCTAGAATTGGAGAAACACAGCATTCAATCTGGTTTTCTGAAACATGAAAAAAAGGGAGAGAAAAGGCATTTTCAAAATACATTTCGGAAAATGTTTAAGAGGAGACTAAAACTCTAGTCTTGCAGTGAATCTGAACAGAAGAGATTTCCCATTGGCTCCAAATTGGTTAAAAAAAGATTCCAGCACATGAAAATATAAAACATAAATTTCCCATTTGTGTTCAAAGGGCAAGTCTTTGCTGATATAAGTCATGTTCCAGAAAGGTTTATATCAAAAGTTCTATGCTGCATTTAGATGATCTGTTTCGTGGGAACAAGAGTCAATGACTCTGGAGCATACTCATATTTAATGAGATCATGGATATCCACCAATCTAGTCCTGTAAACCCCTTTGTGTATTAGTCGGAGTATAGTTGTTTTTAGGAACACTATTGCTACTAGAAATCTTCAAAAGCTGTTTCTGGAATACCATAAAAAATTTCAATATTCTTTCAGGGATTAAAGTATGCTTGCAAGCCCAGCATGTGTTGCCAGTCCCTAATTGATCATCGAAAAATATATGCATACACTTGCTGTTTTGAAACACTGGTTTCTATGACACTATCTTTACCTTTTCTACTTTTAATTGACATTGCTAATTGGAATTCTGCATTACTATGTCTCCAAAGTAGATGGTGCTGTTGCCTATTTATCGCCCAGAATCTGTCTCCACCCGAGGGGAAAGGTGGGGTCAAGACTTTCAAACAAGGTGATATAATTTAGAAGTCATTCTGAATGGTCTCCAGTTACCATTGTTCGTCATAATGATGATCCAATTTCGCTGTCATTAACCTGCTTTGCTGGCCCTCTCTCCTTCATCCAACCGTATTAGGAAATTGGCTTCAGAACAGGCAAATAAAAAGGGAGAAAGAGATTAGAGAGAGGCATTAGAAAAGAAAGCAGATTGGTAGAAGAAAGGATGATGGTGAAGGATGAGATTGGGTTAAAGGTTTTCATTGAAATATTTTGAAAACAGGTGTTAGGATTCATTGCACAAAGCATCTAACATTGCATAATTTGTGACAGTAAATTTTTACAGGTTAAATACAGGATGGCTTTTGACAACATGAAAAAATAACCAATCCATTCTTCAGAAAATTGTTAATAAAGTTCTGTGAACTCTACTTAAATAAAGCTGCCAAACCCTTGAGAGCAGTCAACAGGGCAGCTCTCACTACTTATCACAAAAAAACAATCATTCCTCTCCACAACACTGCAGCCCTACCCATAAGAAACATACGAATGAAACATTTGTATCATATGCATGAGACAAAACAAGTTTAGCCGTTGCCTCAAACAAGTAAGGTGGCATAGTAGGAACCCTGAGGCAAACCTGAAGCAAAACTCCTCCAAGCAAATGGCCTCACAGGTGACAGAATATAGATCAAAAGGAGGGTGCAGGAAATCTCTTTAGAGTAATTTAGGATGAAGCCCTTCCCAGCAAGGTTATCAAGCAATAAACGTGCACACGATTTCCAAACGTACAGCACTGTTTCGTTGCTGTGACCTAACGAACACTGCATCTATACTGCATACAGTAGACCTTCAGAGATTTGTGACGGCTTAACAGTTAGCAATACATAGCAAACTACTAAGTCATTCAGATTAAAGCAAGCTCCAAATTTAATCCTCAGTCTTTGATTATCTCAACCAATAATTTGCATTTATACACAGCACTTTTAAATACTACAAACAAGAAAGAAGGTGCAGCCCAATCCTCAGATTGTAGAGAGTGCAAGGGCAGGGGTGATTGGCATCTCGGAGCACTGGTAGGCAAGAATAGACATCGCTCTGAAACTTCCCAGAGGCAAATGGTCAACCACACAACAACTTAGGTTGGACACCTTAAATTCTTCCAAACGTGGTCTGGAATGGGGAGAAGGGGGAGGGATGAGGGAAAGAGTAGGATACACTCGTCAGTACTGCTATTCTGTCACTTTTGTTTGGTGGCTTACATGGAGAGACAAAAATATTTCAACAATGACCAATTGTACATCTTGCCTTTGCGATCAAATGGACATATCAAGAGCAGACTACAAAAGAATCAATTGCAAAAGTTGCTTGAGTAGCAACCACACACCACACCAAACTGGTTTTATGGAAATTATCTCTCGTTAATATTCTATAAATAGCTTGTGATTTTTCATTTGGCCCAAGGCGCCTGATGTTTTGCAGCAATGCCATTTTACACAGCATTATTTGTGAACCAGTTGTCACAGACCCCATTAAGCTGCAAAACCATAATATTTAAAAACAAATCTAGTCCAAATGAAATCATTGTTTTAGCAAATGTCATGAAGCAAACAAAAAAATCAGCCTGGAGGGCAAACAACTGTTCAAGGGAATTCCAAACCATTTCTCAGTTTAACAAGTAACTTTAGCGTTCCACCCTCTACTTAAGGTGCAAGGCAATAATGGGATGTGTTATCACGTGCCATCCTCCACATGCTGCATGGCAATTATTCATGCAAGAACCTGGACAAACACACTGGAGTGCTATTTGTCTATGGCAAGCATGATACCCAATTCTGTTCTCATCCACATGTTCTACCAGGAAACTTGGGTTAGATTTTTAATCATGTAAATCTAAACCAAGTCTCCACCCCCCTGAACAACTCAAGAGCAAAAACATCATTCATAAATTATCAGCAATTCTACCAGCAGAAATTAGCTAAATCATGATTCAAATTGAAAGACTATTGAACATGTGATTAAGTTCACGGAATAACAAGGGGATCATGTCACATCTCCTGAATTGAATTCTTCTAGGCCATGGGAACAAAGAAAGAGTGGGGAACACAGAAGACAGCAGCGGTGAGTTAGCGGTTAATACTGCTGTCTCACAGGACCAAAGACTCAGGCTTGATACCACCCTTGGGCGACTGTTTCTGTCTGTCTGAAGTTTGTACATTCTCCTGGTGTCTGCGTGGATTTCCTTCGGGTGCTCCAGTTTCCTCCCACAGACCAAAGATGTGTAGATTACATGGATTAGCCATGGTAAATGCAGAATTCCTGGCTTAGGATAGGGAGGCTGGATCTGGGTTAGATGCTGTTTGGAGGCTTCCTGCACACTCGATGGGCCAAATGGCCTCTTTCTGCACTGATTCTATGATAAGAATACGGTTTTGGATACTGTTGGGAGGGGATGACCTACCAGGGGAAAGCCATTGTGGCCAGGTGTCTCACACTGAGCCTGGCTCTGAGACTCAGATGGGATGCGGGGAGAATAGAAAATCGGTGGTGGTGGGAGACTCAATTAGTTAAAGGAACAGACAGGAGATTGTGCAGTCGCGAATGGGACTCCAGGAAGGTATGCTGCCTCCCAGGTGCCAGGGTCCAGGATATCTCTCATTGAGTCTACAAGATTCTGAAGGGGAGGGTGAGCAGCCAGAATTGGTGGTGCACATTGGCGCTAATGACACTGCCAGGAAAAGAGATGAGGATCTAAAAAGTGATTCCAGGGAGTTAGGTTGGAATCTAAAAATCAGAGTAGTAACCTTAGGATTACTACCAGTGCCATGTGCTCTTGAAGCGAGGAACAGGGAGCAAGTGCAGCTAAACGCGTTCCTACAGGGCTGGTGCAGGAGGGAGGGCTTCAGATACATAGATCATTGAGGGTACCTTCTGGGGAAGGTGGGACCTAGACATGAAGAATGGGTTGCACTTAAACTGGAGGGGCACCAATGTCCTGGGCGAGAGATTTACTAGAGAGAACACAGTGGACCAGGTTAATAGGGTTGAACAGATTGATATTAAGGAAGTAGATGTACTGGAAATTCTGGGAAACATCAAGATAGACAAGTCCCCAGGGCCAGACTAAATATGCAAGGTTACTACAGGAAGTGAGAAATAAGATTGCTGCACCTCTTTGCATCCTCACTCTCCATGGGAGTAGCACTGGATGATTGGGAGGGAGGCAAATTTTGTTCCTCCGTTCAAGAAAAGGAATAGAGAAACCCCTGAGAATTACAGACCAGTCAGTCTTGCATTTGTGGTAAGCAAGGTACTGGAAAGGATCTGAGAGATGGGATTTAGGTCTATTTGGAAAGAACTGTGTTTGATTAAAGATGGTCAGCATGGCTTTGAAAGGGGCAGGTCATGCATCACAAGCCTTATTCAATTCTTTGAGGCTCCGACGAGACAGGTTAACAAAGGTCGAGCAGCAGATTTGGTGTATAAGAATTTCAGTAAGGCATTTGAAAAGGTCTCCCATGGTAGGCTTATTTAGAAAGTTAGGAGGTATGTGATACAGGGAAGTTTGGTTGTCTGGATACAGAATTGGCTGGCCGAAAGACGACAGCGAGTGGTAGTGGATGGAAAGAATTCTGCCTGGAAGTATTCTGACCAGTGGTGGCCTGCAGGGATCTGTTCTTGGGCCTCTGCTCTTTGTAGTTTTTACAAGTGACTTGGATAAATCCCAACTATAAAGTTTGAATAATTTAGTCTCCGCAAGTTGTACTTCTAAAACTTAAGATAAAGAATGCACTTTTTGATATTGTATACCCACTACTAACCTCATATTTAACATGTGCCAGTCTGCCAAGAATTAAGGAAAAACAGGTTGTTTCAGCATTTCCAACCTAAGTATCTGAGAACAAGTTACCAAATACTTATGTGTCAATTCCCACAAAGACAAATTCAATTTACTCTCTCCCTTTAATTCCTAATTAAACAGCTTTAAAACTATTGATTCTCACCAGTGCAATATTCTTTGCCACTATGCTGTGGCACTGTGATTTGCCTGTAGACAATAGGCTCTGACTCCAGAATATTCTCATCATGGCGATATCTTGTCGGCTTCTCATTTGGTGTTCCTCGGGACCGTGTTCCATTCCTCCTTTCAAACGTGTCTATCTCTTCAAAGACTGCTGCTTTGTCAAAGAGTGCTAGATTACCTTCAAAATCAAAGTCTGTGTCAAGGATTACTTCAATTCCATCCCCAAAGCACTCATCATCTTTATTTTTCATTGGTCCATTCTTGATTCCATTTTTCTTTGGCGTTGCTTGATTTGGAATCTTGCTACTTGAGGACCCTGGGAAAGGACAATATTGAGATTAATACATTGAAACAATGTATAGTATATTAAAACAATCGCAGTTTCCCTCCACCTTAAGAGCTTTGACTATTATATCTATAAACAGTTGTATTTTTCTAAGGTAGTAGAAGAATGCAACTGCCCAAATAAACTTTTAAGAACATAAATAGAAACAGCAAGCTATACTGTCTCTCTGGAGCCTCCTGCGCCTGCAGCATGATCAGAGCTGATATTTTACCTCAATTCGACTGCCCCTCCACCTCTATTCCTGGATTCCCCTGCTAAACATATGGAAGCTTGTAAATCCAGTTCAGTCTAAGTTTAAAATAATTTCTCTAGAGAACACAAATTAATCCAAATACAAGTGCTTCTATCATACCTCATTGAACTTTCAACTTTAATTTCTTCATTGCATGTGTACAAGTTAACAATGACTTAATTATTGAAACACCACTGACAAACCAGGTGGATTGAAAACTTTACCAGCTCTGCTTCATTCCAGCAGAGACCAGAATCGCCTGCTTCCCAAAATTGTGGGACAGACCAGGTCTTCGAAGCCATTGCCATCACCGCATGATGGAATAATGTTAAAAAGTTACTCAAATACCCAACGACACTGTTCATAAGCAAAAAGATTTATCTTAAAATATGGAAGCATATAGTCGAATGTACATTTTGTTTGTGCTCATTGTCTTATTAGGATTCCAGTAACTTACTTTGATAATGAGACTTTTTAAAAATTCATTGGTAGCACTCTATTACAATAAAAGGACAGCTGCAAAGTGCACATTTTCAATAATTCACTTTATCCTTAACATTCAAGATAATCTGGGGCTAATTACATTTGGCATATTTCCACTGTACTTCAGGAAAAGGATAGCATGAAAGATACGCTGGCATTCAAAGTCAAAATAGGAGAACCAGAGTTTGGAACATGAGCTGATCTGGGAAGATGCATATCAAAAGGGCAAACAACAGAGGAGGGACTCGGTAGAGGTGCTTGTGGATTGAGCGGATACTACAAGTGTACATAGGACAACAGGCAGATGGAGAAGATACACAGCCAGAGGTCGTGAGGAAGGACTGAAGACTGTGCTGCAGCCAGGCAATAGGGGTGGAATGAACTAAATTTCAGACTTTGTGTTTTGTCTGGAAAATGTGGAAAATGAGCTTCTTCCCAATCCCTGTTCATCTCAGTATCCATATATTCTAGTATGTTACATCAGTTTAACAAAACAAGTGCATTGCAGGACATGCACTGTAATGGAGGCTGGATGATATCGTGACCTGGAGTTGTGTGTTTGCTTGGCTCAGAACTAGTCCTCAACTCAGCAGATTGCTTGAAGTACCAACTGAGGCTGTACTGTAACTGGAGATGTTCTAGGCATCTACTTAAGTTGTATTTTGGGGTGGAGTTATTATACTAATCAGGATATGATTTAGGAAATTTAAAAAGGCACAAATTTATGTTATGAGTCATTACATTTCTGTAACTGAGCAAAATAGGAAGTTGTTGTGGTTCTGTTCGCTGAGCTGGGAATTTGTGTTGCAAACGTTTCGTCCCCCATCTAGGTTACATCCTCAGTGCTTGGGAGCCTCCTGTGAAGCGTTTCTGTGATCTTTGCTCCGCCATTTGTAGTGGTTCGAATCTGCCGCTTCCGGTTGTCAGTTCCAGCTGTCCGTTGCAGTGATCGGTATATTGGGTCCAGGTCGATGTGCTCATCCACAGATTCAATCAATAAGCACATTGACCTGGACCCAATATACCGACCACTGCAATGGACAGCTGGAACTGACAACCGGAAGCGGCAGATTCAAACCACTACAAATGCCAGAGGAAAGATCACAGAAGCACTTCACAGGAGGCTCCCAAGCACTGAGGATGTCACCTAGACAGGGGACGAAACGTCTGCAACACAAATTCCCAGCTCGGCGAACAGAACCACAACAACGAGCACCCGAGCTACAAATCTTCTCACAAACTTTGAAGAGTAGGAAAAAGTGTTAACACTACAAGGTAGATCGACTGATAGTGCGACACAGAAGTTGGAAGAATATATTTTTTTTGACAATTTGGACCCTGCTAATGGCGGCGAGTTGGAGTTAAAACAAATTGCAGGAATGCTAGTAGATTAAGCCACAGTGCAGGCTGTTGGAGGAAACCATTGGGAGTTTCCATGGAGTACATTGCAATGAAACCAGCCCATAAATGGGGCATGTTCCAGAATCAGTGAAGGATGCTGAGTCACACTATTGTCCAATGCCAAATGGAGTGTTGAGAACATTCTTCAATTAAGTACATTCCTAATGAATGCTGCAGGGAGTTGAAGAGATGTGCCATGATGAATGATTCCCCAAATGTCCTGGTCAGATAAAGTTTCTAGCCAGTTATATGGCACCAGCACAAGTGAACTTCATATTATAAATAGTTACAACATTCCAAACAAAATCTCAGCACCGGTTTCTGGTCTCAGGAGAGAAAACATGGAGAAATGCTTAGGATAAGCTTTCAACTACCATTATGCCTCTGCAGAAATGTACATCAAATAAGTATTTCAGTGATACATTTTGCAGTTTCTGCAAATAAATTAACATTCCAGAAGTGAAGGTATTTCAGTATATACTTTATAAATTACAACTTTCGACTGCTAGGTTTCATTCAGTAGTGATTGTGCCTTTGCCTCAGAAAGCTGTGGTTTCATGTCCTTCTCCAGAGTCATAACATAAACAAAGCTGACATTCCCAGTGCAGTACACAGGAAGGACTGAGGTTCCTTTCTTTCAAAAGAGATTCTATTAGATGGAATCACTCCCATTTCACTGGTTCCAAGAATCAAACTCTGCTGTCCTTGCCAATATTCACCCCCTCAGCCAACATCACTCCAACAGACTTCTGGACATAGCTATGCACGGCTTGATGGTCATATTCCTTACATTACAACAGCGATTGGACTGAAGTATTTCATCCGTTGAAAAGCACTTTGGGATGCTCCAAACCTGAAGACAATATATCGAAGCACACCTTTCATCTCCCCCAACTAAGTTTAAAGATTGAATTTAAAGTGGAGTTAGAATTCGGTCAGTTCTGTACTTTCCCACACAATTCTCATCAATACAGAAACATCTAAAGATTGATTAAAAAAAACCATGCACAAAAAGCTTGTGAAACAAAACTGAATACTGATTTACATTTATATAACCTAATTTTAATGTTTTGAAATGAATAACTGGATTTAATTTAAAAAAAAAGGACTTCATTATGAGGACTTGCGTCATGTCTGTTGTTTTACACTTTCAACCATCTCAGGCCTCATTCGAAAGGGATAGAGCCTTATAAATCACAATTAGATACTGATTTGTTTTGCTTAAAAATTATTTGAAGATATTTATTGACTCACTCACCCACAGTGCAGAAAGGCACGATGCTGTTTTCTCTTCCCCCTACTCACTGGTAAACCAGCTGGATATTTGTTTGTTGTGCTATGAATTATTCAATGCTTTGTATTGTGAAATTCTGATGAGCAATCAGTTTGGTTTCAAAAACCACACTGATTAGATACAGATACTATCAAAAAGGTGTCGTATATGGAACGGAGAAAAACCAGGAGATGCAGAGCCACTTTCCACCAATTCAACGACCCACAATCAGCAAAGTACTGAGGAGATAAACCATACATGTGAAATTACTGCAGCACATGCCCTCCACTAAGCTCCTGGCAGCAACAGGAATGTTCCAACCATCTTTGACCATAAAATTAACTTTTTATTTATATTTAAAGATGAAGATGCAAGTTGCGTTTTCTGTCCCCCCCCTCCCCCCCACCAAAAGAATTTGTAGTTAAGAATTCTATCAAGGTATCTTTTATCTAAGATGGTGCCATAAGTGGCGACTTGCAAACTTTTCATGGTACTCATTTGAGTACATGTAGCAATAAAGCTAATTCTAAGATTCTAATTCTAAATGACAAAGTATGAACTATCATAAAAATTACAAAATTCAAAACTAAGTTCATCTGACACAATGCTAAGAATGCTGAGGCATTGCAGTTCAGCTCATGCAAAATAATTACTGAGGCAACATTCCGTGTATCTTCCAGTAATGACAAGCCCTTAACCACTGCGACTATAATTCCACAAGGCATGGTTCAAATGGCTCACTCCAAATAAAATTTACAACGTAAATCCTAAATGAGCTCCTGTGAAATTGAGCTCAAATGAGCAAATGAAAACTGTTTAAGTCAATTGTTGTGAAGTGTTAATAATCACTGGGCAGGGCCTCAAGGTGGAGGAAAACTCACCATAGCAATTTTATCCAGTAAGTTGGAGGAGGCACAGGATGCTCCAACCAGAGCTCCTCCTCCCTGCCAGTTCTTTTTCCCTCTCTCTCCTACCTTCTTGTTGCGTCTGGAGCAGGGTCACCGTCAACCAGCTGCCCAGAGTGGGAGAGGGGATAGCGGCCCGGGTGCAGAACGCTGCAGCAACCTGCAGTCAGACAACAGGGAAGCCCTGTGTTAGTCTGCTGCAGACATCCTTTGGAGAGGGACTGTGATATTTGTCTTTTTAACTTTACTTGCTTTTTCTGACCTATGGTCATACTATGAATAGCTGTAATTTAGCTTTTTTTTCTCTTCTTTCCTCTATTCTGTAACTAAGGATTGTATCTAGGTACCCAAGATGGTGCTGTCAGCAGCAACTTATTATTTTCCACTGTACTCATTTGAATACGTGGGTCTGGATTAGAGTGGTGCTGGACAAGCACAGCTGGTCAGGCAGTATCCAAGAAGGAGGAAAATCCATCTTTCTGGCAAAAGCCCTTCATCAGGAACAGAGGCAGGGTGCCTGCAGGGTAGAGAGATAAATGAGAGCGGGGGGTGGGGATGGGGAGAAAGTAGCATAGAGTACAATAGGTGAATGGCAGTGGGGATGGAGGTGATAGGTCAGAGAGGCGGGTGGGGGAAAGGTGGCAAAGAGTAGGAGCTTCAAGGCAGAGGAGATGACCTGGGGGTTGCAATGAGAGAGGGACCCGCTGAGATTCTTGCAGAGAGGAGGAGAACTTCAAGGCAGGCATCCTTGCAAGAGGATTCACAGTAAGGTTAAAATCAACTAGGCAAAAACGACGACTGCAGATGGTGGAAACCAGAGTCTGGATTAGAGTGGTGCTAGAAAAACACAGGTCAGGCAGCAACTGAGGAGCAGGAAAATCGACATTTCTGGCAAAAGCCCTTCATTAGGAATAGAGGCAGGGAGTCTGCAGGGTGGAACCCCACCCTCCTCTATTGTACTCTATGCTACTTTCTCCCCACTCCCACCCCCCTCTATCTCTCCACCCTGGAGGCTCCCTGCCTCTATTCCTGATGGAAGGGCTTTTGCCCAAAACGTCGATTTTCCTGCTTCTCAGATGCTGCCTGACCTGCTCTGCATTTCCAGCACTACTCTAAACCAGACTCTGGTTTCCAGCATCTGCAGTCCTCATTTGAATACGTGGCAAAGCTAACTCACCTCAAATATCAAACATTTTTTGGAATGGTTTTCAAAATCAACTAGTGCTGCTTTCCCCATATCGCAAAAATTCAATGTTCTGCTATTGACCTATTTCATATTTTGCATCTTTCATCACTTTCAACTGCAAGTTACTGTTACAGATATTCCATAAAACATTTTGCATGCTGAATTGTTGACAGATACAAATCGACTGCCAGTCTTGCTCATAATCAGTTACTGTACAAGGCAAATACCTACATTCAGTTAATTTTCACAAAACTTTTTGTGTTTTATAATCAATTTTGCAGTATTTGCCAGGTTCTTCTTGAAAGTCATCAACTTCCTCTCCCTTTGAAACAGATGCATTGGTTGCTCACAAATTAAATGTCTCCATTTCATGATTGCAAGCCAACAATGCAACACTAACAAAAGGCAATCATGTTGACATGGAAGGAAACATTGAAAATGCAGCATAGAATGTCTACAGAAAGGGAGCTCTGTTAAATCAACAAAGCAGAAATGACCTGTTAACTTTGCCAAGTTCAATGGATCTTAGAAAGATACAGACCGCAGCACAACAGAAAATATCAGTAAAATAAACTTCAGCAAGATGTTAGTGCAATGATCGAGATTCCTGGATACTTAATATAACAATAAACAAGTTCCGCAACCGTTTCTGCTACTGATATATTTATTCCAGTATACTTGCAACATGTTTTCATAGACCTCACTGCAAATACTGACAATCCCATTGATGATCCACAAAAGGCTGACAAACTCTCCAGAAGTTCAAGTCAAGCAGCTCAAAAATACAAAATCAAAGCAACATAAAAAAGTGAAGCACTGCTGTCACTGCAAAATTCATTTCCAATTAGAATTCAGCAAGAGTAGTTAATTGAGAAAATACAGTACAAAGCATGAGCTAATGCAGATATGATACAAGCCATTAACTGTGCTTCATGCTGTTCAAAGCAGTTTCCTCAGGCTGCCAGCAATATGCAAGAATGACAGATCTTACAAAACCTCCAGGGTGGGTATATATATGACCTGCACGCCAGAAAAACACATTTAGTCACAACTGAGCAGCAGAACTCTAAAGGAATGTAGACCCATTCTAGCTTTTTGTGGCATCTGCTAATGTTTCTGCACATCTTTATTTTCAGAATGACAACCCCAGAGTATTAGATGAAAGATGAGTATGGGGAAGAAAAAAAAATCAGGTGAAAAGATAACATGCTTCAGTTTATATGGAGTCAGCAGTGAGACAATTCTGCTTGCAACTAACCTTCACAAAAGTTGTCCACAAAGATTTAAAACATTGTGGTATGTATTTCCCCCTTCTCAATGTCTGTTTTAATTTGTTGCTGGAATCTTCAGGAGTGCAGCAATAGCATTGAATAAGATAAAGAACCAATTAATAGAAGTATTCTAACAGATTGCAAACCAATTTTTAAAATACATTGATTTTTTTTTCATTTTAAAATAATACTCGATTAAACCAATCAAGATACATACATAGAATGAGAGTAAAATGCCAAACTTAAAATTAAAATGAAAATTTCAGATTTGGAGAAAACTGACGTTCCACAGCTTAACATTCCTTCCACCAGTGATGGCAAGGTTGTTCAGTAATAGTCATAAAAGAAAACTTTTGGACCCAATTTTACACCAAATTCTGCAAGGATACAACAGCAAAATGACTGGTGTAAAGGACAAATGTGCATTAGTTTAGTGATTTCTCCCCAAATGTGATAGGAGTCCAGCACACTTACAGGCAGCAGTAAAATGACAAATTGAATACCTTTTAAAATTGTATTTGGAAAATGTGACAATTTTTTACATCTTTTTTCCTGTGATGTAACAGAACATTAAATTGGAATTCTAAATCACTGGAAAGTCACACTCTGACACAAGTCAGAGTTTTACAGCATGGAAGAGAAGCCCTTCAGCCCTGTGTCACGCCAGTCTTCAAGCACCCGTCTGCTTAAGTCCTCTTTTCCTGCATTTGGCTGATAATCTTGTATGCTACATTTTAAATGTTCAACCATATATTTAAATGTTGCGATGGTTCCTGTATGAACTATCTTTTCAGCCAATGAATTCCAGATACCCGCTATCATTTGGATGAAACAAGTTCTTTAAATCCCCTCTGAACCTCCTGCTCCTTACTTTAAATCGAAGCTCATTACAGATTCGCATACTAAAGGGAAAAACTTCTCTCCATCTCATGACGACCCTCGATTTTGCACACATCTATCAGGGTTCCTCTTCAGTCATCTCAGCTCTGAAGAAAGCAATCCAAGCCTATCCAGCTTCTCTTCATAGCTGAATCAGTCCAGCCCAGGTAATATCTTGGTGAATCTCTTCTGCACCATCTCTAGTGCAACCACATCCTTCCTATAGTATGGAAATCAGAAGACAATATATTCCAGTTGTGGCCTAGAAGCTCCATTACAACCTCCCTGCTCTTGTATTCAACGGCTCTACTAAAAGGCAAGTATTCCATATGCTGTCTTAACCATTTTACCAACTTGTCCTGTTGTCTTCAAGGATCCATGGATATGCGCACCAAGGTCCCTCTGATCATCTGTGCTTCCTATCATTCACCACGCACTCCCGTTGAAACGCATAAAGTGGATAAGTCCGCAGGACCCGATCAGGTGTATCCTAGAGCTCTGTGGGAAGCTAGAGAAGTGATTGCTGGGCCTCTAGCGGAGATATTTGTAGCTTCGATAGTCACAGGTGAGGCGCCGGGAGACTGGAGGTTGGCTAACGTGGTATCACTATTTAAGAAAGGTGTAAGGACAAGCCAGGGAACCACAGACCAGTGAGTCTGACGTCGATGGTGGGCATGTTATTGAAGGGAATCCAGAGGGACAGGAGGTACATATATTTGGAAAGGCAAGGACTGATTAGGGATGGTAAACATGGCTTTGAGCATGGGAAATCATGCCTCACAAACTTGATTCATTTTTTGAAGAAGTAACAATAAGGATTGATGAGGGCAGAGCGATAGACGTGATCCATTTAAACCTCAGTAAGGCGTTCGACAAGGTTCCCCATGGGAGACAGGTTAGCAAGGTTAGATCTTATGGAATACAGGGAGAACTAGCCATTTAGATACAGAACTGGATTGAAGGTAGAAGACAGAAGGTGGTGGTGGTGGAGGGTTGCTTTTCAGACTGGAGGCCTGTGACCAGTGGAGTGCCACAAGGATTGGTGCTGGGTCCACCACTTTTCGTCATTTATATAAATGATTTGGATGTGAAGATAAGAGGTATACTTAGTAAGTTTCCAGATGACACCAAAATTGGAGGTGTAGTGGACAGCAAAGAAGGTTCTCTCTGATTACAACAGGATCTTGACCAGATGAACCAATAGGCTGGTGAGTGGCAGATGGAGTTTAATTTAGATAAATGCGTGGTGCGGCATTTTGGGAAAGCAAATCTTAGCAGGACTTATACACTTAATGGTAAGGTCCTAAGGAGTGTTGCTGAACAAAGACCTTGAAGTGCAAGTTCATAGCTCCTTGAAAGTAGAGTCACAGGTAGATAGGATAGTGAAGGCGGCATTTGCTTTTGATTATGTGACACAGCATTGAGTACAGGAGTTGGGAGGTCATGTTGCAGTTGTACAGGGCACTGTTTAGGCCACTTTTGGAATATTACTTGCAATTGTGGTCTCCTTCCTATCGGAAGGATGTTGTGAACCTTGAAAGGGTTCAGAAAAGATTTACAAGGATGCTGCCAGGCTTGGAGGGTTTGAGCTATAGGGAGAGGCTGAACAGGCTAGGTCTGTTTTCCCTGGAACGTCAGAGGCTGAGGGATGACCTCAGAGGTTTATAAAATCATGAGGGACATGGATAGGATAAATAGACAAGGTCTTTTCCCTGGGGTGGGGGAGTCCAGAACTAGAGGGCATAGGTTTAGGGTGAGGGGGCAAAGATATAAAAGAGACCTAAGGGGCAACTTTTTCATGCAGAGGGTAATGTGTGTACGGAATGAGCTGCCAGAGGAAGTGGTGGAGGTGAGTACAATTGCAACATTTAAGAGGCATCTGGATGGGTATCTGAACAAGGATGGATATGGGCCAGGTACTGGCAGGTGGGGCTAGATTGGGTTGGGATATCTGGTCGGCATGGACGAGTTGGACTGAAGGGTCAGTTTCTGTGCTGTACGTATCTATGACTCGGTGACTCTCGTACTTCCAAAAAGGCATCCTCTCTCACTTTTCAGGATTAAATTCCACTTGCCCTATTCTACCCATCAATATCATTCTGCAGTTCGAGGCTTCTCACTACCTAACACATTATGAATTTTACAGTCATCTGCAAACTTACTGATTAAACCTCCTACATTCATTTCCAGATCATTTATGTATAATGCAAATAGCAAGGGACCCAACAACAAACCCAGTGTAAGACATTGGGCAAGTTTCCAGACTCAAAAATAAAGGTCTGAACATTACCCTCTGCCTCCTGCCACTAAACCAATTTTGGATCTAATTTGCAAAGTTTTCCTGGATCCTTTTTGTCTCCCATGCAACACCTCAGCAGAAACAGTACTGAAGTCACACAGACATTAACTGCACTACCTTTATCTACACATACTTACCTCCCCTAAAAATGCAAAAATCAATCATATCAGACAGGACACCCTGCGCCTCCTCAAAAAGACATGCTGACCATCCTTGATCAAACTGTCTTTCAAGTAGAGATTGTGCCCCTCAATTTTTTTTTTTTTTTTTCGGGGTTTCCCTACTATTATGTTAAGCTCACTGGTCTGTAGTCCCATAAATGTTCTCCAGTCCTCAGACACCTCTCCTCTATCCATAGAGGATTTGAAAATTTGTCAGGCCCCCTGCCTCTCAAAACAGCCTAGAATACATTTCAACTGTGTTTGGGGATTAATCCAATTTTAACCCTGCTAAAGTTAATCAAAAAGATATTTATCTGGATCCTTAGACACATGTAAATGACCATATGGGCACTCGGCAAAAAAAAAGCAGTGAAGTTTTCTTGTGTCTGATCAACATGTATTACAATCAACTCTACCACTGAGACAACTTCCTGAACAGGTAATACAGTGAAAATAGCTTTACCCAGAGAATGGCTCAAAGGTGGAATTTGCGGCCACACGGAGCACGCAACCTTAAGGGAAAGTTAACTAAGTAGATAATGAAGAAAGGATACAAGACAAAGGGTGAGATGAAACAGCGCGAGAGGCAGCTCACGTGCTGGGGCATTCTCACCACCCTGGACCAAATAAGTTGCATGATCTATTTCGGCTCTTTAAATTCTGTAATAACCTAATTTCTTAACTCAAGTGTTGTTTGTGGGACTTTGCTCTCCACATTTTGTTACCTTACTTTCAAAATGCAGTCACGGCTGTAATTCAATGGCTGTGAAGGATTTTAAGATGTTTTCAGGGCTTAAGAGATTAATATCGTTGGTCAACAGCCACCATCTAAATCTTAATCTTTCAAATACTGATAGACCCAATGCATGCATGCAGCTCCTTATCCTTTCCACTTGTTCTGCAGTCATTTGAACCTACATACTGGCAAATTGGACATCTCAAAAGAAAAACAGTGCTATTCTCACGCATACGATGTTAGGCAAGAAACCTAAATGAGCAGCAGACTTTAAATTATAGGTTGCACAAACCACGAGAAAACAAAACACGAATAATGCCAACAAATTCACTTGATTGGTTTAGATGACCTAAATAGAAGCCATAAAAATAGTTAACAAGTGGTCAAATCTACAGCTATGTTGTCTTCCCCATCATAAACTTAACAGATTTCCCACAGATATATCACTTTATGGTTAAAACTATCTTTTCAAATCTTTCTCATGCAAGCAGCAAGCACACAGAGTGAGCAGGTCACGCAACCTGAGTAGTGTACAAACACAACCTTTGAAAAACTAAGTACATTCGCCCTCCAACACACAGCAATGATCTTAACAGAACAGAAAGCAGCTTAACATGAAGCTTTTAATAAATAAGGCATTATCTATGTTGAGTTAATAAATACATCTAGTATTTATACTTTAATTACATTTTAGGAAAACAAGAAATGCAATCAGAGCTATTGCCTTTAGGCTGCTTTTCCACAACTGCCAGTAGCGTGATAAATTAAGTGAAAGAACTGCATGAAACCCATGGTTACATAATTTGCTTTACTATACATTGTTTATTGATTTTTGTCACACAAGTATTACAAAGTAGAACTTTGGACTTCATGTGGCACGCTATGGGACTTTGAGGTCAACAGCAGTAATTCTCATTTAACCAAAGATCTTGCATGAAAGACTGCATGCAACTGCAGGTTTTTACGACTTGCAAAAAAGAAGTAGTCTTTCTTAGCAAATGAAACCACCAGTGTTTCATGAAACCCTCTGCATGAGAGAACAATGTCTCCCCTTTTAACACTCAATGATAAAAGAGTTTTTTTTTGTTTATGGGATGAAAATGTTGCTTCTTCATTCATGGTTGTTCTAGGAAAGGTGGTAAGCTCCTTCTTGAACCACTGCAGTCCACATGACGTAGGTACGTACTCAGCACTGCTGGGAAGGATTTACACCCTGTGACAATGACAGAACTATGACAGTTGCATTTGGAGAGAAACTTGCATGTGGTGCTATTCCCACATTTGCTGTCGTTGTCCTCAGAATAGTAGAGGGTTAGCATTCAAAAAGCTGTTGAAAGAAACTTGAGTTGGTGCAATACATCTTGAAGCCAGTACACACAGTGCTACTGATGGAGTGAACATTTAAGGTTATGGATGAGGAGCTGACTAAGCAGGCTATTTCGCCTTGGTGTTGAGCCTGAGTGTTGGTGGAGCTGCATTCAACCAAGACAAGTGGAGTGGATTCCATCATATTCTAGGCCTGTACTTTATACATGTATCTGGGCAGCTATCTGATCACTCCTTAAAATAAGGTCAAGGGTCGGAAAGAAGTAGCCTTGAAGCTTTTTGACTTTGAGAGGTGTTTACGTGCTTCACGTGTGATACTCATACTCCAGGGTCTGCACTCTTTAACTCTGCTCTCCAGCATCCGCAGCCCTCACTTTGTCCTAATTCCTTACACACTTGTTTAGGTTACAAGAGACAGCAGACTTGGATGTCACAGGCATTGCTTTTAGCAATCTTGCAAAGGCAGGCCACTGAATATCCATTGTCATTTAAACATCAGTTATTACAAAACAAACAATAAGAGGAGCTCCTATTAATAAAAAAAAGTGTGGAATACAAGATCCCCCAGAATAATGCAAACCCACCCTATTCCAAATCCTTAACCAACTAGATTTTATTGGTTGTACATGCAAGACATGATGAATATTATTGTTAGTGAGCTACAAGCTAATAAAGATTTAAAAGATTTGTATTGAACTAAGAACAGATTCAACAAATTACATTCTACTCAGCAGTAAGCTGTTACAGCAGGAAATGAGAGAAATCAGATGGCAAAGAAACCCATTTAAGTGCAGCTATTGCTGTAACAAACAGGCTCCTTTCGAAGCAAACAGTGAACTGGTTTTGTTGTATAGAATACTCTAATCTGCTGAGCAGCACCACTGTTTATCCAGCACAATTAAAAAATAATCATTTCCAGATTCAGCTCTCTCTAAATACAAGATAAACTTGCTACAAATACTGGTCTCGAGATGCTGAAAAATCTAGAGACCATGGTTCAAACACAGCTTTCTTCATCATTGAGTTTTTGCCCATTTTATTTGGGTCACCAAAGTGCAGATTAATTACACTTCTCCATCTTTCAGTCTCCCATTCTTATTCCAAACCCACTACACTCCGGTCTCTTGCCACAACATCTTCCCATCTGGCACTTAGGCCTTCTCCTATTCTTTCTTCCTGATATTTCATCTCTCATCTTTCATCTCTTCCATTGACCTCAATGCATTTCTTCCTACAAGAAATGACCAGATCACTTCAATACTAAATGTAAACAGACATAGCTTGAGAAACTCAGCAGGTCTGGCGAGCATCCATGAAGACAAAGCAGAGTCCAGGTTTCGGGTCCAGTAACCCCTCTCCAGCTATTTCTGTTTTTGTTTCAGATTTCCATCATCCGCAGTTGCTTCAATCTTATCTTGGCTACTACCTTCAATGCTCCCACATCATTACTAACCCCAGAATGTGCTGGTTTCTGCTTTTGTCCTTTTTCATTACTCTACATACCCATCTTTAATGGGTAAAGATAAAAACAGAAAATGCTCCAGCTAATATTGTGTGCAATTCTGGTCTCCTTCCTATCGGAAAGATGTTATGAAACTTGAAAGGGTTCAGAAAAGATTTACAAGGATGTTGCCAGAGTTGGACGATCTGAGCTACAGGGAGAGGCTGAACAGGCTGGGGCTGTTTTCCCTGGAGCATGGGAGGCTGAGGGGTGACCTTATACAGGTTTACAAAATTATGAGGGACATGGATAGGATATATAGACAAAGTCTTTTCCCTGGGGTCGGGGAGTCCAGAACTAGAGGGTACATGTTTAGGGTGAGAGGGGAAAGATATAAAATGCACCCGAGGGGCAACTTTTTCACGCAGAGGGTGGTACGTGTATGGAATGAGCTGCCAGAGGATGTGGTGGAGGCTGGTACAATTGCAACATTTAAGAGGCATTTGGATGGGTATATGAATAGGAAGGGTTTGGAGGGATATGGGCTGGGTGCTGGCAGGTGGGGCTAGATTGGGTTGGGATGTCTGGTCGGCATGGACGGGTTGGACTGAAAGGTCTGTTTCCATGCTGTACATCTCTACGACTATGACAAACCTTCCTGTTTGTTCTTCTAGCCACACTCACTTGCTCAAAATCTATTACATTTCCATCTCCTTCAGAGCTCTGAAGAAGCTTCCTTGACCTGAAATGTTAATTCTGTTCCTATTTGCTGCCTGACAAGCAAAATTGGACTAAAGAATCTGTTTCTGTGCTGTATAAATCGATGACTAAGTATTCCAGCATTTTCTATTCTTAGTTCAATTTTTGATAGCTGCTGTCCTTTTGGTTCATGAAGTATAGATCTCAAATGGACAGTCCAAGTTAATACATAAGAAATTACTTCAATGTTGCTGCTACTGCTCAAGAATCCATTTCTCAAAGTGTAAGAGCAAGTTTAGCATACCAACAGCTTATGCGAAAATCCCCCTCCACTTCATGCCTGGAAAAAAGAATTATGGCATGGTAGGGCTCCAGTGATATGAACAAACTTGCAGTGACTTGTTCAAGTAATTTCCTTTTATATTTCAATAAAAAGGGCTTGGAAAGTGAGGTTGCCATTGTTACCAATTTTGTGGCTGACAGCATGCAGAAATATTCTTGACAGAGTTGAGTTCGCCCAGCATCAGCAAGCTGATCAAGCTAGTTTGTAAGGCTAGTCATTCACATCACTGTTTAAATACCTCTAGTTATGCCACCAAGGGAACCATAACCAAAAGTCTTGACAGGTAAGTCAACCTCTGCCAACTGCCTTCTAACATACTTGCATTATTTAGCCATATGCTTCCAATATGATTTTCATTTGTTGAGGATAATTGCTTTCATTATGTATAAAAGCACTAGTTTAACAACATGCAAACAACTCCAGTAAATAAATTAATCTCACAAAGACACAATTAAAGGCACAAAATGGTTAAAACCAAAAAATGGAAAATGTATCACCCGGTCTCTTTATTCTTTTGTGGGCTTCACTGGCAAAGTCAGCACTGGATGACCATCCCTTGAACAAAGTGGCTTGCTCAGACATTTCAGAAGAGAGTCAGGAGTCAACCACTTGGCTGTGGGTCTGGACTCACATGGAGGCCAGACCAGGAAAGGATAGCAGATTTTCTTCACTAAGTACATTAATGAAACAAATGGGTTTTTTGTGGCGATCAACAATATAATGACCAATAACAAGACTAGCTTCCAATTCCATTTTATTAACTAAAAAGCACATTTCAATCAACTGTATGCTTGAACCTCTTCAATCAGGTTTTCACCACACCCACATCAAAATAAAGGAGCGCTGAGAGAAGGACTCCGAAGTAGGCAGTTAGTATCACCTAGAACAGATGGAGTGAGAATCCCCATGACAGGCAGAGACAAGACTAGATTGATTGAATGGATTGGAATTGGTTTTTGCTCCACTACAGAGAAAGGAACTAACTATTCAATGAGTCTCTGGTCAGTGGTCAAGATCTTTTCTATTCTTAACTTGGCACCAAAATTAATGGTAAACTTAATATATAAAAAGGCAACGTTAGTATGTGCATAAAATAACTTAATAATTGAAATTCTAAGGATAGGAAGACAGGTGATGAGTCATGACTGCAGAATGTGGAAGCTCCTTGATACCATTTTGATCTAGGTCACAATCACTTTGGTTCAATAATGAGCTGAAGGCCGAACTACAGATGCTGTGATGCATGAGAGTAGAAGAGTTACCTTCATTCTTTGTACGAGGAAGCAGCCAAACTATTAGGTTGGGGTCATCTAATTTGATCGATGGTCAAGGACAGGAAGATGTATGAAGGTGGTAAGGGGACCAACAGGACATAAGTGTCAGCTTCGTCGGTTGTCCAATAAGTCTGGGGTTCTCTCAGCCTGTTTAGATAAAGGTATGGTGGATGAGAAAACTAAACTCGGCACTATGGTACAGAAAGCTATTCAACTGCTGGGAGCAGGAAGGAGTGTTCTAGTAGAGGAACATATAGAAAGGGGATTGGCTTGTTCGCTGCAAAGAGCAAGAGTCCAGACAGTTGTGTTGCATGCGTGGTTCCAGGGTTCAGGATATCTGCTCAGGGCTGGAAAGGAACTCTCAGTGCAAAGAGGAGGATCCAACACCGGTAAAACTAGCAAGAGGTTCTGCACAGGAGGGCTACAGAAGGTCCTAGATTTACATATAAATCGAATTAATCACTTCTTCAGGAACAAAAGTGAAGCTTTTAATTCTCTTTACATTTTAAACGTTTGCTTCTATTATTTACCATTACTGCACTTTTAAATTTTCTGACAAGCTAACATCTGTAACAACACTTTATTACAACACAAGTCTCTTATTTGATGAAAAAGGTCATTCCACAACTGTGTCCAACATTCAGCATCAGAGGCATTCCTTACATACAATCAATAACAGCAAAAGATCAGTGTCTATTTCTTTAGAATTTCCCTTCCCTCTCAACATATAGACATGCCTAATATTCTTACTGCTGTGTATTTTAAATGATTACGCAATCCAAATTTTTTTAAATGCAAGTGTTTTAAACACTTTCTCAACAAGGTTGAAAAGTAATTGCCATCATAATCAGCAGTTCTGGCATAGTCTAAGTCCGATAAGATTATACTGTCAAAACCTGTTGAACTTGTAGTGATCGTATTGTGCTGCCTTTAATTGCATGAAATGGGTAGACATTAAAGGGGCTTTTTAATCATAAAGTAATTAGTAGCGTTAATTGTTTTATCAGGATAAATTACTGAGAGCTGATAGAGTACACATTCATCAAATATTTGGACATTGGTTTCAACGTACAATGAAGGGTCTGCATAGTTGAGTAAATTACTGATCCTTCACTCATAATACACTGGTCAGAAATCCAGTACATATTCATGACATGCAATCTTCTGTGCACTAACCACACAGACAGTTTGCAACAATTCTAGATTTCATTCAGTGACAAAGCACATGGTCACACATCATAATTTTGCTTTTAAGCTTACACTAAACTAACAACAAAGGGATAGTCCAGTGGATAAAGAAACTGAAAAATGGAAAATTGCAACACTTTAAGGAGAAGAATACTCTTCTGATGGGAGGGCTGAAGTAAATCTGTACAGCAGGAAAAAAAAGGAGCGTTTCGTTCACTTAGCTGGTTTGACAGGTTGTCTAAAATCAAAATGAACTCGAAACCACCACCTAACTTAAATACATTTGGCCTGGTATTCAGCCTTAGTAAAAGGAGCAAATATGAGCCCAAAAAAAAAAACACCCTTCAATAATTCTGGCACAAATTAGACATAAAATCACCAATACGTAATATTCCAAAACTCTATTTTTCACGTATTAAATCAATTTCATTTTGATCTGTGAATGAAGTTTGATGTTCTGTCAGCCATAAAATATAGATCTTCACATCAATTCCTCACTGCCATAACGAAACTAGTTTCTTAAAGTTTTTAAACCAGGTATTTCCAAATTGAATACAGGAATGAGATGAGATATGTAGAAGATACACAAGATAAATCCCAATTTTTAAGGAATTGGTGAAACTCTAGAGATTAAAAAAACTACTTCTGAAATATCACTGGCAACTATTGCTTTATTCAAAGAAACTCTTGTTAAGCGATTTAGATTGCCTTTCAGAAAGCTCAATTATGAGACTCAAATCTAAAGATGAACTTCAAACCATCGTAAAGATACTCAGCAATAGGTAGGACTTATAGTTTGAAGCTGACCTCGAAACTTTGATGAAATAGAAAAAGACAGGCTGTGACAAAGAGCCCAAACCCATTCATTCTTCTGGACTTCCTCCTGAACTATAAATACACCATTCAGCAATCACTTACTCTCTGCAATCTCACTGTATTGAAATAATTGCACATTGAATTCTTGGAAACTTCAAGTTTCCCACAATCCATAAATATTTCAAAGTAGATGCAAACTTGTTCTTTTTAAAGTTTCAGTTCTTGGCTTTCAGGATCTTTGGGAAAAAAATTGGCTATGTCCCCATGTTTCTTAGAAATAGGTGCTAAAGACCCATTTTGAAAAGGTTTTATTTGGGAAATATTGAATTTAAGAAACAAAAAAAGTGTGCACCAGATAATTTTACATCAGGTTACTTTCAAATAGTGGATGCGTAGAATGCTAGTAGTCCCATTTTAAGCTGCATCAATAAAACTGTACCAGGTTATCACTGTTGAATACATCAAGGAATATGTCTGAATGAAAAGGGGAAAAAAAAACAGTTGAGCTCTGTTTTACTGCCTCATGAATTCACATTTGTGCTCACACAAAGTAGATTGCTGCCAAAGGCTCTGCAAGAATCAAATAAGTACAATTTTCTCAATTCCACCCAAGAAAGGACATACTGTCCCACTGAATAATTTAAATTGGGAAGACAGACCCTGTTGCAATTCCATCTTTAAGAAAATAATTTTATATTCAGTGTAGCATGTTGCAAATGCCAGTATTTTGGACCATTAAATTAGACCATTTTATCGGAGTTGTATTTCTGCTACCAGAAAAAGGTAGCTTTAGAAGTGCAAAAGGAGCTGTACCGGACTCAGTATCCAAACTAAACAAATGCCAGTCAAAAAACAGGCTGCAACTGTTCCACCATGATAAACTGCCATTAAAAAAAAATTAATAAAGGAAACGGAAAAGATGGAAGAAGTAGAATGAAGAGTCAAAACAGGGATGATATATACATTCCCTTTGGGGAAACTAAATTAAAGTTGATTTCAAGGGGAGAACTGAGATTATACAACATCAATTTGTATTAATATTCAGGCCTGACTGGATCCTAATACTGCACTTTAAAATTAGTTTCCATATCTAATCCTGAAACGCTAAAATGACATTGCGCACTTATGAACTGTAACATTCTAAATCCCAAAAACATCCTTTGCATTACTAGCTGAGTTATTTAAAATTACTTGCAGAACAGCATAAAAATTGAGCTCTTCGCTGTATTAACCATTATTCAAACATGATTGGAGGTGCTGGTGTTGGACTGGGGTGGGCAAAGTTAAAAGCCACACAACACCAGGTTATAGTCCAATGGGTTTGTTTGGAAGCACTAGCTTTTGAGCCGCTGCCTTTTCATCAGTGGTTGTGGAACAGGACCATACAACACGGAATTTATAGCAAAAGGGTTAAAGTGTCACAGAGCTGTAATGATATATTAAACAAATTTAGCTTAGGTCTTTCATCTTTAAGAATGGGATTACTAGTTTCGGTTCTTTAATATGTAAATCTTGAGAATGTAACTTGAAAGGAGTTTTGTGATTTACATATTAACAAACCGAAACTAGCATATCCCATTCTAAAAGATGAAAGACCTAATCTAAACCAGTTTAATATATCATTACAGCTCCATGACACTGTAATCCTTTTGCTATAAATTGTGTCGTGAGTCCTGTTGTTCAATCACCTGATGAAGGGGCAACACCTTGAAAGCTCGTGCTTCCAAGTAGACCTGTTGGACTATAACCTGGTGTTGAGTGACATTTAACATTATTAAAACACTTAGTTTTGGACATTTAGTTGGTTTCAAATCTACAAAGATGTAGTATGTTGACTTTTCATTATGACTAAAATTATAAAATATTGATTCATAAAACCTATCTACAGCCAGGTGATTTAGCACAATCAAGGACTAAAACCATGTTATATACAGTCCTGTTAAAAAGCAAAGTAGTACACTAACATCTATGAATACTCAGAGTTCCTCTGATACCAGATTCCAACAATAACACTGACATAAATCTTTCTTAAAACCAAAAGGAAGTACAAAATGAAAGAGAATATTAATGTCTGCAGACTACTTCCAGTCTGGTGGGAATTTTGCCTCCAAAAAGTCCTCAGCCAGATATCCTGTCTGATAGTGTCAGTGTCATACAGGACAAAAACTGATCCTTCGGTCCATCCACTCCATGCCGACCATAATCCTAAACTAAACTAAACTAATCCCCACCGGTCTGCATTTGGTCCATATCCCTCCAAACATTTCTTATTCATGTACTTATCCAAATGTATTTTAAACATAACTACCTGCATCCATCACTTCCTCACTCTACGCATGAACCACAGTTTAAAAAATTGCCCTCGTATCTTTAAATATTCTTCCCCTGATCTTAAAAGTATGCCCCCTAAAAATAATCCCCCATCCTAGAGAAAAAAAAACCTGACATTCACCTTATCTATGTCCCTCATGATCTTATAAGGTATAAGATAAGGTCACTCCAGTGAAAAGAACGCTGCACCTTTCCTTATAACTCAAACCTTCCATTTTCAGCAACATTCTAGTAAATCTCTTCTGCACCCTCTCCTGCTAATATTTTTCTTTTAACATGACAACCAGAACTGGACACAGCACTCCAGCCAATGCCTCACCAACATCCTGTACAACCTCAACATAACATTCCAACTCCTATACTGAAAGGTTTATGCAATGAATGCAAGCATGCTAAATGCATTCTTAGTCACCCTGTCTACATGTGATGCAAACTTCAAAGAATTATATACTTGAACCCCTAGATGTCTCTGTTCTACAACACTACCTGAGGCCCTTCTTAAGCAATTAAAACTCCTGCCCTTGATTGTACATTGGGGTAAATCATCGAACCATATTAAAAATTTCACATCTGGGATCCAAGATGACAGCGTCCTGTTAGGGTTGCATTTGCTGGGCTCCGTGCTGCAAAACCGACCAGACAGAGCCAGCACCCATCTCAAACATTTCAGTGCGAGTAAAAACACCACAAAAGGAACCAGAAACCTGAAAAAATCGACTTCCATTGTCCTTGCAGCTGAAGAATGCCAAAACAAGGAGGAAGCTCACACAGGACCGGGGCCATGGCCCAGCCTTCTGAAGCAGCGGGCTCCCTTATTCACCAGACCCTGGTTGAGGAGCTGGCCAAATCTTGAGGTCCTGGGGAGGCAGATCCAGGGGAAAAAAAAAGAGAGGCTGGCTCCTGTGTCTGATATGCTGCACGACTTGGGAAGCTCGAGCACTGGGCTGCAGGGGTAGAGGCAGAGACTGACTCCTCCAAGTGCCAGATTGAAACCCTGGAGAAACAGGTCCGTGGTCCGTTGGACCTGGAGGACGATCTCTAAAACAGGAGCATAAGAAAGGACCTACACGTTGTTGGCATACTGGAGGGGATGGAAGGTGAACAGCTGGTGGGATTTATCGAGAAGTGATTCCCAGAATTCCTCGGTTTGGAGGCTGAGAAGGGAAGGATAACAATTGAAAGAGCCCACTGGATCACAGCACAAAAGCCAGGTCCGGATCAGCGCCCATTCCCTGTCCTGGTCAGGTTCCGGGATGAATAGAGTATTTAAGTTTAATCCCCAAATTATGTTAGGGGATGGGTGATGTATTTATTTTTAGTTTACTTGACTACAGTACTAACCTTGATCTTGGTGGGTTTCTTTCTCTATTGGATGGTCAATATATGTGGCGCAACCCTCGCTGGAAGGAGTGGAGGGTGGTTGGGATGGTTCGTAGGGTTGTAGGATGTGTAGGTACCTTCTTTGAATAGGTAGTAAATTAGTTCTATCAGTCCCTTTGGCGATTTTTTGTTTCTCTGTTTTTGCTGTATATAGTTTCTGCAAGCTTCTTAGATTTGTTGGCTGTAGTTATTGGGTTATGTGGATTCTTTTGCATTAAAGCTCAGTGATCTGTGGTTCAGGTTCTTCCTCTCTGGAGTCTAAATGGTGCTATAGAAGGTTATGGCTAAGGATGTGTTTAAGTGGTGCTCCTGGAATATTAAGGGGAGTCTTTCGCCTGACAAGAGGAAGGAGGTACTTTCCAGCCTTAAAAGGAGAGAGGGCGGATGTTGCCTTATTACAAGAAACACACTTAGATGATGCAGAGCATTTGAAGCTACAACAGAATTGATATGACTGGGCTTATTTTTCATCTTTCAATACAAGGAGTAGAGAGGTAGTCATTTTAGTTAGAAAGAATCTCTCATTTAAGTTTTTAAAGAGTGCATTAAAGACACATGGGAGATTTGTAATCGTTGAAGCTTTGATACGTGGAGAAGAATACAGGATCGGAAATGTTTACTGTTCCCTGGCCCACTCCCTTAAATTCTTGACAGATGCACTTTCTAGTCAAGATATTATCGTAGGAGGAGATTTCAATTGTCTCATAGACCCTATTGTAGACAGATTGCCCAAAGGCCCGCTGATATCTTCTTTGCGATCGAAACAATTAAGGGATTTGTGTAGATGTTTGGAGGCATCTTCACCCTACTGGCAGAGACTTCACATTCTTTTCAAACCCACATAAATGCTATACCAGGATTGATCTTTTTCTGACCCCCACAGCACATCTGGGCTCGGTCGCATCACGTGCAATTGGCAATATCACTATTTCCGATCATGCCCCAGTGTATTTAATGGGAAGAGTAAGGATACTGTGATAGGCTCGAGGCATTGGCAACTGGACATCTTCATCCTCAAAGATAGCAAGTTTATTGAATTCTTTTCTACTGGGTTCAGGGCTTTTTTGGATATTAATTCAGGCTCAGCCAATAGCCCATCATTCTTTGGGAAACGCTAAAGCCTATGCTGGGGGTTGGTTATTTCCTAATCAGCCATTAAGAAGCGACTGACAGGTGAGCAACAATGCTTGCTCAAGACACGTCTGAAAGTAGCTGAAAAGACATTGCTTTTCACATTGGTTATTAACCGCTGGCGGAGGCAATACTTATGGATTACAACGTAACCGCTCCAGAAGTGGAGATGAAGTCACATAAGATCGCATTGTATGCGGATGACGTTCTTGTCTTCTTATCAAACCCAGCAGTCTCAATGCTACACCTGATACAATGCATCAATCTATTTGGTGGCTTTTCGGGTTATAAGATCAACTTTGCAAAAAGTCAGAGGCCATGTCCATGGGTGGTGTCCCAAGAGTGCCTGATCCTGAGGGTGGATCTCCGTTCCCCTTTAAATGGCCGCAAGAGGGCTTTCTCTACGTGGGTATGTTTGTTACTCCTGTTTTTGATTGGCTATTTAAAGCCAATTTTACCCATTTATTTGACAAAATCAAGTAGGACCTTCGTAGATGGAGACGCTTCCGATCTCTTGGTTAGGTTGGATAGCCCTCATTAAAATGAACATTCTGCCCCGCCTATTGTATCCTATATGAATGCTTCCTCTGCTTTACTAGGAAAATATTTAGAAGACTGAACGGCTGGTTCGGTTCTTTTATCTGGTATCGCAAGCGGCCCCTGATTAAATTGACTAAATTGCAGTTACCTTACACAGAGGAGTGAGCCTCCCAAATATCAAAAGCTATCAATTAAGCTTGTTGCTATCTTACGTGAATGATTGGGCCCGGGGAGACCCTAATCACTTTGGTTGGACAACAAAGCATCTCAGGCAAGATGCTCCCTTATTAGCCTGAGAACAGTTAAGGAATATTGCCACAGCCCAAAAGTCATCAATTCTGTCAAGGCGTTGACAGCAATATTGCCAAAATATAATTATTGACACCCATAGTTGGTATGCCAGGCTTTCAGCCAGAGATGATGGGTTTAAACTATGGGCAACTAGAGGCGTGTCTTGCCTGGGTGATTTATTCAAAGGGGGCATATTGATGTCTTTGACAAGTTGGCCTGGAAATATGAATTGCCCAGTATGGACCTTTTCATTTCTTTCAAATTAGAAATTTCATACAAAAAGAGACCACACTTCTAGTTGTTCCTTTAGGTCTGACATGGAAAGGACGGCGTTGAGTACTGAGGGTACATTATCTGTTAGCAACGCTCATCTATTGGGAGGGGGTCCCTTGGATGAGACCACACAGCTCTGTAAGGTACGGGAGAGGGAGTTGCATGTTGAGATCTCTTCTGAAATATGAGAGGATATCTGGGAAAATGCAAGAAGCATCTATTTGCAACAGAACCCATGCCTTACAATTGAAGATTCTCCACAGGGTTCATTTGGCCCCAGACTGCCTTAGAGCATTTGAATTGTGCTACATAATGACCACTGATCAGTTTTTCACATGTACAAATATTGTTCAGATATTCCTTGATGCCATGTATTACAGTGGTTTCCCACATTGAACAAGTCACTACGAAAAAGACGCCAGTTAAGATTCCACGTAGGTGTAGTGCTGAAATCAGAAACTAGTGCCTGCACCCTATGATGCAGTCAATCACTTACAACACAACGTACTGCCAATCACCTACAGACTCATCATCTAACCTCCCATGAATGAAAACAAGTTGACAAAAGAGATGACCAAAACCTCAACCACCTAATAAAAATAGAAAAAAATGCAAGAGAGCATTGACAACAATGAAAGAAGTAATTTAACAGAATTTGACCTCTCCCTTCAACCAGAGATAAACACATTCAATTTTGTGCTATTGGGTAAAACCAGAGACACTTTTTTGCTCAGACAGAAAGCCTTGTCCAAATGATACAAGGATGAACTGAGTCTACAAAATTGGTGGTCAAGGTAAATTGCAACTCTTCACTTTGTACTTTATAATACAGAAAAACAGTAAAATGCAAAGTTTTTTTTTCGATAATACTGGCCTTCCCTGCAACTTTTCCTTTCAGATTTCCCATTGGCTATTGGTCTGTATATTACAGTGTAGTTCCTTAGCTGGAGCCTGACCTTTAACCTGATTCTGACTTTGAACCCTCAAACCTCCTGTTTCCAGTGTTGCAATGCTCTCCTTAAACAAAAACGCTACCCCTGCTCAGTTTTATCTTTCCTATCTTTTCTGAACACCTTTGTAACCTTTGAATATTTAAAACCCAGACCTGCCCGTTCTTCAGCTACATCCTTGTTATCGTGGCAATATCATAATCCCACACCTATAACTTTCCAATCTTATTAACTGTACTTCATACATTCACAAATACACAGTAGAGCTAATGTTTCACTTTATGACTTTTGCTTTTACTCTGACTCTGCCCACTAATTCACCATTCTCTATTTCAGTGCTACTTGCCTCTCCTCCATTTTGTGTGCAATGATATTACTTTCTAATATTACCTCCTGGTTCCCATACCCCAGAGAGTTAGTTTAAACCCTCCCCAACCATTGATAGGCTGCTAAGTGAACACAGGAAAAACTAGATCAACTATGATGTTTATTGCATTGAGTAAAATTAACACATACTAAATTGCACGTAGCCATTACTGAATTATCTTCATTTACGCATCCATTTGGATACAAAACCAACTTGAAGGTAAAAGACAGAGTGGTGATGGTGGTGGTAGTGGTGCTTTTCAGATTAGAGGCCTATGACCAGCAGTGTGTCACAAAGATTGGTGCTGGATCCATTGCTTTTTGTCATTTATATAAGTGATTTGGATGTGAATGCAAGAAGGTATGATTACTAAGTTTGCAGATGACACCAACATTGGAGGTGTCGTGGACAGCGAAAGTTACCTCAGATTACAATGGGATCTTGGTCAGATGGGCAAATGGACTGAAGAGTGGCAGATGGAGTTTAATTTAGATAAATGTGAGGTGGTGCATTTTGGAAAAGCAAATCAGAGCAGGACTTATACACTTAAATGGAAAGGTCCTAGGGTGTGTTGCTAAACGAGATCTTGGAGTGCACATTCATGGTTTCTTGAAAGTGGACTCCCAGATAGATGGGATAGTAAAGGCAGTGTTTGGTACGCTTGCCTTTACTGGCCAGTGCTTCAAGTATAGGAATAAGGGGATCATGTTGCGGCTGTACAGGGCATTGGTTAGGTCACTTTTGGAATACTGCATGCAATCCGATCTCGCTGCCAAAGGAAAGAATTTGCGAAACTTGCAAGGGTTCAGAAAAGATTTACAAGGATGTTACCAGGGTTGTGCTATAGGGAAAGGCTGAACAGGCTGGGGCTATTTTCCCTGGAGCGTCAGAGGCTGAGGGGTGACCTTATAGAAGTTTATAAAATCATGAGGGACGTGATTACAGAGAATAGTGAAGGTCTTTTTTGGGGGGGGGGGGGGAAATTCCAAAACTAGTCAAGCGGAGGGTGGGGGGGATTTAAAAGGGACCAAAGGGGCAACATTTTTACGCAGAGGGTGGTCAGTGTAGGGAATGAGCTGCAATAGGAAGTGGTAGGGATTCATACAATTACAACATTGAAAAAGGTATCTGGATGGGTACCATAAATAGGAAAGATTGAGAGAGATACAGGCCAAATGGAACTAGACAAGTGGAGGCAATAACCTAGTGGTATTATCGCTCGAATATTAATCCAGAAACCCAGAATAATGTTCTGGGGACCTGGTTCGAATTCTGCTATGGCAGATGGTGGAATTCGAATTCAATTTTTTAAAAATCTGGAATTAAGAATCAAATGATCGTGAAACCATTGTCAACTATCAGAAAAACCCAATTGGTTCACTGAATTCCTTTAAAGGAAATCTGCCGCCTTACCTGGTCTGGTCTACATGTGACTCCAGAGCCACCATGGGGTTGACTCTCAACTACCATCTGAAATGGCCTAGAAAGCCATTCCGTTGTATCAAGTGCCAGAAAGTCACAAAGAAAGAAACAAGATGGACCACTTGGCATTGACCTTGGAATCGGAAAAGACAATGGCAAAAACACAAACAGCCCTGTCGACCATACAAAGTCCTACTTAGCAACATCTGGGGGCTAGTGCTAAGATTGGGAAAGCTGTCCCACAGGCTAGTCAAGCAACAGCCTGACACAGTCATTCTTACACCACCATTACAGATATGCCCTGCCCCACCGGAGGGATAGACCCAGCAGAGGTGTGGCACAGTGATGTATGAGAGGGAGGGAGTCGCCCTGACAGACTCCGGACCCCATGAAGTCTAATAGCTTCAGGTTAAACATGGGCAAGGAAACCTCTTACTGGTTACCACGTACCGTTCTCCTTTGGCTGAAGAATCAGTACTCCTTCATGTTGAACAACACTTGGAGGAAGCACAGAGCAGCAAAGGTGCAAAATGTACTCTGGGTAGGGGATTTCAATGTCCAGCACCAAGAGTGGCTCAGCAGCAGCATTACTGATCGAGTTGGTCCCGTCCTAAAGGACATAACTGCTAGACTATGTCTACGGCAGTGGTGAAGGAACCAAGAGGAAAAAAACGTGACCTCAACCTTAGCAATCTGCCAGCTGCAGAAGCATCTGTCCATGGCACTCTCAGTAAAAGTGACCATCTCATCATCCTTGTGAAGATGAAGCCCCACCTTCTCATTGAGAATAACCTTCATTGTATTGCTTGGCACTATCGCCATGCTAAATGGGACAGACTCTGAACCGATCTACCAGCTCAAGACAGGGCGTCAATGAGGTGCTGTGGGCCAAAGACAGAGAATTGTACTCCAGCTCAATCTGCCACCTCGTATCCCGGCATATCCCCCAATCAACCATCACTATCAAGCCAAGGGATCAACCCTGGTTCAATGGAGAGTGCAGGAGGACATGCCAGAAGCAGCACAAGGCATACCTAAAAATAAGGTGTCAACCAGGTGAAGCTACGAAACAGATCTACTTGCATGCCAAACAGTATAAACAGCAAGTGATAGACAGAGCTGAGCAATCCCACAACCAACGGATCAGATCTCAGCTTTGCAGTCCTTCCACAGCCAGTTGTTAACGTTGGTGTACAATTTAAACAACTCACTGGAGGCGGCAGCTTCACAAATATCCACATTCTCAATGATGGAGGAGCCCAGCACATCAGTGCAAAAGAAAAGGCTGATGCATTCGCAACAATCTTCAGTCAGAAGTGCTGCGTGGATGATCCATCTCAGGCTCTTCCAGAGGTCCCCAGCATCACAGCCAATTCGAATCACTCCATGAGATATCAAGAAACGGCTGTAGGCACTGAATACTGCAAAAGCAATGGGCCCCTAATAACATTTCGCCATAGTACTGAAGACATGCTCCAGAACTTGTCGCTCCCCTGGCCAAGCTCTTCCAACTCAGTTACAACACTGGCAACTACCCAACAATGTGGAAAATTGCCCAGCTTTGTCCTGTACACAAAAAGACAACAAATCCAACCTGGCCAATTACTGCCCAGTCTACTCTCCATCATCAGTAAAGTGATGGAAGGTGTCATCAACAGTGCTATCAAGCAGCACCTGCTCAGTGACACCCAGTTTGGGTTGCCAGGGTCGCTCAGCTCCTGACCTCATTGCAGCCTTGGTTCAAACGCGGACAAAAGAGCTGAATTCCAGAGGTGAAATGAGTGTGACAGCCTTTGACATCAAGGCCGCATTTGAGTATGGTATCATGGAGTCTTGGCAAAACAGGAATTAATGGGTATCGGGGGCAAACACTTCGCTGGTTAGAGTTATACCTGGCACAAAGGAAGATGATTGTGGTTCTGGAGGGTCTGTCATCTCAACTCCAGGTCACCTCGGCAGGAGTCCCTCAGGGAAGTGTCCTAGGCCCAACAATCTTCGGTATCTTCATCAATGACCTCCCCTCTGTCATCAGATCACAAGTGGGGATGTTCGCCGATGATTGCACAGTGTTCAGCACCATTCACAACTCCTCAGATACTAAAACAGTCAGTGCTCAAATGCAACAAGATATGGACAATATCCAGGCTTGGGCTGACAATTGCTAAGTAACAATGACCATTACCACTAAGAAACACTCTAGCCACCACACCTTGACATTCATTGGTATTACCATCACTGAATCTCCTCCTGTCACCATCCTTGGGGTTACCAATGAACAGAAACTCAACCGGACAAGGGCTTTTGCCCGAAACATCGATTTTCCTGCTCCTCGGATGCTGCCTGACCTGCTGTGCTTTTCCAGCACCACACTAATCTAGACTCATCACATAAACACAGCGGCTACAAGAGCAGGTCAGAGACTAGGGATACTGTGGCGAGTAATTCACCTCCTGACACCCTAAAGTCTATCCACAGTGCACAAGTCAGGAGTGTGATGGAATACTCCCCACTTGCCTGGATGGGTGCAGCTCCAAAAACACTCAAGATGCTTGACACCATCCAGGACAAAACAACCCACTTGACTGGCACTACATCTACAAACATTCAATCCCTCCACCGCCAGCACTCAGTAGCAGCAGTGTATACTATCTACAAGATGCACTGCAGACATTCCCCAAAGATCCTCAGACAGCAGCGCCCAAACCCATGACCACTTCCATCTAGAAGGACAAGGGCAGCAGATACATGGGAACACCACCACTTACAAGATCCCTTCCAAGCCACTCATCACCCTGACTTGGAAACATTCCGCCATTCCTTCACAGTAGTTGCGTCAAAATTCTGGAATTCCCTCCCTACTGGCATTGTGGGTCAACCCAGAGCAGGTGGACTGCAGTGATTCCAGGAGGCAGCTCACCACCACCTTCTCAAGGGCAAATACAGATGGACTATCAATGCTGGCCAGCCAGCGACACCTAAGTGCCACAAATTAATTTTTTTTAAAAAAGACTTATTTAGGATATCTGGTTGGCGTGGACAAGTTGGACCGTGCTGATTGTATAATTTTCCAGTTAGGTTTGAGTTAAACGCGAAACACAAAACTACTTTCAACCCAACTCTAAGGGATGGAATACATTTCACCCATTATAGGCGGATCAATTATTCCACACTGAGGTACAAAGAAAGCGCAAAACAAAAGTAGTCCAAAACAAAAAAAAACTTCCTCACAGAGCTATCTGGGTTTAAAAAAAACTTGACTGCCGCAGGAGTATAAAGCACTGTACACCATTCAACACCAAATGATCAAAGGAGTTTTTGTAAACTATCCAGTATTGAGGCAGATCTATTAAAGAACACACAAAGAAAAATTCCTTCTTAAAAAAAACAAAGACTAAGAGCAACTACAAACATGTTTTTTGATGCCTATAAACTAATTAAAACGTATGCTCCACCATTATAGATGCCAGTCTTGGTGTTGATTCACACCATGGGATAGCAAGACACAGTGGTCTGCAGTGATCACTATGGGTCCTGACAATACTCCTCCAATATTCTTACATTGAATACCTGTGATCCAGAAATTCTGCCCTCCAGCCAAATTGCTCCAGTAGATCTCCAATATTAGCATCGCCCCAATATACTCCTATCTGCACAAACAAAAGCCAATCCAAGCAATTCCTATCTGACCACCAGCAAAACGTATACACAACCATCAGCAAAACGATAGAAGGAAGTGTCAATGCTGCTACCAAGTGGCACTGACTCAACATTAAGTGTTACTGATGTTTAGGTCAGGTTCAGTAAGCTCCACTTTGAATCTAGAAATTGTGGGAGGAGGAGCTGTTTAAATACAAGGAGTCTCCCATTTAAGATCGAAATAGGCAGGGTTGTTAGTCTTTGAAATTCCCTTCTAGGGAAGCAGTGGAGGGTGGGCCAGTAAATATATTCAGAATTGATTTAGACAGATTGTTGATTGACAAGGGGTTATTTTGGAAAGACAGGCCACCAAATTAACCATCATCTTATCAAATGGTAGTGCTGGTTCAAGAGACCAACTGACTCTGGATAATCCAAGATAGAAAACGGGAAAAGATTGAAGCTGTAACAGCTGCTCCTTTTTGGAGGTATTTTGTGTGTTGGAGGCAATTTCCTCAAATTCCAGGAGCAACAATTACTGTTTCATAAGCTGTTGCATTGTTTTGGAACTATGGGGGGGCAAAAATCAAAACAATGACACTTATAAAAGAAGAAAAGAAGAAAATCAGAAAAGGCAGTAATACATGGTCAGTGAAGGAGAGAGCAAAAGAAACCTACACTGCTAATTGACACAGCAGTGAATCTGCAGTTACTGCCTTTGCTGTGTGAGTTCATGTATCTCTGGACATCAGAGTGTGTCTAGGAAACATTAACAAACAGTGAAATTCACAGCTGACCTTGGAGGAACTTGTGTGGGAGATCTCACAGCACAGGAACATATAAGTGCATAGTTTTTAACGTGTAACCTTGCCATAAGGCTACAGTAATGAGTAGAGTGGGTTCTTTCTTGATTATATGTCTTACTGAGATATGCCTCGTTTAAATTTTAAAATTATAGACCATAAGCACTAAGTTAGCCTGGAGCACTGCCCTTAGAGCAAAAAGATGGTGCAATTTTCTGGGTCTGTAGATTGTGAAGGAGCAAAGAAGGCCTTTAATAGAATGATAAACTCTTACTGTTGGACGTGCAGAATGTTTTCAAAGGGGAGGGGGACCAGGAGGTCATTGTACACATTGGAGCTAATGACATAGGAAAGGAAAAGGATGAGATTCTGAAGGCAGAATATGGAAACTTAGACAGGAATTTCAAAAAGAAGATCCTCGAGGGTCGTAATATCTGGATTACTCCCGGTGCTATGAGCTAGTGAGGGTAGGAATAGGAGGATAGAGCAGCTGAATGTGTGGTTGAAGAGCTAGTGCAGGGGAGAAAGGTTCACATTTTTGGATCATCAGAATCTCTTTGGGGTAGAAGTAACCTGCACAAGAATGGGTTGCACCTGAATTGAAAGGGGACTAATATAATGGCAGGGAGATTTGCTGGAGCTTCTCAGGACAATTTAAACTAGTAAGGTGGGGGATGGGTTGCCACCAGGGAGATAGTGCGGAAAGAGATCAATCTGAGACTGGTAAAGTTGGAAAAGGAAGTGATTCAAACATTCTTTGCAGGCAGGAACAAAGCAGAGAACAAGGTAGGACTGATAAATTAAACTGCATTCACTTCAATGCAAGAGGCCTTTCAGGAAAGGCAGATGAACTCAGGGCATGGTTACGAACATGCGACTGGGATACCATAGCAATTACAGAAATGTGGCTTAGGGATGCACAGGACTGGCAGCTTAATTATCCAGGATACAAATGCTACAGGAAGGACAGAAAGGAAAGCAAGAGAGGTACGAAAGTGGCATTTTTCATAAGGGATAGCATTACTGCTGTACTTGGGGAGGATAGCCCTGAGTATACATCAGGGGAATTTCTTTGGGTGGAACTAAGAGATAAGAAAGGCATGATCCCCTTAGTGGGATTGTATTGTAGACCCCCCCAGTAGGCAGAGGGAAATTGAGAAACAAACTTGTAAGGAGATTTCAGTTATCCATAAGACTTATAGGGTGGTCATGATAGGGGATTTTAACTTTCCAAACAGACTGGGACTACCATAGTGTTACGGGTTTAGGTGAAGAGGAATTTGTTAAACATGTACAAGAAAATTCTCTGATTCAGTATGAGAATGTACCTACTGGAGAAGGTGCAAAACTTGACCTACTCTTGGGAAATAATGCAAGGTAGGTGACTGATGTGTCAGTGGGAGTGTACTTTGGGGCCAGCGACCATAATTCGATTAGATTTAAAATAGTGATGGAGAAGATCTAAAAAGTTGAAGTTCTAAATTGGAGGAAGGCTAATTTTGACGCTATTAGGCAAGAACTTTCAAAAGTTGACTAGGAGCAGGCATTCGCAGGTAAAGGGACAGCTGGAAAATGGGAAGCCTTCAAAAATGAGATAACGAGAATCCAGAGACAGTATATTCCTGTTAGGGTGAAAAGAAAGGCTGGTAGGTGTAGGGAATGCTGAACGACTACAGAAATTGAGGTTTTGGTTAAGAAACAGAAGGAAGCATATGTCAGCTATAGACAGGAGAAATCTATTGAGCCCTTAGGAGAGTATAAAAGGTGACATGAGATAGTTTTGGCAAACAGAATTAAGGAGAATCCAAAGGGTTTTTATAAATACACTGAGGACAAAAGGATAACTAAGGAGAGAACAGGGCCCCTCAAAGATCAGCAAGGCAGTCAGCGTGTGGAGCCACAGGAGATGGGGGAGATACTAAACAAGTATTTTACATCAGTGTTTACTGTGGAGAACGATGTGGAAGATATAGAATGTGGGGAAATAGATGGTGACATCTTGTAAAATGTCCATATTCCAGAAGTGGTGGTGCTGGACATCTTGAAACGCATACAAGTGGATAAATCCGCAGGACCTGATCAGGTGTACTCTAGAACTCCGAGAAGCTAGAGAAATGATGCTGGGCCCTTTGCTGAGATACTTGTATCATCGATAGTCACAGGTGAGGTGCCAGAAGACTAGAGGTGGGCTGACGTGTTACCACTATTTAAGAAAGGTGGTAAAGAAAAGCCAGGGAACTATACACCAGTGAGCCTGACATCAGTGGTGGTCCAGTTGTTGGAGGGAATCCTCAGGGACAGAATGTACATGTATTTGGAAAGGCAAGGAATAATTAGGGACAGTCAGCATGGCTTTGCACATGGGAAATCATGTCTCACAAACTTGATTGAGTTTTTTGAAGAAATAACAGAGGATTGATAGAGGCAGAGCGGTAGACGTGATCTATTTGGACTTCAGTAAAGCCTTCGACAAGGTTCCTCAAGGGAAACATGATAACAAGGTTAGATCTCATGCAATAAGGGAGAACTAGCCATTTGGATACAGAACTGGCTCAAAGGTTGAAGACAGAAGGCAGGTGGTGGAGGGTTGCTTTTCAGACTGGAGGCCTGTGACCAATGGTGTGCCACAACGATCAGTGCTTGGTTCACTACTTTTCATCATTTATATAAACATTTCAGATGTGAACATAGGAGGTAATAGTTAATAAGTTTGCAGAAGACACCAAAATCGGAGGTATAGTGGACAGTGAAGAAGGTTACCTCAGATTACAATCGGATCTTGATCAGATGGTCCAATGGGCTGAAGAGTGGCAGATGGAGTTTAATTTAGATAAATACGAGATGCTATTCAGCCTCCCTATAGCTCAAATCCTCCAACTATGGCAACATCCTTGTAAATCTTTTCTGAACTCTTTCAAGTTTCGCAACATCCTTCTGATAGGAAGGAGACCAGAATTGCACGTAATATTCCAGAAGTGGCCTAAACCAATGTACTGTACAGCCACAGCATGACCTCCAAATCCTGTTCTCAATACTCTTGACTAATAAAGGAAAATATGCCAAACACTTCCTTCACAATCCTATCTACCTGTGACTCTACTTTCAAGGAACGATGAGCCTACACTCCAAGATTTTTTTTTCAGCAACACTTCCTAGGACCTTACCGTTAAACGTATAAGTCCTTCTGATTTGCCACCTAGACCCATTCCTCCACCCTCTATTTACCACTAACTAATGCAACTAACACTATGGGCAATTTAGCATGGCCAATTCATCTGATCTGCACATCTTTGGATTGTGGGAGGAAACCAGAGCACCCGGAGGAAACCCACACAGACACAGGGAGAATGTGCAAACTCCACACAGACAGTCACCCGAGGCAGGAATTGAACCCGGGTCCCTGGCGAAGTGAGGTGCAACGCTAACTACTGAGCCAAAAAAGAGGGAGTCTCATCATTCTTCTGCGACATGCAGTCACATCACCATATCCTGCAAACATGCAGTAGCCCCCCAGTGAACAAAAGTTCAAATGGTCCAACCACAGATTGACAGTGGTGAACTCAGTCAGGTCAGATACTTGACAGGAAGTGGCACAGTCTCAGAATAGAGGGGCACTAGTTTAAGACAGGGATGATGAGGAATTTCTTCAGAGGGCTAGATGTCTTCAGAAGTCCTTGCCATAGAAAGCTGTAGATATAGAATCCTTGTGGTATATTTCACGCTGGGGTAGATAGATTCTTGATCAGTAGGGGAATCAAATGTTACAGGGAGGGGCAGGAAAGCAAATGGGAGGAATGATAAGTCAGCCATGATCCTATTGAAAGTGCCAAACAGCCTACGCCTATTCCTTTTTCTAATGGTGGCTCATTTCCTGAAATCTCAAAGTCACTCTTCAATCTTAAAGCATCCACACATAGTCACCATGATGACATAGTTACAGTGCCTGCAATCCAAAGGTTAGATTGCAGCAAGATTTCAAAAGCACATCGCTAATCCACAATATCTATCACCAGAAGGTTATGGGCTGCAAGATTGCAGGTCCTCAATCTCAGATATGGTAAAGTACCGTAAATCAGCAAAACAGTCAAACTTAAAGTAAACCACTTCCCTTGTGTCCCATCCAGCACCTAGGATTTCGCAACAGTAGTTCCCTCAACTCTCCAAGATAAAGCAATTCACACTTGGATGTAGTTTGTAATATTTCATGTCTGATTGCACGATTACCTGTTCAATTAAGTTGGTTTAAAAACTGTCTCATCAGTATTGCAACAACTTGGCAGCAGAAAATGCTAACATCACAATTCATTCAGCTTACTGGACAACAGGTGACACTGCATCATTCAGCAATAATTGAAAGTTGGTGGAGCAAAATGAGGCAAGAACAAATTGCAGACATTTGTATAAAAGTCTAAATTAACCAATGTTTCTTCATAATCCAGTGTGTTCATCTTCATAATCTTCATAATGCAGTATGTTAAGAGCAAAACAGCAACTAGAGAGTAGAGCCCATTAAAAAAATCAAGAGGTTGCATTGTGTTGAACCTCAGGAGAGATATTAAATGAATATTTTGTGTCAGTTGCACAGTCGAGAAAGAACGAAGGCAGAAGAACTCAGGGAAATAAACACTGATGTTTTGAAACAAAGTGCTGGAGGTCTTATATAGTATAATGGTGGATAAATCTCGAACTGGATCTACTGTATCCCAGGACATTGTACAAAGTTAAGTAGGAAATCGCAGGGCCCCTTGCAGAAATATTTGTATTTACTCTATAACTACGCGCGAGGTGCCCGACGGCTGGAGCAGGGATTTCAAGACAAGAGAGCGTATTTTAAAGGTGAGAGAAAGATTTTAAAAAGACATGAGGGAAAACTTCTTTTTAATACAAAGTGGTTTGTATCTGGAATGAACTTTCCACAGGAAGTGGAGGATGTGGGTACAGTTACAACATTTAAAAGACATCTGGATAAATACATGAATAAGAGACATTTGGAGGGATATGGGTCAAGTGTAGGCTGGTGGGACTAATTTAATTTGGGCTTATGGTTACCATGGGCTGGTTGGATGGAAGGGTCTATTTCCATGCTGCATCACTTTATGGCAGTTCTTTAAAATTCTAACTTATTCTAAGTCAGGGCCTAAACTAAGAAAGCAAGAAACTAAGATCCCTGATGCAAATTAAGTTTAAACAATTGCTTTTATTATACAAGTGTACTTATAGAGTCAGAGATGTACAGCATGGAAACAGGCCCTTTGGTCCAACCCGTCCATGCCGACCAGATATCCCAACCCAATCTAGTCCCACCTGCCAGCACCCTGCCTATATCCCTCCAAACCCTTCCTATTCATATACCCATCCAAATGCCTCTTAAAATGTTGCAATCGTACTAGCTTCCACCACTTCCTCTGGCAGCTCATTCCATACACATACCACCCTCTGTGTGACAAAGTTGCCCCGTGGGTCTCTTTTATATCTTTCCCCTTTCACCCTAAACCTATGCCCCCTAGTTCTGGACTCCCTGACCCCAGGAAAAAGACTTTGTCTATTTACCCTATCCATTCCCCTCAATTTTGTAAACCTCTATAAGGTCACCCCTCAGCCTCCGATGCTCCAGGGTCCTTCAAATTCAGAATATGCACTTTGCAGTGTGACCCATGAGGCTTTCAATGCCTCTGAAATACTTATTTTTGGAGACATTGATATAGTATTCGTGACAACCACCCTGCAATCAAATTTCTGTGAATCCCTTCTATACTGTCGACTGGAAGTGATTTTTTTTCTGTTAATGTCTAATAAATTCAATTTCTTGCCTTAATGAATCATGACCAGAATAGTGCTGTCAACATATTTAGTGGGGCAATCGATTAAAAATTAAGAAGAATTTGGGCATTTGGCGACAGAAAAGCAAGAACATACTACTGAAAAGGAAAGTAAGAGTCTGGATGATAAGCCAAGAGAGATTGGGTTGGAAATGGGATGGCTATGCTGGGAGTCACCCAGACAAAGAAAAACACAATGGGGGCTGTGGGATGGAGGGTATTCACCTTATGAAATTGTGGAATTCAAATATTGAGTCCTAAAGGCTGTAAGGTACCTCAACAGAAAAGGTTGTTTTCTTCCAACTTCCATTGAGTCTCATTGGCGCATTTGCCATGATGCTGCACCTTTAACAGGGTTATGTTGTCCTTTGCTTTTTTTTTTCCAGAGAGGTCATAAAAGAGACAGACTCCAAAAAGTCCAAGTTTGAAAGGTTTTAGGGCCAGTTTGATTCTAGCTAACAGATTTTTGCCTCAGACAAAAGGCTTTCAAGTTTTTAAAAAAGGCACTTGCACAATAAAAGGGGAGTGGCCAGTTTTCCCAGCTCAGCTTTTCTCTGGTTTGATTTGGTTTTGCAGCCTGGCTATTCACTGAAACCAATCAGGCAGTTTTTGATAATGCTGGTCCAGATTGAGAGTAGTGAATATAGTAGAATAGATTGAATGAAGTGCAGGCAAATCACTGCTTCACTTGGAAGGTTTGTATGGGGACTTGGTTGGTGAGGAACAGGGTGGTAAATGAGCAGGTCTTGCACTATTGGTGATTACATGGGAAAGTGGGGATATAAGTGCAGTGAAGTTTCAGAAGTGGAACAGAAGTGAAGAAGCGTGCTCTGGAGGGAACAGTCTGTGCTCAAGGTGAACAAGGAGGGGATGGGATTGTGCGCCCAGTAGCAGCATTCCACTACAGATAGTGGAAATAGTGGCCAATGCTCTTTTGGACATGGGAGCTGGTAGCATGAAGAGTAAGGACCAATAGGATTCTATCACTGTTCAAAATAAAATTGAGAATCTTAAATATTGCAATGCAACTCTCAAATAAACTAATCCCAAGCTACTCACATGAATTATGCCTCCGACGAAACGCTTTAGATGGGGTAAGGGCAGAATCAATGTGACGGTCCACATAACTTTTTGAATGCTGTTGAGGAGACGTGACTAAGTCCTGAACCTTGAGTTCTGCGCGGCGTGGAATGGTTTGTGGGGCACTTCCTGAAGTGTTTAGTTTCTTTATACCCTTGCTGGCACCATTCGGAGAGGAGTAAGTACTGTGCGGCAAACTGGTGGATGTGAACACAGAGGGCTGAACCAAGCCTGTGTTTATCTGTGTATGTGGGATGTCTAATATCTTCAGGTCCTTGATATCAATTGCGCTGGGAAAAACAAAAGAGAAAGTGGAGTTTAGGTCTTTGATATCAATTGTACTGGAAAGACAACAAAGTGGAATTGCACAAAACTAAACTTTGGCTCTAAAGCACTAATGTATGCCACTTCTATATGGTTGCAATGCTTTGAAAAATTACTGTGGCTTTCCTTGATAATATCCATGAAATCACAAGATTGATTTATGTTCAGCAGTAGATCAAGATGAAGTTAAAAACACTCTGAACATAAAACAATAATAGTCTTTGCTAATTAACATTAAATACAGCTTCTGACAGCACAGACGCTTTCTTGAAACCCAAATCATTTAAAGTATTTTCCTGCTGTACTGTTTCCTGGCTATGTAATAAAACATCCTTATAAATGTTATATTAATGCATGCAAAGATTTCTCCCTTGATATTTTGGTCTGCCAATGCCAACAGCTGTTAAAACATAATATTACAGATAAAGCTTTGAAACTCTAGAGCTGGAGTTGAAAATAAAAATGCCAACCTACAAATAACTTGAATTTAAACATGAAGGGGTCACTGATAAAGTTAGCAAAAAGTTTCGACAAGACGTTTTGGGAGAACTGCAAATTTCAGATCAAGAAATATCAAGGGTTTGTGTATCAGGCAACGTCTGCACAAGAACTTTAAAGTACTGCACTGTTTCTCTCGCGCACTATCCCCAATTTCTTTGCAAGTCACATCACTAATGCCATGATGATGCAAGAGCAAATATGATCTGGAAACAGTCATACTACAATTGTTTCAGGTGCATTAAAAGCAAAATCTGCAGTAGAATTACAAATACAGCTGATCAGAAAAAAAAAATCAAATACAGACTGGAGAAAGCAGTTTCTGCTGTATAACTCTGGAATAACATACTGATAGCTCTTATCAGCTAGGACTGGCAGTAGCAAGTTGACAAAACCTACTTCCTGTTCACGGTTCTGTGTTGACTTTCTCCATTAGAAATTTATAAGTCCATAATTATTGGAAAAAACTGTCACACTTTTAAACCTGTCAACACTTAGCAACGGAGTGGCTCAAGAGCACCACAATTTTCCATCTGCGAGCTCCTCAAGCTGCACAGCAGTGAAAATATCTGTGTCAAACAAGTTGCTCCTGAAGAAACGTCAGAAATTTGGATACTTACCTACAAATGGAAAAACATGATGAAAGTGAGGGGAAAGCATGAGAAACAGCAAGAGCAGAAGCCAGAGCGAAGAAAAAAAGACCTGGAAATACAGAATGAGATAGGGAGAGGTGGGGGGGTGGAGGGAAAGAAAAAGATAAGCAGAGTGAGGAGTGAGGGTGAGAGGACGAAAAGAGACAGAGAGTTAAGTCTCATCAACTTAAGATGTGGCTCAATGGTAGCCAATCTTGGTCAGAGTACAGGAGTCACAGGTGAACATGACTTGGTCCAAGACAAGACATAGGAAACAAACTGGAAGTTAAAATATTTTAAATTAATATGTTTTGCACACTGTAGTTAAGAGTATAAAATGAAGTCGCAGAGGAATGGAGGCATTCAAAAGGGTACTGGATGATTATTTGGATATAAATAATGTGCAAGGGTATGGGAATAAAGCAGGAAATTGGTAGCAGGTAAATGAAGCTCATTTGAAGAGTTGGTGCAAACAGAATAAGTCAAATGCCCTACTGCACCATAACACTTCTGTGATTTTGTAAACCACTTGAATTAGTGACTGAAGTAGAAATCAGAGAAACACCTAACAATAGATTAGATAGAAAAGAGAATAAATGCATGTGAGAATATGACACCCACAGTTCAGACATTTTGTGGAAGATAAACAATGGACTGGGTTGAGTCAAGCAGACTGTTTTCTTTGTGTTATTTATTTCAATGTAACCTGTTTTTCCAAGCACATAACCAGGATTTCTGCCAGCACAAAAAGGTGTTACACAAACTTGGCCAAGCATCTGAACTAAATCAGATTTTCCATGTACCACATGGCTGCCATACAGCAGCCAATGTCTGAAACAATCCAGACAACTATCAATTGAAGAAGTTAAGTTTAATCACAATCTTTTATACACCAGGAAAAAAAGTCTGAAAGCATTAATTATGAAATCTTAATTCACAGGTGAGAGGCCTGGAGGCACAGGTGGCCATGCAAACATTGTCACTGCATGCACTAAGAAAGCAGAGACAGTGAATTGCCCATCAAAAACTATGAAGGGATATCACTTAACTGCATGTGTTAATAACTTCAACAAGGATAAATGATTTGAGAATTAACAGGAACATGAAGACATTCTATTAGAGTACAATCAGATGCATTAGGTTCTTGCTTCACCTGGTCATATTATTTACACTTAGGCTTAATAACTGGCTGAATTTTATAGAACTACACTTAACCCAAAACTTTCCATTCACAGAACATTAAGGGCATTCTGGTAAAACCATCAGTTTTACTCTCTCAAATTGGTGACTTTAAAACAGTCTTAATCAAGCTAGTCTTGTGTGTTTGAATAAAAAAGACTTGCTGAAAAGAGACATGCCATCTAAGCAAACAAGAGGAATATGTTCAATTCCTGCACCCATTTTTAACGCAAGAGCTGGGGAAGCCTACAGTTCCCCATTGCTTTGTCTGTGTCAATATCTCCGCTAATTAAAGTTGACTTGCCAACCTAGCAATCACCACCCTGTTCTCTTGTCGAAGAAACTTTTCTTATTGTTTATAGTTGAGAATCATATCTGTCTAATTAGCGTAAGAAAGAATTTCCGATATATGATCAAAGTGCATTCTGCTGAGCACAAGACTTGGATACGCAGACGTGCAGGCTTCAGTAAACACCAGCAGAACGGTAGGAGCTATGAACTATTAAAACTAAATATATTTAGAATTACATAGCAATGGGTATTTTACTCCTGATTAACTGGTGGTATAATGGTCTTGTCTTATTTCCTGCACTTCAAAATTATCTGAAAAGAAATTTATCATTCTGACAAAAATACACTTACATAGTTGTAAGGACTGTCAGTGGATATTAACTCCTGAATGGCTTAAATGAGCTCCAATTCAAACAAAATGGATGAAACTGCTTTCTCTTTTAACCTAACCAGCAAGATTTCAAACTAGAAAGCATTTGTTCAGCAAATTGTCAATTATCAGGAGACATACCTCTGAAAAATGTCTTCAAATGACTAAAAAAAAAGGTTGTAGCCCTTTTCCCATAGGATGGGGAAGGAAACTGCAGGGGATGGACACACTTGAAACATTGAGCTCATTCAAGGAACAGATACTGTGGGTCCTTGATAAGTATATACCTATCAGGCAGGGAGACAGTTGTCAAGAGAAGGAGCCATGGTTTACTAGAGAAGTTGAAGCTCTTGTCAAGAGAAAGAGGAAGGCTTATGTGAGGATAAGGAATGACGGCTCAGTTAGGTAGCTTGAGTGTTATAAGTTAGCCAGAAAAGATCTAAAGAGAGGGCAAAGAGGAGCCAAGAGGCAACATGAAGGGTTGCTGGCTGATAGGATCAAGGAAAACCTTAAGGCTTTCCATAGGAATATCAGGAATAAAAGAATGACTAGGAGTAGGCCCAATCAAAGATAGTAGTGGAAAGTTGTGTGTGGAATCTAAGGACATAGGGGAAGCGCTTAATGAATACTTTTCATCAGGATTCACGTTGGAAAAGGGCGATGTTAGTGAGAATATGGAGATACAGGCTACAAGATTAGATGGGACTGAGGTTGTCAGAAGAGGTTTTATCTATTTTCACATCTTCCAAAATTGCTAAGATACCTGGGTCAGATGGGACTTAGCCTGGGGTTCTGTGGGAAGCCAGGGAGGAGACTGCAGAGTCTTTGGCTTCAATTTTTATGTCATCATTGTCGACAGGAGTAGTGCCAGACAACTGGAGGACATCAAATGTTGTTCCTTTGTTTAAGAAGGGGAGTCAGGACAACCCTGGTAACTACAGGCCAGTGAGCCTTCCTTCAGTTGTGGGTAAGGTGTTGGAAAAGGTTATAAGAGATAGGATTTATAATCAGCTGGATAGGAATAGTTTGATTAGGGATAATCAACACGGTTGTGTGAAGGGTAGGTCGTGCCTCACTACCTTATGGAGTTCTTCAAAAAGGTGACAAAACAGATGGATGAAGATAAAGCGGTTGATGTGGTGTATATGGACTTGAATAAGGCATTTGACAAGGTTCTACATGGTAGACTATTGCACAAAATACAGTTTCTGGATTGAAGGTGATTTAGCAGTTTAGATCAGAAATTGGCTAGCTGAAAGATGATAGAGGGTGGTGGTTGATGGGAAATGTTCACCCTGGAGCTCAAGTTACTAGTGGTGCGCCGCAAGGATCTGTTTTGGGGCCACTGCTGCTTGTCATTTTTAATCAGATGATCTGGATGCGGGCGTAGAAGGATAGGTTAGTAAATTTGCAGATGACACTATGGTAGGCAGAGTTGTGGATAGTACGGAAGGATGTTGTGGGTCACAAAGGGACATAGATAAGATGCAGAGCTGGTGTGAGAATTGGAGTTTAATGTGGAAAAGTGAGAGTTAGTTCACTTTGGAAGAAATAACAGGAATGTAGAGTACCGGGCTAATGGTAAAATTCTTGGCAATGTAGATGAACAGAGAGATCTGTGTCCAGGTGCATAAATCCCTGAATGTTGCCAAACAGGTTGATAGGGTTGTTATGAAGGCACATGGTGTGTTGGTGTTTATTGGAAGGGGGATTGAATTTTGGAGCCACAAGGTCATGCTTCAGCTATACAAGACACTGGTAAGGCCGCACCTGGAGTATTGCGTGCAGTTCTGGTTACCACATTGTAGGAAGGATATCGAAGCTTTGGAAAGGTTTCAGAGGAGATTTACTAGGATGGTGCCTGGTAAGGAAGGGAGGTCTTACGAGGAAAGACTGAGGGAACCGAGGCGGTTTTCTTTGGAGAGAAGAAGGTTGAGAAGTGACTTAATCGTGAGGTATAAGATAATCGGGGGTTAGATAGGGTGGACAGAGAGAGCTTTTTTCCCCGGATGGTAAAGGCTAATACAAGAGGACATAGCTTTAAATCAACGGGTGATGGATTTAGGACAGATATTAAGGGTTGCTTCTTGACTCAGTAGTAGGAGCGTGGAACAGCCTGCCTGCAACTGTAGTAGACTCACTGACGTTAAGGGCATTTAAATGGGCATTGGATATACATATGGATAATAATGAAACGGTGTAGGTTAGATGGGCATCAGATTATTTTCACAGGTTGGCACAACATCGAGGGCTGAAGGGCCTGTACTGCGCTGTAATGTTCTATGTTCTTCATCCTGACACCTTCCAAGTGAGAACCAAGGGCAACAATTATAAGCCCCAGCTAAGATGACTGAGGCAGTTTTGGGGTGTGGTGCAACAGCATAAAAATGCTCTCCATTCATTACCCTTGTCTGACGACAAGACCTGCAATTATACTGCTAGTAGGTACCTTTGTCCAAGTATATGGTCGAGTACAAGTACATTAAATGGCTGCAATTAGTTGGCACTGAAGTCACTGAATTAAGAATACTTACCTAAACGTTAGCTCAGGAACTGAACATTTCACTCCATTGCGGAATGGCTGTGTTAGAGAGATTGTCTGACTGGTTTGATCCACTGCAGAAATTTTTCCCTGATATACTCCAAGTGTCTCACCACAGTTAATAGAAACAAGGCTCCCAATCCAATTTACAGCCATCCTATACAGCATAACTGGAAAACAAAAGTCAAGAAAGTAGTCATTTGTTTGATTCTGCACCTATCAGCTTTTATTTCCAAACTTATCCTCAAACTATCAGTACTGCTATAATCAGGCAATGCAATCTGAATCAAGATATAAGTAGATAAGGTCAGTAGCAAAGGTCTTTTCCCTCTGGTAGAGGAGTTCAAAACCAGGGGGCATATTTTTAAGGCAAGGTTTTCAATAAAAGGACATGAAAGGCGACTGTTTGTATACAGAGAGTGGCTTGTCTGTGGAATAAACTTCCAGAAGTAGTGGTGGATGTGGGCTCAATTGCAATGTATAAAAGATATTTGGGTAAGTACATGAATAGGAAAGATTTGGAGGGATATGTGCCAAATGCAAGCAAGTAGGACTAGTTTAGTTTGGGAACATGGTCAGCGTGGACTAGTTGGGCTGAAGGGTCTGTTTCCATGCTGTATGACTATGACTCTGTATTGGTGCCATATCAAAATAAAGCAATTTCCCGTTCGACTGTATTAACTATTCTTTCTTTCTAGTTGAAAGTATGCCTAAGACATTTACCTTTTAAACTATTTAAAGGGGAAACACATTGTGGCATTTAATAGAACAGCATAATAGAACAGCTTTTAGTTAATAGTTCAAGTACATGTTCCAATTCCATGAGACAGCTTTAATTATTTGACATTGCTAAGTTACAGAAGAGCAAAAAACAATTTTTGAAAGTTGTTCTTTCAGCAACCACACATCATTTATCAAAACAAAAATGCCTCATCAGGTCTGAAAGTTTGCTTACTCAGTAGCTGGACCACATAACACTTCAAACCTCCAAGATTTAATGAGCAACCTGTGTTCAGTCAGTTCATGTTGCTGGGAAAAAATGCTGGATATCCATCCCAACAGCACTAGGATTGCAGCAGTTCAAGGACTACAGCTCACCACCACCTTCAAGGGAAACTAGGGGCAGGCAATAAATGTTGGCCCAGCCAGTTATGCCCCACCTCAAGCGAGAAAGAAAAAATGAGAACTGGAGCGGTTTTTAAAATCACAATTAATATTGTCAGGCATAATGTCCGCAATTCTCATTTCGGAGCATGGTTCTTATTATCTACCTCAAGTGTAGACAATGAGCTAATCGTGCAGCCAAATAGCTCTCTACCACATTGCATCAAACCTCATGATGAATGGATATTTGGATTGAACACAGACACAATTTTAAAGCCAATGCTTTCAAGGAGGACATTTCAAAAAAGGCAAAGGAGAAAACCTAAAAACAATATTGCTTTTAACTTTTAATTTCAGTTCACTTCCAAAACTTAAATGAACTAAAAAAAAAATCATTGCTCAGAACAATGTTCACCAAATTTTGGTGTACTTTTCCCACATTGCTTGTATGAAGATCAAAAAATATTGTCTCCTTTAGCTCCATACCAAGTATTGCTCTTCAATTAAAGTAAGCAGGCAACTAGCCTACCCCTTCACGTTCCTCCTTAGGCAATCCCTCTAAAAGGAGCAAGATTTTCTTCCATTCCAACATTGTGGGTCCTGAAATGACTGAACAGTTCAATGTCGGGTCTGCAAAATCTGTCACAGGTGGGTGCTCAGCTTTTTGCCCCTTCAGTTGCTTGGGACTGTCAGAGCCCTGCAAAAATTGATGCCGTCCAGATGTTTCATCTACAGGTTGGACAACGTTGAGCAAGAAATGCTCCATAAATTGACGGGGATATTGCATTTTCTTTCCAGTCATACTTTGGAACATTAGCATTCCAGTGAGTCTGGAGTTTAAAAATCACACTACACCAGATTATAGTCCAACACGTTTATTTTGGAAGCACTACCTTTCAGAGCACTGCTCCTTTATCAGGTGGTTGTCAACCAGCATCTCCAAATCATTTAGTCTATAGAGCCACTGAATCAAAAAGAGTGAACCCTGCCACAGGTGTGCTTGGCCTCCAGTGCTGTCCTCATCTAGTTTCTGCAGTGGGGAGTCTTCAAACACATGCAGTTACCTATGCAGTGTACAGCACTATTTAACACCTTGAACTAGAAATATATTGTTTTAAAACAGTTTCTAGTAAAGTATTGCAACAAGTCATTTAAGTAAAATTAGACTGCACAATTAATATCCCACAGTACCCATCTGTGAATGTCACTGATCCCTGAAGTTTCAGTAACCTTGAAAATTACTGCAATCTAATTCAAATGATGAGTAATTTATGTAATTGTTAAAGGAAGTCTTCAAATTTATAAAAGACCACAAGACATAGGAACAGAAATTTGGCCATTCAGTCCATCAAGACTGCTCTGCCATTCAATCATGGTTGATAAGTTTCTCAACCCTGTTCTCCCACTTTCTATCTGCAATCCTTGATCCCCTTTACAATTAAAAATGTATCACTGTCTTAAATATACTCAGTAACCTAACCTCCAGTCTTCTGATGCAATGAATTTCATAGTTTCACCATTCTCTAGCTGAAGAAGTGTCTCCATATCTCTGTTCAAAAATGTCTTCCCTTTATAAGGCTGTGCCCTTGGGACCTTGTCACTCCTACTAATGGAAACATCTTCCCAACATCCACTCTGTCTCGGCCATTCAGTATTCTCTAAGTTTCAATCAGATCCACCCTCATCCTTCAAAATTCCATCGAGTATCGACCCAGAGTCCTCAAATGCTCCTCGTTTGTTAAGCTGTTCATTCCTGGGATCATTCTTGTGAATCTCCTCTGAACACAGTCCAGGGTCAGGACATACTTTCTGAGATATTGGGCCCAAAATTGCACGCAATAGTCCAAATGTGGCCTGACCAGAGCCTCAGAGGTACATCCCTAATTTTATAATTCAAGTCCTCTTGAAATAAATGCTATCATTGCATTTGCCTTCCTAACTATTGACTCAACCGGCAAGTTTACTTTGAGAGAATCATGGACTCGGACTCTCAAGTCTCTTTGCACTTCAGAATTTACTCCCCATTTAGAAAACAGTCCATGCCTCTAATCCTCTACCAAGGTGCATGACCTCATAACTTCCCATATTGTACTCCATCCACCATTCTTTATCCACTCTCCTAACCTGTCCAAATACTTCCGCAGCACTCCCATCCCTGCCTCCTCAATGCCACCTGTCCCTCTACTTATCTTTGTATCATCTGCAAAACTTAGCCAGAATGCCCTCATTCGTTAATGTATAAGTGAAAAGTTGTGGTCCCAATGCTGAGCCCTGGGGAACACCACTTTTCACCAGCTGCCACCCTGAGAAGGACACTTTTATCCCCATTCTCTGCTTTCTGCCAGAGAGCCAAGCTTCCATCCATGCTAGCACCTTGCCTTTGGCACCATTGACCTTTTTTGTACTCAGTAGCCTCCTCTGTGGCACTTATCAAAGGCTTTATTGAAGTCCAGGTAGATAACATCCATTGATTCTCCTTGGTCTAGTCTGCTCGTTACTTCCTAGCAGACCTCCCCTTGATGAAGCCATGCTGACTCTGCCCTATTTTACCATACACTTCCAAGTATTCAGAAATCTCATCCTTCATGATGGATTCCAGAATCTTACATTTGTCTGAGGTTAGGCTTTTCTGTAATTTTCCATCTTTTGCCTTACTCCCTTTTTAAACAGGGGTATGCTATATTAGTAATTCACCAGTCCTCTGGGACTCTCCCTGATTCTCAGGTGATTCCTGAAAGATTGACACTTACGCCTCCACTATCTCTTCAGCTACCTCCTTTAGAATTCTGGGGTGTAGTCAATTTGGTCCAGGATTATTTATCCACCTTCAGGCTATTTTGTTTAGCACCTTCTCCTTGGTGATTGCCATTATACTCGGCTGTGACCCCTCACTCTTGAAGTTTAGGGAAATTACTCATGTCTTTCACTGTGAAGACTGAAGTGAAGTCATTCTTCAATTCCTCACCCGTTTCTTTGTTCCTCGCAACTATCTCTCTTGCATAATTTTCCAGCAGCCCAATGTCCACTTTTGCCATTTCGATATCTAAAGCAGCTCTTACAGTCGTCCTTTGTGTTACTGGCCAGCTTACCCTCATATTTAATCTTCTCCCTCCTTATTTCTTTTTTGTTGCCCTCAGTTGGTCTTTGACGAGAAAGTGAGGACTGCAGATGCTGGAGATCAGAGCTGAAAATGTGTTGCTGGAAAAGCGCAGCAGGTCAGGCAGCATCCAAGGAACAGGAGAATCGATGTTTCGGGCATGAGCCCTTCTTCAGGAATGAGGAAAGTGTGTCCAGCAGGCTAAGATAAAAGGTAGGGAGGAGGGACTTGGGGGAGGGGTGTTGGAAATGCGATAGGTGGAAGGACGTCAAGGTGAGGGTGATAGGCCGGAGTGG
>NC_057749.1:9304595-9310399 GCF_004010195.1 Chiloscyllium plagiosum
TCTCAGTCAAATCCCTCGAACTCAGCATTGCCTTCCTAACCTGCAATCTTCTTCCTGACCTCTCCGCCCCCACCCCTACTCCGGCCTATCACCCTCACCTTGGCGTCCTTCCACCTATGGCATTTCCAACGCCCCTCCCCCAAGTCCCTTCTCCCTACATTTTATCTTAGCCTGCTGGACACACTTTCCTCATTCCTGAAGAAGGGCTCATGCCCGAAACGTCGATTATCTTGCTCCTTGGATGCTGCCTGACCTGCTGCACTTTTCCAGCAACACATTTTCAGCTCAGTTGGTCTTTGTCAGCTTCCCAACCCTCTGGTTTCCCACTGTTCCTCGCTACTTTATATGCTTTCTCTCTTGCTTTTATGCTAAGCCCGACTTCCCTAGAAATGCTGTGGTTGCCTCATCCTCCCTGGACCATGCTTCTTTTTCCTCGGGATTAGTCTCTGCTGTGTCTCCTGAATTATTCCCAGAAACTCCTGCCAATGTTGTTTCATTGACTTTCTTGGTAGGCTCCTGTAGTCAATTCTGCCCAGCTCCTCACTCATACCTCTGCATTTGCCTTTATTCAGCTGAAAAACCACTACCGCTGACTCCAACTTCTCTCTCTCAAATTGAAGATTTAATTCAATCATATTGTGATCATTGCTTCCTAAGAGTTCCGTCACCTTAAGCTCCCTTATCAAGTTGACTTCAAATTTGCTCTGCACAAAACAAAATAACTCATTCAACACTTGTCAAAATTGGAAAAAAAATGGACACTTAATTCAGATATGAACCATTCCTCCATACCATTTCAAAATTTTTAAACTTACCACAAAATGCTCAATGACAAGCAATTTTATAATCAAAATATTACATTCCATCACTTCTCTCATTCACAAAATTTGTAGCATAAGGCAGAGAACAGGACCTCAGTTCCACATAAATGTCTATTATGGACTCCAGTTTAAAAAGCCAATATGAATTCTGAAACCATGCTGCAAAATCTGGAGTAAAAAAATCATACAGCCTCTATTAAAAATGCTACCACCTCCAAACAAACTATTACATCCTTACTTAGAATGCATTAGTACAGTATCACATTAAAAATTAGTACTCCTTGAAAAGTTTACTTTTAAATTAAAGTACAGTATCAGTTTTAAGTCAACATTTCTGGCCCCTAATATCTAGTTTGTAACACAGCAAAACTCTAAAGCTAGTAAAGTTGCATACATCATAATTCAATATAAAATATGAATTGATCATTTCAAACTGAAAATACTAACAGCTAAAGACAGCATGCAGCATTGTGTCTATGATATACACTGCCTGTTCCAATGTTGAACCTGCACATTCTCACTAAAGTGTAAGCATATAAATCCTAAAATGAGTATTCAGACACTCTAGTGCATGGATTTGTCTCCTCTCTCTCCCACCACAACCACAAGGTCAACAGAAATGTAACAGGGAGTTGTCTACATTTGCCTGGTTTTGAGGGGTCTGCAAAGAGCATAAAGGCAGAATATGCCAGTTGGAATGAACATTTGCAGTAGCTCTCTCCTAGTTATCCACATACTTACAGTCATTACCATTTTCATAGCAAGATTATAGTTGGGGAGGGAGATAAGTTTGAACTTTTGAAGTGACAAAAGCACCAGTTGCTAGAGCTCCATGGGGCTGAAAGAGGCTTGTAGAAGCACAAAGAAACCAACCAACCATAATTCTTTTCATTGAGATATGGGCATCATTGACAAGACCAATTTTTACTGTATATTCCTAATCGTCATAAACCAAGTCAAGTAATAGGTCATCTGAAGGCAGTTAAGAGTCAACAAGTGTAAACTAAACCAGGGAAGGATGGCAAATTTATTTTCCTCATAAAACCAGGTGAATTTTTGAGAACATCTATGACAGTTGTCATGGACACCATTGAGATTAGCTTTATATTCCAAGTTTGGATAACTGAATAGGCATCCCACCAGCCACTTGGATGGGAATTTTAACCCAAACCTTCAGAGCATTAAGCAGGCTTGCTGGATTATCAGTCCATAGTGTCAATTTCATTATGCCTCCATACTCTTCCCTCACCATGACCGAAAGAATGGGCTGCTACAAAAAAAAGGGACCAGACATTTGTTGCTGACTAGATAGGCCCAATCCAACTCCCAGGCCGAGCAGCATCCAATCTCCCCAAACACCCGTACACTTTAAAAAATGACGCACGTTTCCCGTTAAACACTTCCGTCACAAGCTCGGCAGCAACCCTTACGTCGTATTAAAAGAGGGGTACGATGCGAAAGTGGGCTAACCAGCGACCCTCACTGACACTCAGCGACCACACATCGCTACGCCATTGCCCGTCTCGCTTCTGCGCTTGCGCGGGGCACACACTGACTTCACTTCCTCTTAGCGACCAGACTCCCTTCCGGTTCTCTCCTCCCTCCCATGGCAACGGAGGGACATGCTCCATCGCGGGGAGGATAAGTAATCCTGACTGCATTTCTTAATGAAAACCGCTTAGTAATCAAAATATTGTCGGATCAACCTGTTCAGAGATGTCTCTTTATTGTACGCCTCTGGAATTTGAACGAGCGTCTCCTAGCTCAGAGGCAGAGACACTACACCACAAGAACTCGCAGAGTCGAGCTAGCCACTCATCAGACCGCACTAATTGATCAGTGTGTAGATATTTTATAATCATCTTGTTCAGAGATGTTATCGCACACCTCTGGAGCAGGTGGAAGTTGAACCCAGGTCTCCGGGTTCAAAGGTAGGCTTTCTGCGACTGTACCCCAAAAGGGCTTTGGTTAGTTATCAATCCTTATTTGCAAATTACTATTAATCATTCAAGACGTTCATTCTCCGTTTAATTACTTCCAGCCCTTTAATGGAGTTATAGCAACTCTGTCACTTAATGAAAGTTGTCCGACCAGATACTTTCAGTTAGTATATACAGTATATCTTCACAATTATGAAAGCTATTATGTTTCATCAATTCAGGTTGGTAAATGTCTTTTTAATGCAGTAGAACATCCAAAGAGGTGAAAATAAAACTGATATTGAACCACATAATGGTATTTGGTAATTAAATGCTCAGTCAAGGAAATAGGTGTTAAGGAGCATTGTAAACAGGAGGGAGATGCAGAGAATATTGTGGAGGGAATTCCAAAGCTTAAAGCCCAGGTTCCTGAAGGAGGACATGTGAACAATACAATAATTTTAAAAATTGGGAGTGCAAAAAAGGCTACAATATGGGAGGGTGCAGATATCTTGGAGGATTGTAGACCAAGCATTATGTCAAATTTAGGGATTTATTTGGAATTCATGTAGGATTTAGGGTAAGAATTATTTAAATGAACCATCAATCTTTAACCACAGAAAAGAACAAATGCTCATTTATACAATGAAATGAAATGGGCCTACTGAAAATGCAAAAATCAATGAAAAATTGAAACAGAAAATGCTGCAAATACACAGCAGATGAGTCAGCTATTCCAATTACAAACTTGAATTTGGACCATTTATAATTTTAATGATAAGAAGATGAAGGGCAAAATTAAAATGAACTAAAATAATAATGCACCTTATAATTCAGATTCACACGATCCACCACACTGCAGTAGCCACTGGACATGGATGATCTCCAACATACTGCGCACATTAATCTAGGACCATGGACAAGCCGACAGAAGAAAGGAGATCCAGAGAAACCACCCTGAGAAGCTATATCTGACCTGAAGTTTGAGGTCAGATATGACATGAGATTTGACAAAGATAGCCAAAAGACCATGAACATGGGACTGAAGTGGACCAGAATCATAATAGATGCTGTGTTGACTTGCAGCATACTGCCAGCATCTTCAGACTATTATGGGTGGAAAAATTGCATTTCTGTCATGCTTTGCAAAGTACAAGACATCCAAAGTACTTCACAATCAATGGAAGACTTTTGAAATGAAATTACAGCATAGTTTTGCATAGACAGTTCAGAAAAAATATATAAATGTTTTAGGAGTAAATATTGCCCAAGACATGTGTCCTCTTTCTCAAGCAGGGTCACAGAAAGTTTTGTGGACAACTGAGAGGGCACACAAGCGTTTCATTCAATAACTCATCAAGTTAATGTTCTGAAGAAGGTTCACTGGACTCAAAACGTTAACTCTTCTTTCTTTCCAGATGTTGCCAAACATGCTGCACTTCTCCAATAATTTCTGTTTCTGTTCAGATTTTCAGGATCCATATTTCTTTGCTTTATTTACATCAATTTAATGTGTTGAGCTCTCCTACTAAAGTATCAACATAGACAGTGTTAAAGTTTCCTACTTTCTGATTCAAGAACGAGGATTGGTTCCATGATGCCACAGCTTATAGAGTCATAGAGATGTACAGCACGGAAATGCATCCTTCAGTCCAACTCATCCTTGCCAACCAGATATCCCAACCTAATCTAGTCCCATTTGCCAGCACTTGGCACATATCCCTCTAAACTCTTCCTATTTATATACCCATCCAGATGCCTTTTAAATGTTGCAATTGCAACGGCCTCCACTACTTCTTCTGGCAGTTCATTCCACACATTCACAACTCTCTGCGTGAAAAAGTTGCCCCTTAGGTCCCTTTTATACCTTTTCCCCTCTCACCATTAAATATGCACTCCAGTTCTGGATTCCCCCACCTCAGAGAAAAGACTTTCTCTATTCTATCCATGCCCCTCATGATTTTATAAAGCAATATAAGGTCACCCCTCAGCCTCCAACACTCCAGGGAAAACTGCCCCACCCTATTCAGCCTCTCCCTATAGCTCAAATCCTCCAACCCTGGCAATATCTTTTTAAATCTTTTCTGAACCCTTTCAAGTTTCACAACATCCTTCCAATAAGAAGGAGATCAGAATTGCACGCAATATTCCAAAAGTGGTCTAACCAACATCCTGTGCGCCGCAACATGACCTCCCAATTCCAAAACTCAATACGCTGATCAATAAAGAAAAGCATGCCAAATGCCTTCTTCACTATCCTATCTACTTGTGACTCTACTTTCAAGGAACTATGAACCTGCAGTCCAAAGTCTCTTTGTTCAGCAACACTCCCTAGGACCTTACCATTAAGTGTATATGTCCTGCTAAGGTTTGCTTTTCCAAAATGCAGCACCTCACACTTTTCTAAACTGAACTCCATCTGCCACTCCTCAGCCCATTGGTCCATTTAATCAAGATACCATTGTACTCTGAGGTAACCCTCTTCGCTGTCCACGACACCTCAAATTTCAATGTAATCTGCAAACTTACTAACTATACCTTTTATGTTCACATCCAAATCATGTAAATGACAAAAAAGTAGTGGACCCTGCACCAATCCTTGTGGCACTTCACTGGTCATAGGCCTCCATTTTGAAAGCAACCCTCCATCATCACCCTCTATCTTCTACCTTTGAGCCTGTTCTATATCCAAATGGCTAGTTCTCCCTGTATTCCATGAGTTCTGCTGCGCTTTTCCAGCAACACATTTCCATCTTCCATGAGTTCTAACCTTGCTAACCAGTCTCCCATGGGAAACCTTGGCGAACACCTTACTAAAGTTCACATAGATCACATCTACCGCCCTGCCCTCATCAATCCTCTTTGTTATTTCTTCGAAAAACTCAATCAAGTTCGTTCGACATGACTTTCCATGCACAAAGCCATGCTGGCTATTCCTAATCAGGCAGCATCTGAGAAGCAGGAGAATCGATGTTTCGGGCATAAGCCCTTCTTCAGGAATGAGGCTTGTGTGCCAAGCGGGCTGAGATAAAAGGTTGTGGGGGGAGAATTTGGGGGAGGGGCG
>NC_057749.1:9311491-9316249 GCF_004010195.1 Chiloscyllium plagiosum
ACGAAGAGGCAGGCATAGCTGGGACCCATGCAGGTGCCCATGGCTACTCCTTTGGTTTGGAGGAAGTGGGAGGATTGGAAGGAGAAGTTGTTAAGAGTGAGGACCAGTTCAGTCAGTGGAAGGAGGGTGTCAGTGGAAGGGTACTGGTTGGGTCGGCGGGAGAGGAAGAAGCGCATCTCCTCCACTTCCCGGAATTTCCCCTCCGACGAGGTCGACGATTCTCTCCACCGCATCTCCTCCACTTGCCGTATCTCCTCCACTTCCCACACCTCCGCCCTTGAACACTGCCCCTTCAATTGCCACCAGGACAGAACCGCACTGGTCCTCACTTTCCACCTCACCAACCTCCGGGTACGTTGTATCATCCTCCGTCATTTCCGCCATCTCCAAACAGAACCCACCACCAGGGATATATTTCCTTCCCCACCCCTATCAGCGTTCCGGAGAGACCATTCCCTCCGCGACTCTCTCATCAGGTCCACACTCCCCACCATCCCAACCTCCACTCCCGGCACCTTCCCCTACAACCGCAAGAAGTGCAAAACTTGCGCCCACATCTCCCCCCTCACCTCCCTCCAAGGCCCCAATGGATCCTTCCATATCCGTCGCAAATTCACCTGCACCTCCACACACATCATTTACTGTATCCACTGCACCTGATGTGATCTCCTCTACATTGGGGAGACAGGCCGCCTACTTGTGGAACGTTTCGGGGAACATCTCTGGGACACCCACACCAACCAACCCAACCGCCCCGTGGCTGATCACTTTAACTCCCCCTCCCACTCTGCCAAGGACATGCAGGTCCTTGGCCTCCTCCATTGCCAGACCCTTGCCACATGACGCCTGGAGGAAGAGCGCCTCATCTTCCGCCTAGGAATCTTCCAACCACACGGGATGAATGTAGATTTCTCCAGCTTCCTCATTTCCCTCCCCCCACCTTTCCCTCCCCCCTGCCTTTTATCTCAGCCTGCTTGGCACACCAGCCTCATTCCTGAAGAAGAGCTTATGCCCGAAACGCGATTCTCCTGCTCCTCGGAAGCTGCCTGGCCTGCTGCGCCTTTCCAGCACTACACTTTTCAACTCTGGTCTCCAGCATCTGCAGTCCTCACTTTCTCCTATTCCTAATCAGTCCTTGCCTTTTCAAATACATGTAAACCCTGTCCCTCAGGATTCCCTCCAACAACTTGCCCACTATCAACATCAGGCTCACTGGTCTATAGTTCCCTGGGTTTTGCTTACCACCTTTCTTAAATAGTGACAACAGGTTAGCCAACCTCCAGTCTTTCGGCACCTCACCTGTGACTATCAATGATACAAATATCTCAGTAGAGGCCCAGCAATCACTTCCACAGCTTACCACAGAGTTCTAGGATACATCTGATCAGATCCTGGGGATTTATCCACTTTCATGTGTTTCAAGACATCCAGCATTTCCTTCTCTGTAACATAGACATTTTTCAAGATGTCACCATCTATTTCCTCACATTCTGTATCTTCCATGCCCTTCTCCACAGTAAACACTGATGTAAAATACTCATTTAGTATCTCCTCCATCTTCTGCGGCTCTACATATGGGCTGCCTTACTGATCTTTGAGGGGCCCTATTCTCTCCCTAGTTACCCTTTTGTCCTTAATGTATTTAGAAATACCCTGGGTGTAGCATTTAATTAAAGAACAGATTGCTTGAAGTCTCCATGATTTCTTTATGGATCATCGATGTATACATCTTGAGTCCTTCATGGCTGAGAAAGTTTAAACACATATCACCGTTAATTTGCACCTATTTTAAGTTCCTGACATTAACAGGCACCAGCAAGGCTCCTTTCCAAAGAGCGGTGCCAAGCTTTTAAACTATTTTAAAGAAGGGAAATTGATAACTAACTTTAGAAAAAGGAATGTTGAAAGATAAAGGGACTGATTTCAAGAGTGTGATTAGACTGTATGTCTCGCAGAAAGAAAACATTGGCATTGATTGGACAATTTCTATTATGATTCTGTGATAAAGTTTTTTTGGATTTCTTATCTTAGACAATCGTCTTATCTAACGATGGGCAGTAATGCTAAAGACAGCTTCATTAAAATCTCCAAGATTACAAACAAAAACTAGAATATGCAGTAAATAAAGAAAGAAGGACATTTATATCATGACTGCCAGACATCCCAAAGCATTTCACACACTGTGAAATGATTCTGAAGTATGATTCCTGTTTTAACGTAGGAAATACAGCAGCCAGTTTGCATACAGCAAGATCTCACAAACAACAATGTGACAAGGGCCAGTTACCCTGTTCATGATGTTGATTGAAAGATAAATATCAGCCAGCATCTCTTGTTCTTCCACAGAATACTTCCAAGTAGATAGGCATATCCTCAGTGTAACTGAAAGGCAGGCCCACAAACAGTGCAATTTTAACCTCAGTGCTGCAGTGGTCTATCAACCATGAGTTTTGTGTGGAAACCTTGGAATGAGACTTGAACCATACCCTAGTGGTACCAACTAGTGAAATTAGAATTGAGTTGTGGTTAAAACAGAAAGAGCTGGAAAGACTCAACTGATCTTGTAGCGTCTGTAGCGAAAGGAACATATTTTGTTTTGAGTCAAATATGCTTATTTTGCTGAGCTGAAGAAAGCTAGAAATGTGATGGGTTAAGTGCCATTGAAAGGCGGGAAGGAGTGGATGAACAAAAGTGAAGGAGAATTGAAATAACAAAGTTGTTGTGAAACAAAGGCAAAGAGCATAGTAATGGTTATAGTGAAGAACAAAAGCATTGGTCCAGCCTGAATGAAAAAATAATGGGCAGCTCTGTCCAAGGGCAAAGCACAAAAAACAAAGAATGGCGCCTGACAAAAAAAAAATCAGAATGGAGGAGAGTGTTCATGGCCTGATATTGTTGAACTCAGTATCAAGTCCAGAAGCCTGTAAAAAGTGCCTCATTAGAAGATGAGATGTTCCTCAAGCTCCACTGAAACAGTGCAACAGACAAAGAGCTGAGATATTAGCAAGATGAAATAAAATGACAAGAAACCAGAAGCTTATGGTTATCCTTTTGGACGGAGGCAAAAGCATTCCATAAAATGGTCACTCATTCTGCATTTGGCCTCCCTAGTGTTAAAAATACCACATTACAAGAGTGAATATAGCATACTAAATTAAAAGTACGCCAGGTAAATTGCTGTGTCACCTTGAGAAAGCTGGGTCTTGGACAATGGTTGGGGGTGGGAGGTAAAAGGAAAGATGTTACACCTCTTATGACTGTTCGAGTATTTGCCATGGGAGAGATAATGGCTGTGATTTGAAGAGGAGATCAGTGTGTTTTAACAAAATAAAAGTCTCTTCAAAATACTCACACAAGAGGGGGAAGTGAGGGCAACATGGTGGCTCAGTGTTTAGCACTGCAGCCTCACAACGCTAGGGACCCGGTTTCAATTCCAGCCTCGGGCTGTCTGTGTGGAATTTGCACATCTCCCCGTGACTGCGTGGGTTTCTTCCGGATGCTCCAGTTTCCTCCCACAATTCGAAGATGTGCAGGTTAGGTGAGGCCATATAAATTGTCCATAGTGTTCAGGGATCTGAAGGTTCAGGGTAAATGTAGAGTAATGAGGAATGGGTTGGTTGGGATACACTTCAGAGGGTCGGTGTGGACTGAAGAGCCTTTAAATATAAGGACAAAATGATGCTAAATTAGTACAAGGCAAAAACTAGATTGCAGCTGGAGCATTGTGATTGTAAGAACATCAGAACCATGAATGGTTACAGAATTATGACAAACAAAATGTTATAATTATACAACAAGCTTTGAAACAGTGGGCTTTTCCCCCCAGAAGAGTGAACATTAAATGGGATGTAATGGGTTTTCATAAGTATAAATAGTCTTGATGTGGCAAGTAATGAAACATTGTTTCAACTAGCTGGTGAATTAATAACAAGGGAGTGCACACTCAAACTTGCCATTACATGAACAAAATTAGACTTTGAATGAAGCACTTCACAGTTATTAGACTATGAAATATTTTAGGAGAAGGCACTATTGATAATATAAAAGAAATTTGGCTAAATGTTTGAGAAGAGGAGACTGCAGAAGGTCCAGTGGAAATGATAAAGACATTGTTTTTGACTTGACAGTTCCAGTTCAGGATATAAGACAGGAACATAAATGTGAGACAGATAAGATGCACAATAATTTCTATATGAGTCATGAACATCAAATGACTTTAAAATATATTACTATAGTAATTATCCTGTGCTAAACAAGAGTACACAAATAAGTATCACACAACACCAGGTTATAGTCATAGAGATGTACAGCATGGAAACAGACCCTTCGGTCCAACCTGTCCATGCCGACCAGATATCCCTACCCAATCTAGTCTCACCTGCCACACCCAGCCCATATTCCTCCAAACCCTTCCTATTCATATACCCATCCAAATGCCTCTTAAATGTTGCAATTGTACCAGCCACCTCGGGCAGCTCATTCCACACACGTACCACCCTCTACGTGAAAATGTTGCCCCTTAGGTCTCTTTTATGTCTTTCCCCTCTCACCATAAACCTATGCCCTCTAGTTCTGGACTCCCCAACCCCAGGGAAAAGACTTTGTCTATTTATTCTGTCCATGCCCCTCATACTTTTGTAAACCTCTATAATGTCACCCCTCAGACTCCAACGCTCAGGGAAAACAGCCCCAGCCTGTTCAGCCTCTCCCTATAGCTCAAATCCTCCAACCCTGGCAACATCCTTGTAAATCTTTTTG
>NC_057749.1:9316827-9364012 GCF_004010195.1 Chiloscyllium plagiosum
AATCAGTCCTTGCCTTTCCAAATACATGTACATCCTGTCCCTCAGGATTCCCTCCAACAACTTGCCCACCACCGAGGTCAGGCTCACCGGTCTATAGTTCCCTGGCTTGTCTTTACTGCCCTTCTTAAACAGTGGCACCACGTTTGCCAACCTCCAAGTCTTCCGGCACCTCACCTGTGACTATTGATGATACAAATATCTCAGCAAGTCCAACAGGTTTATTTGGAAGCACTAGCTTTCAGAGCGCTGCTCCTTCACCTGATGAAGGAGCAGCACTCCGAAAGCTAGTGCTTCCAAATAAATCTTTCGGACTATAACCTGGTATTGTGTGCTTTTTAACTTTATCCACCCCAGTCCATCACCGGCACCTCCAAATCATGACAAATAGGATTGTTGATAAATAACCAGTTAATTAGTATCTCCATTGGTAGTATTTGAAGAAGGAACATTAGCCAGGAGAGTTCTCTTTTTAAAGAAAATACTATGGAATCACAGTGGATTTTGCCAGCATTTGGGCCATATTCCGCTAAACCCTTCCTATACATATAGCCATCCAGATGCCTTTTCAATGTTGTAATTGTACCAGTCTCCACCACTACCTCTGGCAGCTCGTTCCTTACATGCACTACCCTCTGTGTGAAAAAGTTGCTCCTTAGGTCCCTTTTAAATCTTTCCCCTCTCACCTTAAATATCTGCCCTCTAATTTTTCCCTACCCTGGGGAAATGTCTGTGAATATTCACCTTATCATGCCTCTCATGATTTTGTAAACTTCTGTAAGGTCACTCCTCAGCCTCCAATGTTCCAGGGGTAAAAACCGCAGCCTATTCAGCCTCTCCCTCTAGCTCAAACCCTCCAACTCTGGCAGCATCCTTGTAATTTTTTTTCCGAGCTCTTTCAAGTTTCACAACATCTTTGTCATATCTGGGAGACCAGAATGGAATGTAGTGTTACAAAAGTGGCCTAACCAATGTCCAGTATGGCTGCAGCATAATCTCCCAACTCCTATACTCAGTGCACTGACCAATAAAGGCAAGCGTATCAAATGCCTTCTTCATTACCCTGTCTATCAGTGACTCACTTTTCATGGAACTGTGAATTCCAAGGTCTCTTTGTAAAAACATTATTTACAATGTTTAAAATAAGCTGAGACTTAAGGTTTGTTACGTCAAATGTTAACATTTCAAAATAAAGTAACGTCAGTATAACTAATTTGTCAGACAGTCAATTGTCCCATGCACTCTGATTGTTACATTTCTATCTGCTGCTGAAGCCCTCACCCATTCTCTGTTTTCTCCAGACTGGAGTTTGTCAATACCATCCTAGCAGGTCACACAAACATAAGATTATCCAACGCACTTAGTGAGTTTTGAGAAGATTTGTCGATCAGGTTGAGGTTCTGGATGTAAGTTTGGTCACTGAGCTGGAAGGTTCATTTCCAGACAGTTTGTCACCCTAATAGGTAACATCTTCAGTGGACCTCTGGGCAAAGCACTGCTGATGATTCCTGCTTTCTATTTATATGTTTGGGTTTCTTTGGGTTGGTGATGTCAGTTCCTGTGGTGATGTCATTTCCTGTTCTTTTTCTCGGGGGTGGTAGATGGGGTCAAACCCGATGGGTTTGTTGATAGAGTTCTGGTTGGAATGCCATTCTTCTAGGAATTCTCGTGTGTGTCTCTGTTTGGCTTGTTCTAGGATGGATGTGTTTCCGCAGTCAAAGTGATGTCCTTCCTTATCTGTATGTAAGGATACTAGTGAGAGAGAGTCATGTCGTTTTGTGGCTAGTTGATTTTCATGTATCCTGATGGATTCCAGAATTTTACCAACAACCGAGGTTAAGCTAATTGGCCTATAATTTTCCATCTTTTGTCTTTATCCTATCTTGAACAAGGGGGTTACAACAGCAATTTTCCAATCATCTGTGTCTTTCCCTGACTCCAGTGAAAGATCACAACCAACACCTCTACTATTTCCTCAGCCATCTCCCTCGGAACTCTAGGATGTAACCCATCGGGAGCAGGATATTTATCAATTTTTAGACCTTTTAACTTTTTCTCGCACTTTCTCTTTTGTAATGGCTACCATAGCCTATTTCCTCAGCCATCTCCCTCGGAACTCTAGGATGTAACCCATCGGGAGCAGGATATTTATCAATTGTTAGACCTTTTAACTTTTTCTCGCACTTTCTCTTTTGTAATGGCTACCATACTCAACTCTGCCCCCTGACTCTCCTTAATTGTTAGGATATTACTCATGTCTTCCACTGTGAATACTGATGCAAAGTACTTATTATGTTCTTCAGCTATTTCCTTATCTCCCATCACTCGCCTTCCAGCATCAATTTGGAGCAGCCCAATGTCTACTTTTGCCTCTTGATTGTTTCTCTTGTATTGAAAAAACTTTTCCTATCATTTCTAATATTACTGGCTAGCCTCTCCTTCCTTACTTCTCTCTTTGTTATCCTCTGTTTGTTTTGTCGCCTTCCCAATCTTCTGATTTCCCAGTGCTTTTGGCCACTTTCTAGGCTCTCTCTTTTTCTTTGATACATTTCCTGACTTCCTTCGTCAGCCATGGCTATCTAATTTCCACCCAGATAATCTTTCTTTTCTTTGGGATGAACCTCCGTACTGTGTCCTCAATTACACTCAGAAATTTCTGCCATTGTTGCTCTACTGTCTTCCCCATTAGGCTCTACTTCCAGTCAATGTTCGTCAGTTCCTCTCTCATGCCCCTGTAATTATCTTTATTTAACTGTGCCACCATTACCTCCGATTTTTGCCTTCTCTCTTTCAAATTGCAGTTGGAACTCTACTATATTATGATTGCTGCCTCCTCAGTGTTCCCTTACTTTAAGCTCTTTTATAGAGTCCGGCTCATTACATAGCACTAAGTCCAGAATAGCCTGCTCCCTTGTGGGCTCCATCACAAGCTGTTCCAAGAAGCCATCCCATAAGCATTCCATGAATTCCCTTCCTTTGGGTCCACCGGCAACATTATTCGCCCAGTCCACCTGAATATTGAAGTCCCCATGATCACCGTGACCTTGCCTTTCTGACATGCCCTATCTCTTTCCCGGTACACCTTGCGCCCCTGGTCCTAACCACTGCTGGGAGGTCTGTATATAACTCCCATTATGGTTTTTTTACTCTTGTGGTTCCTCAACTGCACCTCTGCCTACAAACCTGACCTTGAGAATTTTTTAAAACACCACTGCTGGGAGGTCTGTATATAACTCCCATTATGGTTTTTTTACCCTTGTGGTTCCTCAACTGCACCTCTGCGGACTCCACATCATCTGACCCTCTGTCATTCAGTGCCATAGATTTAATTTCATTCTTAATTAACAAGGCAACCCCGTCCCCTCTGCCCACCTCTCTGTCTTTTCGATAAATTGTAACTCCTTGGATGTTTAACTGCCAGTCCTGAATCCCCTGCAACCACGTCTCTATGATGCTTTCCACACATAATCATTCACGATGATTTGTGTGTTAATTCGTCTACTTTGTTACGAATGCTATGAGCATTCAGGTAAAGTCCTTAATGCTAACTTTCTTATCATTATCAGAGATATTGGAAATCATAAGATGTCCTAAGTTATCCTTCCTTTTTGCTGCATTCCGAGTCTGCATTGAGTTTAAACCCACCTGCACCCATGCTATCCTGCTGCTTATCTTTCCATTTAACTCCATATTCCCTGTCATTTTCGCTTTTCCCTTCCCTCTAACTCGGAAGTTTAAAGTCCTACTGACCACCCTATTTATCTTTCTCACGAGAACACTGGTTCCAGATTGGTTCAGGTGGAGACCATCCCAACGGTACAGATCCTCCCAGTTTCAAAACTGATGCCAATGCCCCGTGAAATGGAATCCCTCTTTCCCATACCAATCCTTGAGCCATGTGTTTACTTCCCTAACTTTCTTTTCCCTATGCCAATTGGCATGTGGTTCGAGCAATAATCCGGAGATTGTGAACCTTGAGGACCTGTACTTCAATTTCCTTCCTCATGCTTGATAATCCCCAAACAGGTCCTCCACCCTAGCTTTGCCTATGTTGTTAGTCCCAACATGGATCACAACAACTGGATCCTTCCCCTCCTGCTCCAATATCCTTTCAAGCTGGTCGGAGATGTCCTGCACCCTGGCACCGGGCAGGTAACACACCATGCGGGACTCCCGAACCAGCTTGCATAAGATACTATCCGTCCCCCTAATTATAGAATCCTCTATAACAGCCACTTGTCTTTTTGCTCCCCCCTCTTGAATGGCCTTCCGTACCCTGGTGCCATGGTCAGCTGGCTCGTCCTGTCAACAGCCCTTTCCCTCATCCGTACAGGAAGCAAGAATCTCATACCTGTTGGACAAGGTCAAGGGCTGAAGCTCCTGCTCTCCTGAACTCAGAATCCCCCTACCTGCCTCACTTATAGTCACACCCTGTTGTCCCTGAACACTTACTGAATTTGAAATACTTAATCTACTGGGTTACCATTGACCAAAAACTGAACTAGATAAATAAATATTCTTGTTACAAAAACAAAGACTATAAACCCTGCAACAAGTCACCCATCCACCATCTACCAAGCACCAGTCAGGAAAGTGATGGAATATACCCCACTTATGTGGATGAGGGCAGCTCCAATAACTCTTGAGAAGCTCAATACCATCCAGGATAAAGTAGGTCACTTGATTGTATCTTCCCTTCTACCACCAAAACTCAGCAGCAGCAGTATGTACCATCAACAAGGTTCACTGCAGAAATTTACCAAGGCTCCTTAGACAACGCCTTCTGAATGTATGACCATTACCATTAAGAAGGAGAAGGGCAGCAGATGCATGACCTCCTGCAAGTTCCTGTCCAAGCCGCTCCTCGTTCTTACTTGGAAATGTATCGCCGTTCCTTCTGTGTCACTGAGTCAAAGTTCTTAACTCCCAAACAGTATTGCTGATGTACTGGCACTGAATGGACTGCAGTGGTTCAAGGCAGCTCAGCACCACCTTCTAAACGACAAATAGGAATGGGCAATAAATGCTGGACACCCATATCTGATTAATAGAATATTTAAAAAATTGATGACATTCTCTTGTAGTTATAGTTTTCGCTCTAAAAAGCAGAACCACTCTAATGAGTCAGGCTTATTTCCATGAAAATGGCCTTCTACAAACTATAAAACGTGGACTAAGATCTCCTGTGTATAAAAACAACCAGCAACCTCCCAGTGCCTCTAGTAAAAATTCACTGAACTTCCCCTGCTATGCAATCACTTTTACTTTTTTAGTTCACATCAAGGTCAAGCCTACCTCTTAAAGTGGCAGGTCACAGAACAATCAAAAGCTTGATTTAAGGATGAATTCCTCCACATTGATTTGTAAAATGTGATCCTTTCTAATCAAGGAACTACAGGTACTGATTTTGTTGAAACACACTGTTGGGAATGCTGCCACTAATAAAATATGGAATGGAAAAGTGAAGGTTTGAGATATGAAAAAGATAAAAAGCAAATTGCATGGAGAGGATTTATGTCATCAATAATGTTTTCAGTCATTCTAATCACCCTTGAATCAATAATCTGCTACTATAAGAGTTGCAAACATCCTATACTTTTACAATGGGGATGAATAAATGAGATCCAAATATTTGAGTAGTTAATTTGAAAAAAATCAATCCTAGCTCTTATACACTGATCAGTGCTTGATCCTTTCCAGACCTCTGGAGAATGTAGAACAACATTTTGCTGTATTAAATCAGTAAGTGCCTTCAAGAGAATAAAGGGAAAAAAAATCAGAGAAAATATATGTCACTAAATGAATTGTAGAATTACTCAATGATAAGACAATGTCTATGATTGAACGCACAAAATGAAATTGCCTGTATCTTTGTCATTATATTTGCACTATGGCTATAAAGGATGTATAAAATTTTGGTTCTTTTCTAAATGCAGTGTAATCTTTGAATACAGAAGGGATTGCAATTGCAGCTTAATGAGGAACATATGCGTGCAGTAGAAATAGAGCAACAGGAACTACAGCAGCTAGCTTGAGGCGGTGACGTCCTGACATCGGTAAGAGAGACACGCAACAACCTCATAAAAAAATTACTTCAGTTAAATCTACTCAGCAAAACTGATTAACTGACCTCATTTGTTATGGTTATTGCTACTACCATTTGACATTGTTCATTATGATGTCCGATAAAGATCTGTATTTTAGCTGTAATACACAGGGCATTCTGTATCCCTCTAACATATGAAAAGGAAATAATTTTACATTTTACATGCAATATACTAGGGTTAGCAAGGTAAAAGAACGATAAGAGAAATGGGGTAAATTCTGGTCTCAGATAGTTTTCAGATGTCAATTTTGAGCTCTGTAGCCAGCTCACATCAGAACCTGAAAGGCCTTCACATCAATGAAAACTGAGCCTTGCACCTTCAAGGTATTTGTCCTAACAGGCATCTCAGCCAAATGAAGACTGTGATGGACCATCTGACTCATTGGCGGCAGACTTTGGGGAAGTCCCAGGAGCAAAGACCGGAGTGGGTGACAGCAGCACTTCCAGATCTGTGGGTCATGATCCTCAGTGGAATTTCAAGATATGATCAAAACCAAAAGAACTGCGGATGCTGTAAATCAAAAACAAAGATAGAAATTGCTGGCAAAGCTCAGCAGGTCTGGCAGCATCTGTGGAGAGAAATTAGAGTTAAATATTTCGAGTTGCGTTTTGATCCAGTTGTGAGGAAGGGTCACCAGCCCCGAAATACTAACTCTGATTTCTCTCCATAGATGCTTACCAGACCTGTTGAGCTTTCCATCAATTTCTGCTTTAGTTGTAAGATATGATTTGGGGGTTGCAAGCTCTGAGGCAGCAAGGGCTATTTGAAGTTCAGAGTGATTTCTGACAGCTGCAAGGTCCCTTGGAATATTTTGCATTTTCTTTGTTGATGGGTGTGACCTTAATAGTCTCCGTTTTGAGGTGTGATTGCTGCAGCTACAAAAAAAAGTGGGCAGGTGTTTGTGTTTTTCTGAAGAAGTCACTTCTTCCTCAACTCCTTTCACACTACAGTACTCCTATTCTCCTTCCCACCCCAGTCAAGAACTAAAGCCTAATCGCTCCGTTTCTCAACAACTGAAACCTTCCTCCACATCTTATCATCCCAACCCAATCCAACAACTCTTTCACCTCCCAGATTTTCATTCTGGGTCACACAAAGTCTGAGGCATTAAGGTGGGGTGATACTGGGAAAAGTTCAGAAAGCACTGGGCTACAGGTTAAGCCCATTGTGAGTTCCATTGAGTCACAGAAGTACACCTCCTCTTCCCGACTCCAGAGGCTGAAGAAGAAAAATTTAACTCGTCATTTTCAACAATTTTGACAATTAATTACTTGGATGGCACCTTTCAAAAGGTTTGAAAACAGTTTGAATTTCGACGCAATTCTTTTGTATTAGCCAAGAATGTCTAAAAGGCAAAAGTGACGACTGCAGATGCTGGAAATTAGAGTCTAGATTAGAGTGGTACTGAAAAACCTGGATCCATTAATTTAGCGGTAAGATCCAATCTTGTGCAAATTGGACACAGGCTGACCACTTTAAAGTTGGCACACATTGCATTCATTTCAGAACCCAAATCAGGAGTAACACATCCCAATTTCATCATCACAAAATGACAATTTAAAAAATCTAAATTCCTGGGGCATTAAATGTGTTCTAAGGCAAAACCGAGTCTGCAATTTCAGGGAAGTTAACTAGAGCTGTGTGGAGAATTTAATCTTGTGCAGCAGGGAAACAAAGGGAAAAATGATGTGTCATTGGAAACTAAAGGTAAACCTCATTTCATTATTTATACAAAAAGGAAAAAGAATTGAAAGAGGCTAAGCTGCCTAACACCTGAAAAGTCCATTTGCAAAGATGTTCACTCTGAATTAAACCCACTTATTTATAAATCATCCATTTATAATCCTTCTCACATAGACTTGTTTTTTTAGCTGTCACTGAAGTGTGAGCAATGTATCCTGTGAAAGGGAAATCTTGCTATGTTAAAAATCATGTGATAGAAAGATCATGTGATAGTAGGACAAAATTGATAAAAATCACACTACTTTAAACCACAATTCCATCCTGTCCTAAAGATGTGATATTATCAGCTTTTGATTATATCTAATGCCACAAGTTGAGTTGTCATACAGATAAACAATAAAATGTAAGACACAATCTTGATTTGTGGTGGCAAGTTATTCGAAGGTGAAATGTTGCTTTCAAAAAGGCCCATATATCTCTTGGGTGATTAATATTATCCCTTACATCAAAATTGGTTTAAGATTGTTAAATAGAGTGAGGACAAATTAACATAGGCAAAATTACATACACAGTTGCACAGTCATTTTCATGCTGATGTAAACCTGCATTTAAACATGAAAGGAAGGAAGTACATTTAGATAGCATCTTCATGACCTTAGGTATTGCGAACTGCTTTAAAGTTAATGAAGTATTTTTTGAAGTATTTAGTTACTGTTATATTATTGTAAATATAATTGCCAAATTGCACATAGCAAGGTCCATAAACAGTCCTGAAATTAATAACCAGATAAATTGTGTGTGGCATTGGCTAAGAGATAAATATTGGCCAGAACAGTAGGGGGTTCCATCCCCCCAAGTTGTTCTTCAAATACTGCAATGGTATCTTCAATATTTATCTGAGACCAAAGATGGGACCTTAATTTAATGTCTGATCCAAAGCAAGATTTCCTCAGTACTGCACAGGAGTGCCAATCAGGCTTAATCACAAATAAAAAAAAAGAAAATGCAGAGGATACTCAGGACAGATAATATCAATCGAGAGAAAACAAAAGTAACATTTCAGCCAAAAAAGGTTACGGCAGCACGATGGCACACTGCTGCCTCACAGCACCAGAGACCCGGGCAACTGTCTGTGTGGAGTTTGCACATTCTCCCTGTGTCTGCGTGGGTTTCCTCCGGGTGCTCCGGTTTCCTCCCACTGTCCAAAACTGAGCAGGCTAGGTGAATTGGGTGTTAGGTGAAGGGGTAAATGTAGGGGAATGGGTCTGGGTGGGTTGCTCTTCGGAGGGTTAGTGTGGACTTGTTGGGCCAAAGGGCCTGTTTCCACGCTGTAAGTAATCTAATCTAATCATCAGAAATGGGAGAAGCTAGAGATGTAGTTGGTTTTAAGCAAGTGAAACATAGAAGGGAGAAATAGAATAAAAAGGAAAGTATGTGATAACTTGGAGAGGAGGTAGTTAAATGACAGAAGAGTTCAAAATGTAAGACAAAAGGGAGTGGAAATAGAACATTAAGAAACAGGATGTGCCTGGGGGGGAGGTGTGAGTGGCAGAATGTATAGCTGCCACCCTAAAACAAAAACAAGTGAAAAATGAAAATAAAACTGATGTCTTCAATGAGAAAGATATCAAAATTGGATCAGAGATCATGGTTTAAGATTGTTGAATTCATTGTTGTCTTCAAATGCTGGAAAGTGCCAAATGAAAAGAGAGGATGCTGTTCTTTTTGCCAAAATAAATTATTTATAGGCCGTGGGTGTTGTTAGCTTGACCAGCATTTAATGCCCCAGAGAATGTGGTGGTGAGATTACTTCTTGAACTGCTGCAGTCCGTTTGGTGTGGTTAACCCACAATGCCATTGTGGAAGGAGTTCCCGGATTTTGACCCACCAACACTGAAGACACGGTGATATATTTCCAAGTCGGGATGGTGTGCATCTTGGAAGGGAACTCGCAAGTGGTGCTCACATGGATCTACAACTCTTGTCTTTCTTGATGGTAATTGTTATTTGTTAGGAAGATGCTCTGTCAAGAGTCCTGATGAATCTCTGCAGTGCACCTTGTAGGTAGTCCACACTGCAACTGTTTAGCATCCATGGTGGAATGTTTTTGAATGTGATGCTATCATACAGTCAATCTTCTTGGATATGATTAGATTAGATTAGATTACTTACTCACGCAGACATGGGGAGAATGTGCAAACTCCACACAGACAGTTGCCTGAGGTGGGAATTGAACCCGGGTATCTGGCGCTGTGAGGCAGCAGTGCTAGCCACTGTGCCACCATGCTGGAGCTAAACTTATTCATGTGTTATGGACCAGACCAAACCCCTTTCAAGTATTCAAGGAAGTAGCCTACACCATAATCTTTATCTTATTTAAAGGCAAGTGTAAGGTGCTATGTTTCAGATGTGATTCACACTACTAAGCTTTAAACAAAACACACTTTATTCTTACCCCAGGTTAAAAAACACACAAAATAAAGTAGAATTGGTCTAACATTAAATCTATTGGAAAACTTAACCGAATAACAGATTATTTAACTAGTAAACAGTAACTTTTCCAATGCAGCAGCATCCCATAAGCGCATCATTGGTGAAGGCAAAGTCAGTAAAACAGATTGTCTCCCACTGGATTCTGGCAGCAAAAAGAGACCCCAAATTTTTAGCTGTAAGAGAGAGACAGCTTCCACATACAGCTTCAAAACTCCAACAACTGCTGAGACTTAAACTCAATGAGAGCCTGACTCCACGCATTCATGCTGCTTCTATTGTTCCAGGATTTTAAAAAATCTGCAAGACATCTTGAGCTATTTGTTTTATAAGCTTGGAATAGACCACTCATTACCTATATCTCAATCTCTCTTTGTAAAAACAAATCCAGAGGTCATGGTACACATTGGCACCAATGACATAGCTAGGAAAAGGGATGAGGATCTAAAAAGTGATTCCGGGGAGTTAGGTTGGAAGCTAAAAAGCAGGACAAGCAGAGTAGTACTCCCACAATTACTACCGGTACTAGTGAGGTGAGGAACAGGGAGCTAGTGAGATGAGGAACAAGGAGCGAGTGCAGGTAAACACGTGGCTACTGGGCAGGTGCAGGAGAAAGGGCATAGATCATTGCGGTACCTTCTGGGGAAGGTGGGACCTGTACATGAAGGATGGGTTGCACTTAAACTGGAGGGGCACCAATGTCCTGGGCAGGAGATTTGCTACAGCCTGTCAGGAGGATTTAAAATAGTTTAGCCGGGGATGGGAACCAGAGCTGCAGATCAGAGAGGGTAGTTGTTGAACAGGCAGAAATAGAATGCAGAGAGTCTGTCAGGAAGGATACACAGTTGATAGGGCAAAGGGATAGTTAAAGTGTTTTGTTTTGATGCAAGGAGTGTCAGGAATAAGAGTAATGAACTTAGAGGATGGATCAGTACTTGGAACTACGATGTTCTGGCCATAATGCAGACATAGATTTCACAGGGGCAGGAATGGTTGCTGGATGTTCCAGAGTTTAGATCTTTTAGAAAGAATAGGGAGTGGGGTAAAAGAAGATGTGGAGTAGCATTGTTAATTAGAGAGTGCATCACAGCTGCAGAAAAGAAGGTTGTTGAGGAGGGTTTGTCGACTGTGTCAGTCTGTAACAGGAAAGGAGCAGTCACTTTCTTGGGTGTTTTCTATAGATCCTCCAATAACAGCAGAGAGATGGAAGAACAAATTGGACAGCAGATCTTGGAAAGGTGCAGATGTAACAGGGTTGTTGTTGTGGGTGACTTCAACTTGCCTAATATTGATTGGAACCTCCTTAGTGCAGATGGTCTGGATGGAGCCGATTTTGTCAAGAGTGTCCAGGAAGGATTCCTGACTCAATATGTAGATAGGCTGACTTGGGGGAGGCCATATTGGATTTGGTGCTAGGCAACGAGCCAGGTCAGATGTCAGATCTCTCGATGGGTGAGCATTTCGGTGACAGTGACCACAACTGCCTCACCTTTACCATAGCCATGGAGAGGGATAGGAACTGGATGTAGGTTTGCTCACTGAGCTGGAAGATTCATTTCCAGACATTTCGTCACCCTACTAGGTAACATCTTCAGTGGGTCTCTGGGCAAAACACTGTTGATAATTCCTTTTTTCTATTTATATGTTTGGGTTGGTGATGTCATTTCCTGTGGTGACATCATAGGAACAGACAGTATGGGATGGTATTTAATTGGTGGAGGGGAAATTATACTGCTATTAGATGAGCCGTGGAGTATAAATTGGGAACAGTTGTTCTACGGGAACTGCACAACAGAAATGTGGAGTCTGTTTAAGCTTCTGGTCAAGAGGAAGAAGGAAGCTTATTTAAGGTTGAGGAAGCAAGGATCTGGCACAGCTTTAGAGAATTAAAGGGTAGCTAGCAAAGAAATCAAAAATGGACTGAGGAGAGCTAGGAGGGGACACGAAAAAGTCTTGGGAAAACCAAAGGCATTCTACACTCACGTGAGGAATAAGAGAATGATCAGAGAGAGGGTAGGGCCAATCAGAGATAGTGAAAGGAACTTGTGCCTGGAGTCTGAAAAGGTAGGGGAGGCCCTAAATGAGTTTTTTGCTTCAGTATTCACCCGAGAGAGGGACCTTGTTGGTAGTGAGAACACTGTGGAGCAGATTAGTAGGCTTGAACAGATTGATATTAAGAAAGTAGATGTGCCAAAAATTCTGGGAAGCATCAAGATGGATGTCCCCAGCTGGACCAGAGATATCCAAGGTTACTAAGGGAAGCGAGAAATTAGATTCTTGCGCCTCTTGTGATGATCTTTGCATCCTCACTTTCCATGGGAGTAGCATTGGATGATTAGAGGAAGGTGAATTTTGTTCCTCTGTTCAAGAACGAACTAGGAAAATCCCTGGGAATTACATACCAGTCAGTCTTGCATTTGTGATAAGCAAGGTACTGCAAAGGATTCTGAGAGATAAGATTTATGACTATTTGGAAAGAACTGTGTTTGATTAAAGATTGTCAGCAAGGCTTTGTAAGGGGCAGGACATACATCAGAATCCTTATTGAGTCCTTTGAGGATGTGACAAGACAAGTTGACAAAGGTCGAGCAGTGGATATAGTGTATATGGATTTCAGTAAGGCTTTTGATAAGGTTCCCCACAGTAGGCTCATTCAGAAAGTTAGGAAATATGGGATACAGGGAAATTTGGCTGCAGGATACAGAATTGGCTGGCAGAAAGAAGACAGCGAGTGGTAGTGGATGGAAAATATTCCGCCTGGAGGTCAGTGACCAGTGGTGTCCTGCACGGTTCTGTTCTTGGGCCTCTGCTCTTTGTAGATTTTATTAGTGACTTGGGTGAAGATGTGGAAGAGTGGGTTAGTATGTTTGCCAATGACACAAAGGTCGGTGCTGTTGTAGATAGTGTCAAGGGCTGTTGCAGATGACAACAAGACATTGACAGGATGCAGAGCTGGGCTGAGAAGTGGCAGATGGAGTTCAATCTGCATAAGCTTTGGATGGTCAAATTTCAATGCTGAAAAAGGGTTAAAATAGGATTCTTGGCAGTGTGGAGGAACAGCGGGATCTTGGGGTCCACGTATAAAAATCCCTCAAAGTTGCCACCCAAGTTGGTAGGGTTGTTAAGAAAGCTTATGGTGTTTTGGCTTTCATTAACAGGGGACTGAGTTTAAGAGCTACGAGGTTTTGCTGCAGCTCTAAAAAACCCTGATGAGACCACACTTGGAATATTGTATCCAGTTCTGGTCACCTCATTACAGGAAGGATGTAGATGCTTTAGAGTGAGCGCAGAGAAGATTTACCAGTATGCTGCCTGGATTGGAGGGCATGTCTTATGAAGGGAGGTTGAGTGAGCTCGGGCTTTTCACACTGAAGAGAAGAAGGAAGAGCGGTGACTTGATAGCGGTCTACTAGGTAATGAGAGGCATATATAGAGTAGGTAGCCACAGACTTTTCCCTAGGGCAGAAATGGCTGTCATGAGGGGTCATAATTTTAAGGTGATTGGAGGTTCTTTACACAGACAGTGGTGGGTGTGTGGAATGCACTGACAGTGGTGGTAGTAGAGTCAGAGACATTAGGGACATTTAAGCGACTGCTGGGCAAGCACATGGACTGCAATAAATTGAGGGCTGTGTAGGTTAGGTTGATCTTAGATTAAGATAAATGCTCAGTACAATATCATGGGCCGAAGGGCCTGTACTGTGCTGTACTGTTCTATGCCCTATGTTCTATGTATAAAGTTCACCTGTTAAAGCCTTAGTATTGTCACTTCGGCAAGTGGGAGTATTCCATCACACTTCCAACTTGAGCCTTGCAGATAGTGGGCAGACTTTGGAGTGTCAACAGGCAAGGTATTCGCTGAAGTTTTCCCAGCCTCTGATCTACTCTTGCAGCCACAGTATTTAATATAGCTCATCAGGTTTAGTTTATGGCCAATGGTAACCCCCAAGCCATTGATACTCGAGGAATTAAGCAGTGGTAACCCTAGCTTATGTCATACTTTGTAAGAGCACTGCTTGAGGTTTTTGAAGAAGTAACAAAGAAGATTGATGAGGGCAGAGCAGTAGATGTGATCTGTATGGACTTCAGTAAGGCGTTCGACAAGGTTCCCCATAGGAGACTGATTAGCAAGGTTAGATCTCATGGAATACAGGGAGAACTAGCCATTTGGATACAGAACTGACTCAAAGGTAGAAGACAGAGGGTGGTGGTGGAGGGTTGTTTTTCAGGCTGGAGCCTGTGACCAGTGGAGTGCCACAAGGATCGGTGCTGGGTCCTCTACGTTTTGTCATTTACATAAATGATTTGGATGCGAGCATAAGAGATACAGCTGGTAAGTTTGCAGATGACACCAAAATTGGAGGTGTAGTGGACAGCGAAGAGGGTTACCTCAGATTACAACAGGATCTGGACCAGATGGGCCAATGGGCTTAGAAATGGCAGATGGAGTTTAATTCAGATAAATGTGAGGTGCTGCATTTTGGGAAAGCAAATCTTAGCAGGACTTATACACTTATGGTAATGTCCTAGGGAGTGTTGCTTGGAGACCTTGGAGTGCAGGTTCATAGCTCCTTGAAAGTGGAGTCGCAGGTAGTTAGGATAGTGAAGAAGGCGTTTGGTATACTATCCTTTATTGGTCAGAGTATTGAGTACAGGAGTTGGGAGGTCATGTTGCGGCTGTACAGGACATTGGTTAGGCCACTGTTGGAATATTGCGTGCAATTCTGGTCTCCTTCCTATCAAAAAGATGTTGCAAAACTTGAAAGGGTTCAGAAAAGATTTGCAAGAATATTGCTAGGGTTGGAGAATTTGAGCTATAGGGAGAGGCTGAACAGCCTGGGGCTGTTTTCCCTGGAGCATCGGAGACTGAGGGGTAATCTTATAGATGTTTACAAAATTATGAGGGGCATGGATAGGATAAATAGGCAAAGTCTTTTCCCTGGGGTTGGGGAGTCCAGAACTAGAGGGCATAGGTTTAGGGTGAGAGGGCAAAGATATAAAAGAGACCTAAGGGGCAAGTTTTCCACGCAGAGGGTGGTGCATGTATGGAATGAGCTGCCAGAGGAAGTGGTGGAGGCTGGTACAATTGCAACATTTAAGAGGCATTTGAATGGGTATATGAATAGGAAGGGTTTGGAGGGATATGGGCCGGGTGCTGGCAGGTAGGACTGGATTGGGTTGGGATATCTGGTCGGCATGGATGGGTTGGACCGAAGGGTCTGTTTCCATGCTGTACATCACTATGACTCTATGACTCTCAGCTGTAGAGAGCGAAGTCAACATGAAAGGAAGGTGAAAAACAATTAAAATAATAGACAAGTAAATACCTGGCATCACAGGTGCAGACTGTATAAAGCATTCTGTAAAGTGGTCAGCCAGTCTGAGTTTGTCTTTTCAGCTCAGAATAGATCACATTGTGCCTTGTATAGTGAAGGGAGACCAAGCAAAGGACAGCTATCGAAAGCTCTGATTGTATGGCGAAGTGCAATTGGCAGGGAGGAATCTTGGGGGAGTGACAGAAGGAGTATTCCCTTCAAAATGGTGTGAAGGGAGAGGAGAAGGAGAAGAGAAGAAGATGGCATCAATGAAAGGTTATGGGCTCAAATCTCTGGAATGGGTCTTCAATCCACAACCTGCAGACAAGAGAACCATTCAATGAGCCACAACTGTCATATAATGTTAGGTGGAACAATGTTGCTTGAGTGTTAGATTCTAAACCTCACCCTTGAGAATGACAAGATTTGATAGAGGTGTTCAAAATTGTGAGGGGCCCAGACAATATAATGAAGGAGAAACTGTTCCTGCTGGCGGAAAGATCCAGAACCACAGCACGCCAATTTAAGGTGAGGAACAAAACTTCCCACAAACATGTGTTTTTGGCAACAAATTGTTTAAGATCTGTTTTACACTTGAGTATCGTTGAGATAGATATTCAGTTATCTTTTGAAGGTGAATCTATCTGTCAATAAATTGTCGAAAAAAGTGAAAAAGTGGGAACTAGGGTGAGTTTCTCTTGCAAAGAGAGACACAGGCAACATGCTAAATGGTCTGCTACAGGTAGTTCTTGTATAAAGCGTGTTTCAGCAGTGCAGTTTGGCTATAACATCACTGAAGAATTAGGGACTGGTATTTTCGAGAATGCAGTTCTGGCAGTGAATATTTTGCACGCTTCATTTTGTGCACACGCCGATGTCAGCTGCCATCAGAGCATGTGAGAGGTTCTATACATTGAGCAGTTTCATCTCAAAAATTAAACCAATGAATGCTCATTGCTCTCCCTCTGAGACAAGAATATTCTTGACAGGAAAGTGGAAGTTGGCGATGAAAAAGTTGAAGTCCAGGATTCAGCACCACTTCTCTTTTGTCTTCTATCCTGAGAGAAATTGAGAGATAGTTGGAGGACGATTACAACAAAGAATGCAGCAGGGTAGAAGGTTCATTCAATAAGATATTATCTGGCACCCTATGAACAGCTTCTGAAGACAGAAGAAAAAGGGCAAAACAGCAAAGAACTGGATGTCTTTTTTAAACCAACCCCGAAGAAACGTCAGAAGATAATGAACCATAGCCATCCACTTCTGCAATCATAACTGCTCCTGAAGTTGGTGATGATGACGACCTTCTGTCTCTGCATTAACAATATTTTTTTCAGTGTACTGTGTTAAATTTACTTTTGTTTTGTTAAAAAAAAGTATGATTTAAACGTTCATTCAGGCTGTGCTATGCTTTGTTCGGCTTTTGGGTGATTTTTGAGCGATCGTGAGTGATATTTTTTCCTGGCCTGCCCTAACCCCACTTTTACCATAGGCCCCATCACTACTATTAAGTGGTTTTCTATTCAGCGAAATTTCACTGGAATGGGAGAACTGCCTATATTTTGCATTAATAATTCTAGAAGGCAAAGATGATGTGGGACTCACTAACAGCTTTTTTTACAATGTTGCCCTCCCCCACCAATTAGGAACTTGTAAAATTTTGTACAGAATCTGATCTTTTATTAAAGGGATGCACGTCCTTGCTACGTTCTCCTTATATTGAAAAGAGGCAGAATGGAGTTTGCACTTTGCATAAGATCATAAGACATAGGATCAAAGATTAGGCCATTCAGCCCATTGAGTCTGCTCTGCCATTCAATGTGACTGATAAATTCCTGGAACCATTCCTGATGAAGAGCTTGTGCTCGAAACATCGATTTTCCTGCTCTTCGGATGCTGCCTGACCTGCTGTGCTTTTCCAGCACCACACTCTCGACTCTGAGCACCAGCATCTGCAGTCCTCACTTTCTCCTCCCATTCTCCTGCTTTCTACCTGTAATCTTTGATCCACTTTACAATCAGGAGCCCATCTATCACCGTCTTAAATAAACTCAATGACCTGGCCTCCACAGCCTTCTGTGGCAATGAATTCCATAGATTCACCACTCTCTGGCTGAAGAAGTTTCTCCATACCTCTGTTCTAAAAGGTCTCCCCTTTACTCTAAGGCTGTGCCCTCGGGTCCCAGTCTCTACTACCAGTGGAAACATCTTCCCAGTATCCACTCTGTCCAGGCCATTCAGTATTCTGTATATTTCAATTAGATATCTCCCAAACTTCTAAACACCATCAAGTATTGATCCAAGTCTTCAAATGTTCCTCATATGTTAAGTTGTTCATTCCTGGGACCGTTCTCATGAATCTCCTCTGAATATGCTCCAAGGCCAGCACATACTTCCTGAGATATGGAGCCCAAAACTGCACACAATACTCCAAATGTGGCCTGACCAGGGCTTTGTAGAGCCTTAGAAGCACATCCCTGCTTTCATATTCAAGTCCTCTCTAAATAAGTGCCATCATTGCATTTGCCTTCCCAACTACTGTCTCAACCTGCAAGTTTACTTTGAGAGAGTCCTGGACTAGAACTCCCAAATCTGTTTGCACTTCAGACTTCTGAATTTTCTCCCCATTTATAATGTAGTTCATGCTTCTAATCTTCCTACCAATGCGCATGACCTCACTTTCCCACGTTGTACTCCATCTGCCATTCTTTGCCCTCTCTCCTAACCTGTCCGAGTCCTTCTGCAGCCCCCTCCCCTGCCTCCTCAATGCTACTGTCCTTCTACTTTGCATCACCTGCAAACTTAGCCAGAATGCCCTCAGTTCCTTCATCTGGATCATTAATGTACAAGTGAAAAGTTGTGGTCCCAACACTGAGCCCTATAGAGCACCACTTTTCACCAGCTGCCACCCTGAGAAGGACCCTTTTCTGCTTTCTGCCAGATACCCAAGCTTCTATCCATGCTAGCACCTTGCCTTTGACACCATTGGCCTTTTTCGTACTCAGTAGCCTCTTTTGTGGCACTTTTCTTGAAGTCCAGGTAGGTAACATCCATTGGTTCTCCTTGGTCGAATCTGCTCGTTACTTCCTCAAAGACTTCTTGCAGATTTGTCAGGCATGACCTCCTCTTGATTAAACCATGCTGACTCTGCCCTATTTTACCATACACTTGCAAGTATTCAGAAATCGCGTCCTTCATAATGGATTCCAGGATCTTACCCATGACTGAAGTCAAGCAATTGGTCTGTAATTTTCCATTTTCTGCCTTACTCTTTATGTTTGTGATTTCCCAGTCCTGTGGGATCCTCCCTGCTTCTCGCATGATTTCTGAAAGATTACCACTTACGCCCCCACTATCTCCTCACGTATCTCCCTTAGAATCTGGGGTGTAGTCCATCTCGTCCAGGTGAGTTATCCACCTTCAGGCCATTCAGTTTTTCTGATATCTCCTCCTTGGTGATGGCCACCATACTAAGCTCTCCCCTCTCACTCCCCTTCTCACTCCCTTGAATTCTTTGGAAATTATTTTGTTTTCCACTGTGAAGACTGATGTGAAGTAATTATTCAGTTCCTCAGCAATTTCTTTGTTCCCCACAGCTATATCTTCAGCGTCATTTTCCAATAGCCCAAAGTCCGCTTTTTGCCTCTCTTTTGCCCTTTATATATCTAAAGAAGCTCTTACAATCTTCCTTTATGTTACTGGCCATCTTACCCTCATATATAATCTTCTCCCTCCTTATTTCTTTTTTTTGTTGCCCTGTGTTGGTCTTTGTAAGCTTCCCAATCCTCTAGTTTCCCACTGTTCTTTGCTACTTATGTGCTTTCTCTTTTGGTTTAATGCTGAATTCCCTAGTCAGCCATGGTTGCCTCATTCTCCCTGTACCATGCTTCTTTTTCCTCAGGAATAATCTCTGCTAAGTCTCCTGAATTACTCCCGGAAACTCCTGCCATTGCTGTTCCACTGTCTTCCCTACTACACTCATCTCCCAGTCAATTCTGTCCAGCTCCTCCCTCATTCCTCTGCAGTTGCCTTTAATCAGCTGAAATACCATTTCCTCCGATTCTATCTTCTATCTCTCAAATTGCACAGTAAAATACATCATGTTATGATCATTGCTTGCTAAGGGTTCCTTCACCTTAAGCTCCCTTATCAAGTCTGCCTCATTGCATAATACTAAATCCAGTATTGCCTCGTGGGCTCCATCACAAGCTGTTTCTAAAAGCCATCTCGTAGACATTCCAGAAATTACTTTACTTGCGACCCACTCCCAACCTGATTATCCCAGTCCACCTGCATATTGATATCGCCCATCATCATTGTAATTTTGCCTTTCCTACACATCTTTTCTATCTGCTGGTTTATCTTGCACCCCAGCTCCTGACTACTATTTGGAGGCCGATATATGACTACAGCTATGGTTGTTTTACCTTTTGTGGTTTTTTCAATTCTTCCCACACAGATTCTACACCATCTGACCCTACATGGTTTCTTGATTTAATTTCATTTCTTGCTAATAGGGCAAGTCCACAGGGACGGCTTGGTGGCTGAGTGGTTGGCACTGCAGCCTTACAGCACCAGGGACCCAGGTTCAATTCCCACCATGGCGACTGTCTGTGTGGAGTTAGCACATTCTCCCTGTGTCTGCGTGGCTTTTTTCCGGGTGCTCCGGCTTCCTCCCACAATCCAAAAGATGTGCAGCCAGGTGAATTAGTCATGCTAAATTGCCCATAGTGTTAGGTGCATTGGTCAGGGGTAAATTTAGGGTGGGGGAATAGGTCTGGATAGGTTACTCTTCAGAGGGTCGGTGTAGACTTGTTGGGCCGAAGGACCTATTTCCATACTGTAGGGAATCTAATCGAATCTAATCTCCCACCCCCTTCTGCCCACCTGCCTATCTTTTCAATAAGATGTATATCCTTGAATATTCAGCTCCCAGTCCTGTTCCTCTTGCAGCCATGTCTCCGTGATGCCCACCACGTCATACCTGCCAATTTTGATCTGTGCCAAAAGCTCATTTACGTTGTTCCTTATACTGCATGCATTCAGATAGAACACCTTGAGTCCTCTTTTAACCTTCCTTCTTTTCACTGTCATTCGTTTGTTCAGTGTGCTTGAAGTTTGATTGCTAACCCTTTCCAGACACTGTCCTGTCTGTGCTGAAGATTTTAGTAACCTGTCTTGAGTTTTGCATTCTAACCTCCTGTTTTAATCAGGTTTTCTAATTTTCCCTGTATCTTAACATCCCCCCCAGCCCCAATTTTATTTAAAGCCCTCTGTCCAGATCTAGTTATGAAATTTGCTAAGACTCTGGTCCAAACACGGTTCATAAGAAGACCGTACCATTGGAATAGGTCCCTTCTTCCCCAGTACTGGTGCTAATGCCCCATGAATTAGAACCCATTTCTCCCACACCAATCTTTGAGCCATGCATTTACCTGCTTAATCTTATTGACCTTGTGCCAATTAGATTAGATTAATTTAGATTAGATTTCCTACAGTGTGCAAACGGACCTTCGACCCAACCAGTCCACACCGACCCTCCAAAGAGTAACCCACCCAGATCCATTTCCCTCTGACTAACACACCTAACCTATGGGCAATTTATAGCCAATTCACTTAACCTGCACATCTTTGGACTGTGGGAGGAAACCATAGCACCCAGAGGAAACCCACGAAGGCACGGGGAGAATGTGCAAACTCCACACAGACAGTCGCTCGAGGCTGGAATTGAACATGGAACCCTGGTGCTGTGAGGCAGCAGTGCCAACACTAAGCCACCATGCCACCCCTTAGCTTGTGGGTTAGCTTGTAATCCAGAGATTATTACTTTTTTGGTTCTAACTTAGCTCCTAACTGTTCATACTCCCTTAGTAAAACCTCTGCCCTAGTTTTATCTATGTTGCTTGTACCTACATTGCATCGTTATCCTCCCACTCCAAGTTCCTCAGCAGCCCAGATGAAATATCTCAACCCAAGCACCAGGCAGACAGCACAAACTTCGTGACTCTTGATCCTGGCTCACAGAGAACAATGTCTATTGCCCTAACTGCATTATCCCCAATCACAACAACATTTGTCTTTTTTCCCCACACTTGAAGGCTCCCTGCACCACAGCTCATCCTCCCTGCAGTCCCCATTCCCATCCACATGGGGAGCAATGCTCATGAATGTGTTGGACAAGGAAAAGGTTGAAGTTCCTGCAACTCTTTGTATTGAACAAATTGGAACTAATAAATTAACAAGATTCAATTTAGCACAGATTCAAATTTAGTAGACCCCTTATTTGCCAATCAAATCACAGCCCTCCTGTGACATCACCTTTCAGTTTCCCACTCAGATTCAGAAACAGAATCAATTACCTTTCCAGGCTGATCTCCGCTCGGCTCCTCTTCTGAATTAAAGGCCCTAAGTCCACATGGTAAGTGTTTATACCACTTACCTTCCTAGACTACTCTTTGCCCAGCCCATAGTGAAGCTCCCAAGTCCATGCAGTAAGTTTTTATACCACTGACTTTCCCAAGTTGCACTCTGCACAGCTCCTCTCCCAAATCATTGATATTTCACTTAAAACATCCATGATAAATAGACAGGTTCTTTGCCCTAAGTAGGGGGAATCCAGAACTAGAGGGCATAGATTTAGCGTGCGAGGGGAAAGATTTAAAAGGAACCGAAGGGCAACTTTTTCACACAGAGGGTGGTGTGTGTATGGAAAGAGCTGCCAAGGGAAGTGGTGAAGGCTGGCACAAATGCAACATATAAAAGGCATCCAGAGGAGTACATAAATAGGAAGAGTTGAGAGGGATATTGGGCCAAGTGCTGGCAAATGGGACTAGATTAATTTAGGATATCTGGTTGGCATGGACGGATTGAATCAAAGGGTCTGTTTCTGTGCTGTATATCTCTATGACTCTATCTCTACCCCTGCATGGATACACTTATCGCCACCTCTACGTGGGAATCCCAGAAATACTGATCATGAGCTGCCGATGCAGTCTCCAAGTTAGTTTCCCAAAGCCACAGTGGAAAACCTGTTCCTGTAACTTGCTGAAAACAAGGACTGTGTCAATAAATATACTGTGATTATAAAAGGCAAAGAAGACACTCATTGCTTGGATTCAAGTGTGGAGGCTTGCCATGTGGATGAGGTCAGAGTTCTGCTGAAACCTAATGAAAAACTGCAATCCAGCACAAACCAGTGTTCTCAAAAAAACAGGAGGTTGATCTTGGGAGAATAAAAAACACAATATAGAGAAAATCAAATATAATTTTCTTTGTTCCTGCTTATGATTTTGAGGAACTCCTTCCAAGACCAACTGTAAATGACTCTTTAGATTATAAAACACTGTCTAGGATTTTAGAAATTGATCTTAGTTAAACTTTGGAATCCAGGTGGGTTAGTACAGTAAATGTGAACTCACTACAGAAATAAGGATTGGAAGATCAAATATCATCAGTGCAAGATATTTAATTTCTATTCATGCAATCTGATCCAAATGCCTTAAGTAAACAATTTAAGTCCTATTGTGCTGTATAATCTGTCACAGTTTAAGAATTTCTTTACTGTACTCAAAGTCATGTAGAGGACAATTGAGCAATGTATGTATTCCTTTGATTTCAGCATTGTGTGTTGAATCATTAATAATAGGTGAATGACTTGGATCCTTTTGTTTATGTTTAATGAAGTGAATCTTTCATATGTTGAAGATTAATTTATTGTTTTCAATCTATGGTCAGCACTGCTGAGCCCTTATTTATTACCCATCTCTAGTGCCCTGAGAAAGTGATGGTGCTTCTTATTGAAGAGGCAGTTTATTCTCTTCTCTGAAAGTCACTTGTGAACTAGTTGGTTTTTCTAACCTTTAACACAAATTTAAGGAAGCACATTAACTGAGCAGATTTACTGTGCTGAATTTCACAATTAACCATGGTTATCACCATAGTGAGATTCAAGCTCAATACTTGTAACCATTCAGTACGAAAGCCATGATACCCAGTGGACCTTCAAGAACTCTGTTACATATCTGAGCAGATTAAAGAAATGAATCTTTATAATAAATACTTTAAATCAAGCTCAATCTGCCAAAAGTGTATTCAAGTTGGAGCCTGTGGGCTACATGCAGTCCCTGAAGTCCAAGCAAGTTCATTTTTTTTTTAGAATTAGATTAGATTCCATACAGTATGGAAATGGGCCTTTTGGCCCAACAAGTCCACATTGACCCTCCAAAGGGTAACCCACCCAGATCCATTCCCCTACTGTATATGTTTTTGTTGGAATATTGCGTGCAATTCTGGTCTCCTTCCTATCGGAACGATGTTGAAAGGGTTCAGAAAAGATTCACAAAGATGTTGCCAGGGTTGGAGGATTTGAGCTATAGGTAGAGGCTGAACAGGCTGAGGCTGTTTTCCCTGGAGGGTCGGAGGCTGAGGGGCGACCTTATAGAGGTTTACAAAATTATGAGGGGCTTGGATAGGATAAATAGACACAGTCTTTTCCCTGGTGTCGGAAGTCCAGAACTAGAGGGCATAGGTTTAAGGTGAGAAGGGAAAGATATAAAAGAGATCTAAGGGGCAACTTTTTCACACAGAGGGTGGTATGTGTATGGAATGAGCTGCCAGAGGAAGTGGTGGAGGCTGGTACAATTGCAACATTTAAAAGGGATTTGGATGGTATATGTATAGGAAGGGTTTGAAGGGATATGGGTCAGGTGCTGGCAGGTGGGACTAGATTGGGTAGGGATATCTGGTTGGCATGAAAGGGTTGGACTGAAGGGAGTGTTTCCATGTTGTACATCTCTATGACTCTATCCCTGACTAATGCACCTAACACTATGGGCAATTTAGCATGGCCAATTCACCTGACTTGCACATCTTTGGATTGTGGGAGGAAACAGGAGCACCCGGAGGAAGCCCACGCAGACACGGGGAGAACGTGCAAACTCTACTCAGACAGTCACCCGAGGCTGGAATCAAACCTGGGACCCTGGTGCTGTGAGGCAGCAGTGCTAACCACTGAGCCACCGTGCCGCCCGAGTTTTGGTTGATGTTTCTTATTCTTTTGATCAACCCTATTAAATTTCATGAGTCTGAGGGTTTGTAAAGGGCATTGTAAATATTTGTATTGCTGTTGCATTCATATAAAACCCTACAAAGTTTCAGCTACATGTAAGTTAATGAGAAGATTAATTTGAACTTTTGACATTGGCCGTAAAGTTCCATGCATTTACAAAAACAGCTCATTCAGGCAAAATGCTCAGATAAATGTCTGCAAATATAGCTTTCAAATGCATGTTGCCACCAGTTGCAGCCTCTGATAATTTGTTAGTAAATTTGTTTAAAATTTTACCATTAACTGGTTATTTCCCATTAAAAATACTCAGTTGGAAGTATTGGTTGTTTTAAAACAATATAGCAAAAACAATTTAAATTGACCATAGATTCTTCATTGATTTTGTAGAATAGTATCAAATCTCTGACAAACAAATACCTGACTTCTCACCGCCAAACCTTTCCAAAATTAGTAAACACTTGAAGCACCAATGGTAAACTCAGGATGTTTGTGTTAAGTACTTAGTACTAGGTGAAAGGAATGGACTGTGGTTGTTGGAAATCTGATTAATTAAGATTGTTATAAATTATTTTTTTTTGTTCACATGGGGTAACTGTTAGCTTTGTGTCACATCTACCGGAAGTACTTCTACAATGTTCAATTACTGAAATATAGAACACAGTTTTTATATTATTGAAAATATCAACTTTGGTGAAAACAAACACAAGTTCCACTTGCTGTATAAATACATCTTCAGGAGCTTTAAAAAAAAGGTTCAATTACTGAATAAAATACTTGTGCATTTTAGTTCCATTTGTTTTTCATTTACCTGAGGATGCAGCATCCTCATTAGAGTTCAATTCTATTATACCCACCAACCTTCCAATAGTGTTTGCAAATGGCTACCTGCTTATGTAAATCCAGATACTAAAATTATGGGTACGCTACTCGACCACAAAAACTCAAACTTATTCAGTCCTCACACCCGCAGTTTTCAAAAGGTCACTCGATAGCAGCCTGGATCATAACTCCTTGTCAACTGCTCATCTCTTATTATGCCCCTATTCCCAATGCCAGCATCACCACAAGTTCAGTAACTCATAACTCATTGGGTGAGACTTAGACTTTAAAATGTGGAAAGAATCAAATCAAGTACCGCAAAAAAAATTACAGAAATTTCACTGCGAGTGATTCAGGACTCTAACTACCTTATGTTGTGGTACCTAAAGGCTTTTAACCTAGTTCAACAGGTCATTCCTCCAAAATTGTCTGTACCCATAAACCAGGCAGTCCCCTATGTTGGAAAGTGGAGATTATAATTGCACTGCTCCAGGCTGAGGGTAAGATTCATTGCTTTGTGCCAGAGTTCGGCAACTGTGGTCAAATGAAGACAATGTTGATCTTGTGACCAGTATCCAAACCTCTGATCAGGTCCACCAAATACAGCAATTAGCCTAAAAAGTAAGTCCAGTGGCATTAAATCAGCATTTTAAATCAGTCGCTTTCTGTGTATAGATTTTTAATAGTTTGCTACATGGGACAGAGGAGGGGGCATTTCTTTCTTCTGTACTTTTTATCTTTCCGCGTATAAGTATCCTGTTCCAGTCATGAATCTGTTTTTTTCAAGTGTGCTGCTTCTTGGAAGATTTTATGTTTAACACGAGTTTGTTCAGAACCTTATGGAAATGTGTTCACTTTAGCAAAGCAGTGCAGGGCCAGCATTTCTTGTGTATTTTTCGCACTGAGTTATTTTGGAAACTCTAGGGCTATTCTTTAAGAATGTTTGGCTAAGAGATATGGCTTCAGAAACAGCATGAGGAAAAAAGCAGACTCTTAAGGAAGCCTTCACCAAGGGAGGCAGCATATGTGTTCTGAAGTTAGGAATCCTGGGAGAATGGATTGCACAGTTCTGGGATGAAATCAGAATCTGAGTTTGATTTCTTGTTGTCACATGAACCAATATGTAGGGGTTTATATGAAGTGTTGTTTTGCATGCTCTACAGACACATCATTCTATACAAAGTGCATCAGGGTAGCAGAACAAAGAGCAGAATGCAGTTTAGGGTGTAGGTTTGCTCGCTGAGGTTTGATATCCAGCCGTTTCATTACCTGGCTAGGTAACATCATCAGTGGCGACCTCCAACAAGCTGTTGTCTCCTGCTTTCTATTTATATGTTTGTCCTGGATGCGGTTCCTGGGGTTTGTAGTGATGTCATTTCCTGTTCATTTTCTGAGGGGTTGATAGATGGTATCTAGATCTGGAGGTGGCGCCTCATCTTCCGCCTAGGAACCCTCCAACCACACGGGATGAATGTAGATTTCTGCAGCTTCCTCATTTCCCCTCCCCGCACCTTATCTCAATCCCAACCTTCTGATTCAGCACCGCCCTCTTGACCTGCAATCTTCTTCCCGACCTCTCCACCCCCACCCCCTCTCCGGCCTATCACCCTCACCCTCACCTCCTTCCACCTATCATATTCCCAGCGCCCTTCCTCCAAATTCCCTTCCCCCTACCTTTTATCTCAGCCTGCTTGACACACCAGCCTCATTCCTGAAGAAGGGCTTATGCACCAAACGTCGATTCTCCTGCTCGTCGGATGCCGCCTGGCCTGCTGTGTTTTTCCAGCACCACATTTTCCAACTCTGGTACTCCAACATCTGCAGTCCTCACTTTCTCCTAGTTTGTTTAGCCTGTCCCAGGATAGATGTGTTGTCCCAGTCGAAATGGTGGTTTTTTTCCTCCGTGTGTAGGGTTACAAGGGAGAGAGGGTCGTGTCTTTTTGTGGCTAGCTGGTGTTCGTGTATCCTGGTGGCTAACTTTCTTCCTGTTTGTCCTACGTAGTGTTTGTGGCAGTCCTTGCATGGAATTTTGGAGACGACGTTGGCACTCCAACCACAACGCCATAAACAAACACATAGATCGAGATACCATCTAACATCCTCTCAGAAAATGAGCAGGAGATGATATCACCACAAACCCCAGGAACCACATCCAGGACAAACATATAAATAGAAAGCAGGAGACAACAGCTTCGCTTCACTTGGAGGTCGCCACTGATGATGTTACCTAGCCAGGTAACGAAACATCTGGATATCAAACCTACAGCTCAGCGAGCAAACCTGCACCTAAACCTCAACCTGAGCTGCAAACCTTCGCAAACCTTGCAGCAGAATACAGTGTTACGAGCCAGAGAGAAGGTGTAAAGAGAGAGAAAGAGAAAGATCAGAATTAACATTCAAAATCCTGATAACAGCAGGGAAGAAGTTGTTCTTTAATTTGTTCCTACATGTATTCAAATTTTTATATTTTCTGCCCAGTGGAAGCGGGTGGAGGAGAATATAACTGGAGTGAGGGGGACCTTTGATTATTTTGGCTGCTTTCCAAGATAGCGGAAAGTATAGATGGAGTCAATAGATGGAAGGCTAGTTTGCATCATCGTACTGTATTCATGATTCTCTGTAGCTTCTTGTGGTCTTGGGAAGAGCAGTTGCTGTACCATGCTGTGATGCTTCCAGATAGGATGCTTTCTGTGGTACATCTTTAAGGTGAGAGTCTTTCTGGACATGCCGAATTTCCTTAGCCTCCTGAGGAAATAAAGATATTGTTGTGCTTTCCTGGCCGTCAAGTCAGTGTGGGTGGACCAGGACAGAATGTTGATGATCATCTCTCCCAGAAACTTGATCTTCTTGGCCATGTCCACTTCAGCACCATTGATGCAGACATGGGCATGCCCTCCTCTCCGCTTCCTTAAGTCAATTACCAGCTCCTCCAACAGTAGTGTTATCCCAGTCGAATTCATGTTGCTTGTCACCTGCGTGTGTGGCTACTAAGGATAGCTGGTCGTGTCGTTTCGTGGCTAATTGACAACGCTACTATTATAGGACAAGCCAAACAGAGAACAGCCAGGGAATTTCTAGAGGCATGGCACTCATCCACAGATTCAATCAATAAGCACATCGACCTGGACCCAATATACCGACCACTGCAACGGACAGCTGGAACTGACAACCGGAAGCGGCAGATTCAAACCACTATAAATGCCAGAGGAAACATCACAGAAGTGCTTCACAGGAGGCTCCCAAGCACTGAGGATGTCACCTAGACAGGGGACGAAACATCTGCAACACAAATTCCCAGCTCGGCAAACAGAACCACAACAATGATGTTGGTATCCTTGTTAACCAGATGTTCCAGGGATGAGTGGGGGGCCAGGGAGATGGCATCTGCAGAGTAACTGTTAGAATTAGTATTAGGTTTATTGTCATGTCTACTCAGGTGCAGGGATACAGGAATACAGTGAAAATTTTAGTAAGTCACCATTCAGGGCACCACCTTAGGTACAAAGTTACCTAAGTACAAAATCTTACAAGAAAAGAAATAAGTTAGAAGTTAAACATCACACTTCTTGTCAGTACAAAGTGGTAAATAACAAATCAAGTTTAAAGTTCCAAATTACAGTCCTTGTTTAACCATGAGCCTGCAGTCACCCCATGCTGGGTTTCTCCCGGAAGGGCTTAGTCAAACTCCCATGCTGGGCTTGATTTCTCTCCCACGCTGGGCTTGATCTTTCGATCCCTGCACTTCCATGCTGCCATGTTGCCTCCAACTGCCATCCAGGCTCGCCACAGGCCGTCAGATTCCTGCTCTGGTGTTGCTTCCACAATGCATTATTGACCAGTCCACCAACTCTAAGCAGTCCTATAGAAGACCTTCCGTTGACCAACATTGCATTACTTTCTGTACTGGGTCCACAGACATCAATTTCTGCTTGTAAACCAGAAGGAGGAGCTCAGCATTGTGACCTGATTTTCCAAATTGCAGACAGAGAATGGAGCAATAGCCATTTTTGGTTGAGTGACATTGGTTAAGGATGTTCGGACCTCTTGTGGGACAGGAGATGTGTTGATGGTATTTTGGTAACTTACTCTTGAGGTTGGAAGTGTTCATTTGATTGTTAAGCAAATGCAGGCACTTGATGGCCCAGATGATTGTTTGCCATTAGTTAAATCGTGTCACAATGTAATTGTGATGAAGACATTGGTGATCTATGTGGTGATACCATTCAAGAAGCAAATTGAGATACTATATTTAGTTCTGAAGATCAGAATAAGGGTGACTTCTTATGGATTTTAAAATAAGATCTGTGCTCACCCTTCTTCTAATATGCTTTTCTGTATGATGAAGAAATTGTACGAGTTCATTCATATTGTGGTTGCTTTTGATAAAATTGATGAATTTTGTTATTAGACAGAAATGAATGTCTGTCTCATGGAAGTTGTTATTTATAAATAAAGGATTCAATAATAAAAATGCATTTGGCTCACTTTGTGCTATGTTTCATGCTGGGTTTAGATTACATTACAGTGTGGAAACAGGCCCTTCGACCCAACAAGTCCACACCGACCCGTCGAAGCGCAACCCACCCATACCCCTGCATTTACCCCTTACCTAACACTACAGGCAATTTAGCATGGCCAATTCACCTGACCTGCACATCTTTGGACTGTGGGAGGAAACCGGAGCACCCGGAGGAAACCCACGCAGACACGGGGAGAACGTGCAAACTCCACACAGTCAGTCGCCTGAGGCGGGAATTGAACCCGGGTCTCTGGCGCTGTGAGGCAGCAGTGCTAACCACTGTGCCACCGTGACGCCCACACGGGTTTGGCACGGACAGTCCCCAAACTGGCAACTCCGCAAAAGCAAGGTAATGGGAGCAATGGCATTTCAGCCACTACAAAATGTTAGATGCGTAAGAGTCAACCCCTTACTTCTTGAGTAGAAATTCAGTCTTGGAAACTTGACTTGTGTACGAATATATATGGTGTCTGAACACTGTCATATTGCTATTTTTGTATACAAAATTGATTGCCACATTTCCTGCAAAATAGCAGTGACTACACTTCAGAAATTTACCATTCACTGTAAATCGCTTGTCATGATGAATGTGAATTGTGCTATAACAGTGTAAAACTTCTTTCTTTTGTTCTTTTGAACTTAACTGTTAATTTCATCACAGTGCAGAAGATCTTTTTAACCCATTATGCTTATGAGACTTTTGAAAGAGCTACATTTAGTCCCATTCCCTTGCTATTTCTCTAATGTTCTATAAAACTTTCCATTCATTGGTCAGAACATTGAATACAGTAGTTGGGATGTCATGTTGCAGCCATACAGGACATTAGTGAGGCCACTTTAGTATACTGCATACAACTCTGGTCGCCCTTCTATAGGAAGGCTGTTGTTAATCTTGAGAGGATGCAGAAAAGATATTGCCAGGATTAGAGAATTTGGGTAAGAGGGATATGGGCCAAATGCTGGCACATGGACAAGGTCACGTTGTGATGTCTGATCGACGCAGATGAGTTGGACCGAAAGGTTTGTTTCCATGCTGAATGACTCTAAGTACATAACAAACTGTCTTTCCAAAATAATGACAAAAGTTGGTTCCTGACAACCTTTCTAACAATGCATTCCAGGCTATAACAATTTGTCTAGTGAAAAAACTTTGGCCCTGGCTTTTTGCCAATATATTAAATCCGTATCCTCTTGTTACTACTCCTCCTGCTGGACGAAACAGTTTCTTCCTATCTATGCTATTAAATCTCTTGACAATATTCAACACCTCTGTGAAATCACCCCATAAACTTCCCTCGTTATTAAGAGAAACCACAGTTTCTCCATTCTCTCCCTGTAACTCAATTCCCTCACTGTTGTGGAGTTGTATAGTCAACACAGTATTCCTGTCCTCTCCAGTTTTGAAGAAGGGTCTTTTCCTAAACAGTTAGCACATTTTTTCCATTTCAAATGCTGACGGACTTAATGGGTGTTGGTCTTTGGCCTAGTCCATGCATTTCTATAACTTTTCACAATTTGCTGTTAGAAGACCAGTAACTGCACTTCAATGTAATCTGTTGATTTTAAATTATTTCACAATGGGTTAAGATATAGCAAGACATTCAAAAAATTCACATTCTTTTATTTGTTTGTAACAAATTATTCTGTTGGATCTGACATTTCGTCAATATAAAAATTATTAATGTTCCTTTATACAGTAAAAAGAAGCATGGCAAAAGTGAGGACTGCAGATGCTAGAAACCAGAGTTTAGATCACAGTGGTGCTGGAAAAGCACAGCAGGTCAGGCAGCATCTGAGGAGCAGCAATATTGACATTTCGGGTAAAAACCCTTCATCAGGAATAGATGAAGGGTTTTTGCCCAAAACGTCAATTTTCCTGCTCCTCAGATGCTGCCTGACCTGCTGTGCTTTTCCAGCACCACTCTGGAGTAAAAAGAAGCAGTCTAATATCAGTCTAAAATAGTGAAATCTTTTATACTTTAAAAAATACATTGTTACATGAGTTACATTTGAACACAGCTTCTCAAACTTCATTTTCTTTACTCTTTGGCTCTGCTTATACGGTAAGATAATTCTTCATTGGTATTTTAAATACAAGGCATCAGTGGCACAACAGCATAATACATTAATTATAACAGAACATACAATTTAAGGTATAACTATTCCCTCATACCATTGGTATGTATTTGTAATCTCCAAAAATATAGAGTTCACTTCTTTATTTAGCTCTTGCAGAATTAAGACACTGTCAGGTCATTCAGTAGCTGGGAAACGGTGCACCACTTGCACTTCACATCTCTTGTGTTTCATAGTCAATCCATACTGTGGGGTCATATCAATGTCCTGACCTGGCTTTTTCTCGAATTGCAGCTGTTGGACAAGAGCAGTGAAAAACAAGAAGATTTCTATGCGGCCAATGGACTCTCCAATACATCTCCTTTTTCCCATGCCAAACAGTAGCAACTTTTCACTTTCTGCTTTGTTGATGCTTTTTCCATCAGGGTTTAAGAACCGTTGTGGGCAGAAACTAAATGGGTCTTTCCAGAGTGACCTAAAATACACAAGTGGGAAAACTGAATGAAATTTTCTATAACCTCGAGAGAAAATGGCATAAGAGAGTTTGTTCATTTATTTCAGAGCTAAACATTATAAATGTTTGCTGGAATCAGACATCAAAAATAAAAGAACTGACTGATTTAATACTGAGAGCTGGAAGTTACAGAGATCTTCAAAGAACCTTTGTCCAAATGATGACCTGTCATTTTATTTCAGACAGTCAAATTTGTTACGCTTTTCCAGTTGTCAGATGTTGCAATTAACCTTAAAAAGAAATTCAATATTTTTGTTTTGGTTTTATTTGGTGAACATTTCTAGCCCTTTTGCATGATTCATTGAAAACAAAATCTCACTTCCGACTTAACCAACCCTGCAGACCTTGTACACTCATTGTGGATCATTCAAATAATAGTGTGTAAAATTTGCTGTCAGACTGTTTCAGAAAGGAACACAAGAATTACACAAGAATATATTTATTATTTACAGCACTGGGAAAATAAATTTCATCATGTTGTTTCACTTGACAAAATTAAAAGAAAACAACAATTTACATTGAAACCTAATATAGAATGGCTACTGTCTGAAATTGACTCAGCACTCACCAAAACTAATTTCAACCTTGGGCTATGGTATTGTACGGGTAAAATGGAATTAGCTGGCCACTGTACGCTATGCCCAATTCTATTAATGTCAATGGAAGGAAAAGTATTTGGATGTTAATATTGCCATCGCCCATAGCTAAATTATTTCCATAATCCTTCCATTGTTTGTTTCTTCTTATCATTTCCTGACACGTTGTGTCTTATTCGTCACATTATCATCTCTCCAAGCATTCTTTCAAACCTCATTTTGAGATGATGAAATATGGTAGTGAACAATAGAATATCACCACTGAATCTAATACATGTGTAATGTCAAAGAATGGAGAGGGGTGGAATCTCCACTAAAACAGCCTCTGGAAATGGAACTCTGCCAACTTAGGTTCTGGTGGGAGTGGAGGTTGGCATATTTTAACTTTCATGTGACATTGCTGAGCAAGATAGGAATCAACATCTTATTTAGATTTCTTTTACACTAATGGATGTTTTTCCAGAAATAAATAAACAGTGAAAAAAATTGATTTGCATATCATCAATGAATTGGAAGTAGGTGGAGTATGATCATATTGATTTTGGGAACAGTGACAAATTCAACAGTAGCTCCCAAACCTCCAGCCTATACCACCTAGAAGATTAAAGGTGACAGGCATCTGGAACACCATGATCTACAAGTTTCCTTTCAAGTGTCACACCATCCAGAGTTGAAACTTTCACTGGATCAAAATCCTGGATTCCATCCATAACAGCACCATGGATACAGACATACCCCATAGACAAGAACAGTTCAGGGTGATAGCTCACCACCCTCCACTCAAGGTTAATTAGGGATGGACACCAAATGCTGGCCTTACTAGTGACCCTGACCCATGAATGAATTAAAATGTAAAATGCCCTGGACGAGACCAGAGATGTATCATCAGCTTGTGTTTTAGGGATTTTAAAAATAGCACTAAAGACTGCTCCAAGACTGTTTCAAAGAAGGACCATAAGGGCTGCAATAAATGTATCATTTACAGTAATGTAAAAAAAAACTCCTCGTATCTAATGCTGTAGGTTTAGCTGTGTATCTTACATGATTTGCACACATTCCATGATCATAAGCCAGAGTGTGTGTAGCTGCAGTGAAACACTGCTGAAGTTGTGCCAATTCTTTCACACTGCCGATGATTATGCTTTCAGAGCTTTGATGCAATGTTGAACCACGAAGTGTGGGATTCAAAAAAAAACAGCTGCCAAGGCAGCCTACGTAAACAAATTAGGAAAAGAATACCTTGATTAACAACAAAGAAAAGAGGTGGTCATCTCTGGATACAATTACTGTACATTGCTGTGTTCTCTGAAGTTCAGGTCAAATAGTTCTGCGTAGGCACTAGTGCTAAATGTAGCAGCACAATCTGGGAGTCAATTATAAAACAGAAATTGCTGGAAAATCTCGGTTCTTCTTCAGTTCTGGGTCATTTGGCCCAAAACATTAACTGTGCTTTTTCCCTGCAGATGCTGCTATACCTGCTGAGATTTTCCAGCAATTTCTGTTTTTGTTTCTGATTTCCACATTCTCAGTTCTTTTGGTAATTTTGTCTGAAAGTCAATTAGTTGAAGTATTCAAGTAGAAGTCTTCTAGGTCATCCAAAAAAAAATTGAAACAACAGGACTTTAAAAAGGCAGTGACCACATGGCAAGTGAATCAAATGGAGCAGTATAACTGTCTGACCAGGCAGTAACCTGCACAGCGAACTACCTGTGCTGTTTGGTTTTAAGTATCTCTGGACAGAGTTCTTCTAAGAAAAGTTAAACAGCAAAATTCACAACTGACCTTGGAGAAACCTATGTGCAGGCATTCACAGCTGGGGAGCAGCTAAGTGGCTAGTTTTTAAATGTAACTTTACTGTATTTTGTAAATTTGCAATAGTGAGTAGAGTGGGTTCTTTTTTGATTATATGTTTTTAATTGAAATCTGACTCTTGTTTAAACTTTAAAAATATAAGGACGTAGGTGCTAAGCTAACCTGGAGCAGTGTCTTTAGAGCAATTAGACTGAGTTACTTTGTGCGTCTGTAGATTTTTAAGGTGCAAAAATGGCCTTTAGTAGAGTGATGTGCTCTTCCTGTTGGGTGTGAGAGATGAGGGAGAGTTTCCATCTTACTGATGATTATGTCTACAGGAAGTGTGTTTGGTTGTGAATCCTATTGGATTGCATAGATCGGTTGGACTGGCAGTTAGAGGCAATGAGGAATTTATAGGAGGTAAGGCGTGTGATGGAAGGGAGATAAACCAAAGATACAGTAAGGCATATGGTTTACCTCCAGGAAAGGTAGGAGAGGGAGGCAGGTAGTGCAAGAGTCTCCTGTGGCTATCCCCATCTCAAATAAGTATGCAGTTTTAGAAAATGTGGAGGGTAATGGGCTCTCAGGAAAATGTAGTACTGACAGCCATTTCTGGCACCAAGACTGGCTCTAATTTTATTGAAGGGTATGCCAAGTTCCGAGCGATCGGTTGTGATAGGAGACTCTGTAGTCAGAGAGATAGACAGGCGTTTCTGAAGCCAGTGAGGCATCAGATGTCTCAGAGAGGATGCAGAATATTCTAAAGGGGAGAAGCACCAGCAAGAAGTCGTTGCACACATTGGAACTAACAACATAGGACAAGGAAAGGATGAGATTCGAGGAGAGAACATAGGAAGTTAGGCAAGAATTTAAAAAGGCAGACCACAAGAGTAGTAATATCTGGATTACTCTTAGTGCCACAAGCTAATGAGGGAAGGAATAGGAGAATAGACTAGATGAATGCATGGCTGAGGATCTGGAGCAGGATTAATATTTTTGGATCATTCGAACCTCTCTGGGGTAGAAGTGACCTGTACAAGAAGGACGGATTGCATCTGAATTGGAAAGGGGCAGGGAGATTTGCTAGAGCTGCTTGGGAGGACTTAAACTAGTAGGCTGGGGGACGGTGAGGGTGGGACCTGAGGAGATGGTGAGGAGAGCCATCAGTTTGAGACTGGTACAGTTGGAAAAAGGGTTAAGTCAAACAATCAGGACAGGCAGGGACAAAGCAGAGAACAAGGTAGGACTGATAAATTAAACTGCATTTATTTCAATGCAAGAGGCCTAACAGATAAGGCGCTGACTTCATTGTTGTGAACATGGGACTGGGATATCATAGCAATTACAAAGGTGTGGCTCAGGAATGGACAGGACTAGCAGCTTAATGTTTCAGGATATAAATGCAATAGGAAGGAAAGAAAGTGGGGGCAGGAGAGGAGGGGAATTGGTGTTTTTGATTAGGGATAACATTATGGCTGTAGTTAGGGACGATATTCCTGGGAATACGTCTAGGGAAATTATTTGGGTGGAACTGAGAAATAAGAAAGAGATGACCACCTTATTGGGATTATACTATAGGCCTCCCATCAGTCAGAAGCAAATTTGTAAGTTATTTGTAAGATCTCCGTTATCTGTGAAAATAATAGGGTGGTTATGGTGAGGGATTTTAACTTGCCAAACATAGACCAGGACTGCCATTGTGTTCACGGCTTGGATGGAGAGGAATTTGTTAAGTGTGTACAAGAAAAAGTTCTGATATAGTCTGCGTATGTACCTACTAGACAACATGCAACATTTGACCTATTCTTGGGAAATAAGGCAGAGGTGGTAACTGAGTATCAGTGGGGGAGCACTTTGGGGCCAGAGACCATACTTCTATTAGTCTTAAAATAGTGATGGGAAAGGATAGACCGGATCTAAAAGTTGAAGTTCTAAATTGAAGGAAGGCCAATTTTGACAATGTTAGGCAAGAACTTTCAGAAGTTAATTGGGGGCAGATGTTTGCAAGGAAAGGGATGGTTGGAAAATGGGAAGCCTTCAAAAATGAGATAACGAGAGTCCAGAGACAGTATTATTCCTGGTAAGCTGAAGGGCTAGACTGGTAGTTTTAGGGAATGCTGGATGACTGGAGAAATTGAGATTTTGGTCAAGAATAAGAAGGAAGCATTTGTCAGGTATAGACAGCAGAGATCGAATAAATCCTTAAGAATATAAGGGCAGTAGGAATACACTTAAGAGGGAAATCAGGCACAAAAAGAGAGCATGAGATAGCTTTGGCAAATGGGGTTAAGGAGAATCCCAAGGGTTTCCATAAATTCATTAAGGTCAAAAGGGTAATGAGGGTAAGAATAGGACCCCTTAAAAATCAGCAACGCTGCCTTATCTATAGAACTGCAGGAGATGGGGGAGATACTAAATGAGTATTTTGCATTAGTATTTACTGTGGAAAAGGATATGGAAGGTAGAGAACATGGGGAAATAAATAGCAACATCTTAAAAAATGCCCATAATACAGAAGTGGAGATGCTGGATGTCTTAAAATGCATAAAGGTGGTTAAATCCCCAGTTTCTGATTAGGTATACCATAGAACTCTGGGAAGCTAGGGAATGATTGCCGGGCCACTTGCTGAGATATTTGTATCATTGATAGCCACAGGTGAGGTGCCGGACAATTGGAGATTGGTTAACGTGATGTCAGTACAGGTATTTCAGAAAGGTGGTAAGGATAAGCCAGGTAACTATAGACCGGTGAGCCTGACATTGGTGATGGGCAAGTTGCTGGAGGGAATCCTCAGGAACAGGATTTACATGTATTTGAAGAGATAGTCAAGATAGCTTTATGCATTGAGAATCATAGCTCACTAACTTGTTTTGAGTCTTTAAGAAGTAACGAAGAGTATCGATGAGGGCAAAGTGGTGGATGTGATCTTTATGGACTTCAGTAAGGCACTCAACAAGGTTCCTCATGATAGACTGGTGAGCAAGGTTTGCAAGGAGAACCAGCCATTTGGATGGGGAACTGGCTCAAAGGTAGAAAGCAGAGCGTGTGGTGGAGTGTTGCTTTTCAGACTGGAGACCTGTGACCAGTGGTGGGCTACAAGGATTGGTGTTGGGTCCACTGCTTTTTGTCATTTATGTAAAGGAATTGGATGTGAACGTACAAGGTACAATTAGTAAGTCTGCAGATGACGCCAAAATTGGAGGTTTGGTGGACAGCGAAGAAAGTTGCCTCAGAGTACAATAGCAACTTGATCAGATGGGTCAGTGGGCCAAGGAGTGCCAGGTAGAGTTTAATTTAAATAAATCTGAGGTGCTGCACTTTGGGGAAAGCAAACTTAGCAGGACTTATACACTTAATGGTAAGGTCCTAGGGAGTGTTGGTGAACAGAGACCTTGGAATGCATGTTCATAGCTCCTTGAAAGTGGAGGTGCAGGTAGATAGCATAATAAAAGAGGCATATACTATGCTTGCCTTTATAGGTCAGTGCATTAGAAGGCCATGTTGAGGCTGTACAGGACATTGGTCAGGCCACTTTTGGAATACTGCTCAATTCTAGTCTCCCTGCTATAGAAATGATGTTGTGAAACTTGAAAAGGTTCAGAAAAGATTTATAAGGATGTTGCCACAGTTGGAGAGTTTGTGCTTTCGGGAGAGGCTGAATAGGCTGGGGTTGATGAGTTGGATCGAAGCGTCTGTTCCCATACTGTGCAACTCTATGATTCTATGACTCTTAAAAAGTTGATTTCACCCCATAGCTTTTGTCATCTGGGCACCTTATAATCTTATCTTTTTTTCATGTTAGCACAGAGCTGATTTGTGTGTAAAGCACTATATACTTGAGACATTCAGAATACCTTTATCAGTAATTTCAGGGCCAATAGTCAGCAATGTAACTGCAGTCTAAAGATTACATATTACACTCCATTGGAAACTGCAACATTGATTGAGGCCACGAAGCCAAACAATGAAAATTATAATGAGTAATTGGTCTAATTGAAGCAGTTGAAATGACTACCAAACTACGCATGCTGTCTGCTACATTCAGCCACATATATATGTGTTGCAACATTAACACTGTCGTTACATTATGAGATTCTTGGAATCTTTTCGGTAGCATTTACTGCAAACAGAAACCATAATTTTACTCCCACCTTGCAAGAATGCCAATTAAAAAACACAATAGTAGTATAATAATCCTATACATATAGTTACAGTGCAATTGTCATTGGTGTTTCAACAACTGATTCCATGTTTCAACCATCAGAAGTAGCCCTATTGTTAAAGGTAGGATTGTTTTGCTTTATTTGACCATTTTATAGGTAAAACTTATCAACACAAGCATATGTTTTCACTGCCCTCCAATGTGAACTAAAGAATAAAAGCTTTTCAAACCAACCATTCAACTGCTGCTGGAATTTTAACTAGAACTTCTCTTCCCACATCGCGTTGTTTTGTACATCAATTATCTGCCACCTTGTTTATATCAAGGCCGAAGCAGCCTTTACAGCAGTCTTGATTAGGGCTGTAGACATCGTTGATAATTGAAAGTATGTTGCATTAATAAAGACCTATACAAGTTCATAGGAGTGCTCTTATGTTTAGGGAATCAGCTGAAAATCTCTTCAACAGTAGGTTTTACAGGCTAACTTTTGGTGGCAGCAAATCCTAGCTAAAGTGAAATAGATATTCAGGAAAGAAATCCAATTGCATATTGGAATGAGAAAGTTACCCAGACGTTGAAATGACAGTAGTTGTTCTATAGTTCAGATTTCCAATCGTTTTTCTAGTCACAACATGGAGCTAATTGTAACAACCAATTCAAATCCCTGAACTTCAAGACTAAGGAAAATCATACTTACGAGTCATGATTCACTTGCCACTGGTTCACAAAAACACATGTATTTTTAGGTATAAAATATCCATTCAGCGTTGTGTCTTTTGTTGTGCTGAAATTAAAAAAAGACGACTTAAGTACCATGTATTCACTTAACATCCTGCATCATAATAGACCACAAGCTTATCGGTGAGCACTGCATGTAAAGTCTCCAGGGAAATTTGGATGGTAGAGATGAAAACAGTTGGAATGATACATCCCCACAGCCCACACATCCAGGATTCATAGCAATTTTGACCAGACCCAGAAACAGAGCCATGAGGAGATCCTCTGAATGGATATGCTCACTCTCTATATACCCAATAAACCATGAGAGCGAGCGTTAGACAAAAATTCATCAGGAAGTTTAGAAGCAGCGATCTTTTAAAAGGATATTCAAGGGAGAAGTGCTGCAACCCTTATTATTCTAAATAAAAGTTAAAATACATTAGTTTCCAGGTCAAAGATTAGACCCACAACTTGGGTTTTTGGGAAATGGCTCGCTAAGTCATTGGAAACCACATCACAGTGCAGCTCCAAGTCTCCAATCATACAGAAAAGGATCCCAAACATAGGAAACAAACACAGAAGATTCTGGAGAAGCTCAGCATTTAGAGATTCTGAAGAACTCAACACATTAACTGTTTCTCTATCCAAGGTGCTCCCAGATCTGTCGAGTTTCTCCAGTATTTTCTATGTATGTTTCAGATTTACAGCATCCACAGTATTTTGCTGTCTAAATATAAGGGTTTACATTATTAAGAATTGTGAAGTTGGTCTCCACTGACTAAGAAACAATTTTGCCATGCTGTGCCCAAGTGAAAGACTGTAAAGAGCTGGTGAATCTGCAGTAACAGCATTTTACAATTTCATGCATTTGCAAAGTGCAGCATCAAGTAGGGAACCTCTCAAGAGAAAGAAAGACAGCTAGACAGACAGGTTAAAGGAAATATGCACACAACAATGTGCCACAATGACCAGGTCACCTGTTTGGTGATGTTGGTCGAAGGATAAAAATTGGTCAAGACACCAGTCAGAACTCTGCTTTTCGTAAGATGGTATCTAAGAAAGCAGATGGTGTTTCAGAATATTCTCATATGGAAGACCAAAGACTCAAGTGGTCAGGTGAAGTTTCAAAAGGAGAGCTTTAGCTTAATGCTGGATAAAGCATAATGATTCTGTGCTTCATCCTCTTCTAGATTCCTAGCAGATTCAACCATCTGAATTTAATCTCCAGTATTGTTTTTGAAGGAATCTGTTGTTATCAAGTTGTTATCATTTAGTGTGCATCGTACAAAAAAAAGCAGTGGCAACATATTTAATTGTAACTTCAAACAAAAACTGCACAACGGTTTCTAATGTAAAAAGAAAGCAAGAAACATAAAAAGAATGCTAGTTGGTTCTAACATTCTGTCTCTGGAAAAATGCTAGATTCCAAGCAAAATGCTAGATTCCAAGCTAAATCAACTACTCCTGTTCCTAATTCTCACATTTTTTCAAAGTAATTACAGAGCCATGAGAAACAAAAGGTAAGGGTTGAGATTAATTGGATAGTTCTTTAAAAAGATTGCATAGGCAAGATGAGCTAAATGCCTTATTTGGAGCTGGTTGATTGTGAACCTGAGCTGCCTTACCAGTGAGGAATGGTGAACGGGACAAAGGACGAGTGGCGGAAGGTCTCCAATATGAAAGCTTCTGTATATGGCAGTAGTAACTTGTCCGATATCTGTGGGCTTCGAGCTCTGCCAATGTTCTCATCTGAAAAGAACAAAGGAAACACAAACAGAAGTCAGTCTTGGCAGTGACCAAAGCCAAGTTGAAAAATCGCAGCCCATTTTTATAAGAATAAAAGCTTTTACTTTTGCTCCCCCTCTGCAGTTAGACTCACCTATTTCCTTTTGCACTTGCTTCTGAATGTCAGGATATTTAACCAAGTACATAATAGTCCAGGACAGCCCTGTGGTTATGGTGTCAAAACCTTCAAAAAGAACAAAAACTCATCAGTACCACTGTGGAAAAGCCTTCTCCAATCTTCTGCATTATTCTTTCTGGGGAGGTGGGCTCACTGGCTGGGCCAGCATTCCTAACTTCCTTGAGAAAGAAGGTGAGCTGCCTTCTTGAACGGCTGCAATCCATTTGGTTTGAGGTGACCCACCCTGCCGGGCTGGAGGAAAAGAGCGATTTGTTTCCAAATCAGAATAATGTTGGTGCGTACAGGACGAGATGACTTTTTTGTTTGGAAGAAAAACAATAAAGAAAAACAAAAGGACAAATGTCTTCCCTCAACAAGCGGATAGAAAAACTCTCCTCCTCCAAAACAACAGCAGAAACCAACAACAGCAGGAACGCACTGACTGTAGCCCCAGCCAGCACAGAGCCAGTGCCCTAAAATGAGATTCTAAATCTCCTGTTAATATTTCTTCCCCCCCCCCCCACACACTACCGCCTAATTGCGGAAGTGCTTATATTATCCCCAGCAACCATGTTGTGCGTGTGCGCAGGTGTGGGACACAGTGAAAGACACAAGGTGTATGAATCTTTATTCAGTTTCCACCACCAGGAAGAAAAGAAACATCCAAGTGGTCAGTGACAAGCATCAATGGGCAATGCTGCATGACCAAACAGTAAAGGGGAGGGCAGGGATTAAAATTAAAATAGAGTTGGAGGGGGAAATAATACACTTCACTCCCTGCGGTGGCCACTTTTCACTGAAAATCTGGAGGGTGTTGGTTGACACCGCGTGCTCCTTCCCCAAGGACGCCCGGGCTCTGACATACCTGCGGAAAACGAGGTGGCTTCTTTCCGCATCTTAACAATTCTGTGATTGGTGTGGGCGGCTTGAGCATGTCAATTTAGACTCTTAAAAGGACGTTAGTTGAGCTGGCAGTTTGCACAGGGTTTGAAGGCACTTCGATTGTCTTCAAGCAATCTTTACTTTTTATTTAAATTAATGAAATGCCGCCTGTGCATGGCGACGCCAAAACTTTTCAGTTGAATACACGTGACAATAAATGATTTAATTCAAAAAAAAACTTTCACGGCAAAAGAAAACGGATCCAAAACCTTCCCATAACATTACAGTTGAAAGTTTTATCAATTAAACGCACGAGTGACAGACTCACCAGCTCCAAATAGATCATTAACCAGGCTGACGATTTTTTCATCAGATATCTGAATGTTGGCATTCTCGTCCATTTTTTTGTCCTGACAGTGATCGATCAGGGAATCGGTTATATCGCGTATATTATCCTGGAAAGGTGAGATGAGTTTTTTTAAAAATTAATAACACGAAGTGGACGAGAACTGCAAAAAAAAGGGCTAAGTTTTACAGGGGAAAAACACAAAGGTGGGTTCTCACCTTGTCAAAGGTGTTGTAATGTTCCGTGACAATCTTCTTGATGAAGTTCGTGAACTGGATGTTGATGTTGATGAATTTCCTCATGGAGCAGCCGGGCAGGAAGCGGAGGATGGGGATGAAGTCGGCCAGGTTACCGGACGCCGCGACCTTCACGAACTCGTCGGCCACGCTGAGGACGCTGAGGAACTCCTGGTCGTCGTGGGCGTACCGCTTACCGAAGCACAGGGCGCAGATGACGTTGGCCACCGACACCACGATGTAGCGGACCGGGTCGAAGGCGCCGCGGCTCCGGGTCAGCTCGGTGAAGATGCCGATCAGGTGCTGCGCCTCGCCGCTCACATGCTCCTCCAGCAGGCACGAGTGCGTGGAGTTCCTGCACTCGTCCGTGGCGAAGGTGCGCAGCGCGCTCTGCGCCAGCTTCCGACGGATCCTCCACACCTCGGAGTTCTCTTGGCTGAAGGTCAGGCTCTTGCCGTCGTTGATGAACCTGAAGCTGTAGAGATCCGGCCTCCCGGCGAAACCATCTCCCTGCTTGATGAGCGCTTGCTTGAGCGTGTCCTGCCCGCTCAGTACCACCACCGGCCGGCTCCCGATCTGAATCTGGAAGATGTCTCCGTACTGCTTGCTCAGGGCGGTCAGTCTCAGGTGCGGGTTCGGTCCCAGCTGCAGGTTCCTGCCGATCAGGGGCAGGCTGGACGGACCCGGCGGCTCCTGAAGCCCCTGGGGGATTCGGATCCGGCGCCTGTGGATCACCAGGAAGATGAGCGAGAAGACGGCGAGACCCAGCAGCACCTCGGTGACCGACAAGGCCAGCAGCCCAGCACCAAGGCTCCTGATCATCTTAACCTGCGGGAGAGCAAGCGACTTGAAAAACCACCATGAGACATACGCACAGATTCCTTGCAACTACCGCCGAAGCGCTGACCATCTGCTGAATCAAACTGCACTGAAAGTAGCATAACTATCACCTCAATAATCTGTTTAAAATTGGTTTCTTTTACTGAGCAAATTTGCTGCATGTTTTTTTTTTAAAAACCGTAAGTACTGCGGATGTTGTAAAACTGGAAAAGCTGAGCAGGTCTGCCTGCAACATCTGTGGTGAGAAATCAGAGTTAACCTTTCAGGTCCAGGGACCCTTCCTGGGAAAAGGGCGATTTGTTTCCAAGTCAGGATAACACCCTGACAGTGATCGAACCGGTGATATCGCGCATATTATCCTGGAAGAGAGAGATGCGCAAAAAGAATGAATAACAGGAGGTGGACGGGAAAAAACGTTAACTGCAAAAAAAAAGCTACATTTACAGGAATTTGTCAAAGAGGAAGGACCCCTGGACCCGAAACGTTAACTCTGATTTCTCACCATAGATGCTGCCAGACCTACTCGGCTTTTCTGTTCTTGTTGCTGCAGATTTGTCAGACAATAGCAAAAGTGGCGCAGGTAAAACTGCACCTCACACGAAAAGCAGAATGTAAAAGCATCCAGTTCTGATTTCTGTGCAATAGGACAGTCCAAGGCACCGGGCGGCGGGTCCTGCTCGCTTCGCTGCATCTTTACAACATTCTCCCCACTCCCCGCGCCTCCAACACGCGCACACACATTTACACAGTCTCAATTCTGAAAAGTATGGATTGCTATCAGGGGGCAGGCAAGAAAGGGGGAAAAGCGCAAAAGGGGGAAAGTACACCCTCAGCCCGTGCATACCTGCTCCCCTCTTCAAGGTAGTGTCCGCGCTGAACTTGGCAAATTGCAAGTTGGAGCTAACGGCTAGCACTGCAAGAAGCACAGGCACCGTGTAAGGTACAGTTAATGCGTGCCTTTTTTTATAAGCATCTTCTTTGCGCCTGATTGGCTGCGGGTCACATGCACGAGTGTGACCGGGCTCCTTCTGTGCCAGCCCTAAACAAATTTCGCAACTTGTCCCGAGAGAGGAAATTAATAGGATGCGGCGCGATATTGGAAGAACTCAGACCAATACCCGAGCTTGGCCGGGGCGGGGACGGAGGGGTGGGGTGGGGAATCTCTTTGAGTGTCCCGCCACTGCCAGATCTTCTCTGTAACTAGGTTCCAAGGCAGATTGCTTTCCAAAGGCAAGAAGGAAACCTTTAACCCTTGCCTCTCGCTTTACTCAGGTGAGCTTCGTGTTTCCGATCTTAAGGTGAACAGGCTGGCAAAGGCCACCAAATCGCCTTTAAATAGCGCCGACTACGAGCACAGGATGCCCCGAAGCATCTCTTGGGCAAGGAAAGAGCCCTCACTGTTGCAAGCTCCCATAAAACAGCCAATGCCGCAAGGAGGTTTTGTGATTGTGGAATCCCAGCAGCGCAGATAGAAGCCAATCGGCCCTAAAGTTAGGAACTAACTTGCTCGCAGGCTCAGGGAGAACGCGCAAACTCCCCACAGATGGTAGAATCAAACCCGGGTCCCTGGCAGCAGTGCGGACATCTGAGCTACCCGGCCGCTCGCTGATGGGATGGTGATGGGGGGAATGAATATTCGGTCAGGAGAAAGGACCCCTCCCTGGCTTCGAAGCAGGATCTTAGACATCCACCTGAGGCTCTAGCACGGAAAAGCCAGTCTCCGGCGCATTGCTGAGGGAGTGCTCCACCATTGGAAGTGTATTTGTCCCCCGAAAGTGGACTCCCACCCCGGAGCATTCCCTCAGCAATGCGCGGGGGCCTCAGAATCTGCGCCATGAGCTGACATTTGTGGTTTGATTATTCCTCAGACACTTCACCCGTCCTCTTTCCCTTTTAGGACCCGAACTGAATTATAAAATTACCAAATAGATACAGCACAGAATGAAGGCATTCGGCCCGCCTTGTCTGTGCCCATTCAGAGCCGCTCCCCCATATATATCCCGAGAGCTGTGCAATGTATTTTCTCTTCGGAGAATGCCCCAGTTCTCTTTTGAAAGCTGTGATTCGAACCACCTGCTCTGTAAAAAGGACCCCCCCCCCACACTCCCACACAGCGTCACTGTTCCCCTTTTTTCTAAATCATCTTACATTTTTTGTCCCCGGTTCTCCATCGTTCCAAAAACGGGCAGTTTCTTTCAATCCACTCTATCCAGAACCGTCTTCTCCAATCCATCCACATCATTGAAGTTCTCCATCACTGTCACCATTCTCGCAAATCTTTTTGTGAGAATCCATACAGTGTGGAAACAGACCCTTCGGCCCAACAAGTCCACATCGACCCTCCAAAGAGTAACCCACCCAGACCCATTTCCCACACCCTGTTATCCTATATTTACCCTTGCCTAATGCACCTAACCTACACATCCCCTGAACACTATGGGGCAATGTAACATGGCCGATTGGATTGTGAGAGGAAACCGGAGCAAACCCACGCAGACACAGGGAGAATGTGCAAACTCCACACAGACAGTCGCCCAAGCCCAGGTCCCTGGTGCTGTGAGCTAGTAGTGCCTTACCGCTGAGCCACCCTGCCTACTCCCCATGCATACTCTATAAGTCTGGTCATCTCTCCTGAGTTGCAAGGCGCAGAACTGGACACAATCCTCCAGCTGATTTTATAGAGTCACAGAGATGTACAGCATGGAAACAGACCCTTCAGTCTAACCTGTCCATGTCAACCAGATAACCCAACCCAATCTAGTCCCACCTGCCAGCACCCGGCCCATATCCCTCCAAACACTTCCTATTCATATACCCATCCAAATGCCTCTTAAATGTTGCAATTGTACCAGCCTCCACCACTTCATCTGGCAGCTCATTCCATACACATACCACCCTCTGCGTGAAAAGGTTGCCCCTTAGGTCTCTTTTATATCTTTCCCCTCTCACCCTAAACCTATGCCCGTTAGTTCTGGATTCCCTGACCCCTGTGAAAAGACTTTGCTTATTTACCTTATCCATGCCCCTCATAATTTTGTAAACCTCTATAAGGTAAACCTCAGCCTCCGACGCTCCAGGTAAAACAGCCCCAGCCTGTTCAGCCTCTCCCTATAGCTCAAAT
>NC_057749.1:9364153-9387924 GCF_004010195.1 Chiloscyllium plagiosum
CTTTCAAGGAGCTATGAACCTGCACTCCAAGGTCTCTTTGTTCAGCAACACTCCCTAGAACCTTGACATTAAGTGTGTTAGACCTGCTAAGATTTGCTTTCCCAAAATGCAGCACCTCGCATTTATCTAAATTAAACTCCATCTGCCACTTCTCAGCTCATTGGCCCATCTGGTCAAGATCCCACTGTAATCTGAGGTAACCTTCTTCGCTGTCCAGTACACCTGCAATTTTGGTGTCATCTGCAATCTTATTAACTATACCTCCTATGCTTACATCCAAATCATTTTTACGAATGATGAAAAGTAATGGACCCAGCCATGATCCTTGTGGTACTCCACTGTCACAGGCCTTCAGTCTGAAAAACAACTCTCCACCACCACCCTCTGTCTTCTATCTTCTACAGAGCCAGTTCTGCTTCCAAATGGCTAGTTCTCCCTGCATTCCATGAGATCTAACCTTGCTAACCCATCTCCCATGGGGAATCTTGTAGAACGCCTTACTGAAGTCCATATAGATCATGTCCATCGCTCTGCCCTCATCAATCCTTTTTGTTACTTCTTCAAAAAAACTCAATCAAGTTTGTGAGGACATGATTTCCTACACACAAAGCTTACATGGTAGGAATGTGGGTCTGGGTGGGATGCTCTTTGGATGGGCTGAATGGCCTGTTGGGCTTATAGGAGTCTGGAATACTTTTGAGTGAGGGCCAGGCTGCTAATCGTATTGGCTAAAAGACGAGCAAACTGAGAATGTTAAATCTTGATTGTTACTCTGACTCCAATCGAATTATACGGAAAGTCCGATAAATAAGTGTCATATTCGAGGTTAATGACCAGGCGGTATTCATGAAATGATATAGACAGAGTTTGGTTTGAGTCAACCAAACAGAAACTGACAATATTCTAATTAGAAGACAATGAAATATTAAACAGAAATTACTGGAGAAACTCTGCAAGTCATAGAGCTGTCCAGCATGGAAAGAGACCCTTTAGTCCAACTCGTCCATGCCGATCAGATATCCTAAAGTAATCCCGTCCCATTTGCCAGCATTTGGCCCAAATCCATCCAAACCCTTCCTATTCATGTACCCATCCAGGTGCCTTGAAAATGCTGTAATTGTACCAGCCTCCACCACTTCTTTTGGCAGCTCGTTCCATACACGTTGCCCCTTAGGTCCCTTTTAAATTGTTCCTCTCTTCTGGCAGCATCTGTGGGGAGAGTTTTGAAGAAGGGAGGTCACTGGACGCGAAACGTTAACTGTACCTCGCTCCAATGATTTGGATGTAAGCTAGACCTGCCGAGTTTCTCCAGCACTTTCTGTTTCATGTATGTGTGTGTGTGTGTGTGTCAGATCTTCAGCACCCGCACGTCTTTGCTTTATGCAATAAATGTAATTTTCTTGGGATCTGGAACTGAGATTTAAACGCGATGAATGTATACTTTGAATCAACCGTCTGCCGACACAAAGGCTAAGATACTTTATGCAATTGATAATATCCCATTCCGCCTTCGACAAATCTTTGAGTATGTGTGAATTGCCCGCTTGAAATATTTGGAGACATGACTGAAACATGACAGTGTACACCTGTTACCCTGCAGTTCTGCTAAGAAATCGCGTGACTGCTCCTGTGTGTTAACCAGATGCATTTTGTAACTGATGATTACAAAGTTCTCGTCCTGGAAAGGGTGAAAGGGTAACGTGCTTTGCTTGACCCTTTGTGCAGTGGTGTGTTCCGTGCGACCTGGAGTTGCGTGCCAATTGCAGATGGAGATATGGGATGTCATAGTTGCAGGAATGACAACCCCAGCTTCTCTGCTGTCCAGTCACGCAACAGTCTCAGACTAAGACAATCGAGTCGTACAAGGGAAAACAAAACTCAGCATTCGAGGGGGTTAGCACCGTGCCATAGAGGAAGGAACGATTACTTCCTTCTCACTCTATACCTCCCTCAACTAGTTTCACCATCCATGTGACAATAACATATTAGAAATGCTGCACATGGTTTAGAATGAGTTCTATGGGGTGCAGTTAGCGACATAAAACATGATCACTATGGACGGAGCATTCACAGGATTATCTATTGGCTGATATTAGCACCACGAAAGCTTGAATTAGAATGCATGTCGCAAAATATCTTAATAAAACCCGAAAGTACTGCGGATGCTGTAAATCAGAGACAAAATCAGGAATTGCTGGAAAAGCTCGGTAGGTCTGGCAGATGCTGAGCTTTTCCAGCAATTCCTGTTTCAGTAAAGTGCCTTTATTTTTCTCTGTTCTCTGTGGGAGATGATCGACTGAGGTTGTCTGCTGTCTTGCTGCGGACTATTCAAAGATAGCGAGTGTTCTGACAATGAACAAGGTTCAGGATAACAGCAGGCGGATCCTCAATTAATTGGTGGGAAAATACGATTGATCAAAAGACTCCTCACTAAACCATTCTTTGTTTTAACCTCTAGCACGGCCGAACAGTTTCTTTTAGAAGAGAGACTCACCCGAAAAGGCACAAATAGTTCACTTCTAGTTTTTTTTTTGCGATTCCTCCCCTCCCACCCCACCCCCAAATCTTAATGAAGTGCTCAAAAGTTAAATGATAATGTGCAAGCCAACAGTTGTTTTCAGATTTTGCAAGATTGCGGGCCAGCAATGCAAACAGATTGATTCTGTCGGCCGCGCTGCCACGCACTGGTAACTCCTTGTGCAAAGATAGCGTGTCGTCCGCCTGTTCTCGCTCTTCGAGCTGTTATCTCTCACGGCCGCTCAATCATTTTGTGGGTCAGAGGCGGTTACCGTTAATATCCAGGTAGCGAGTGTGGAGTCACGCAAGGCAAAGGCTAATTAATGCCTGGTCCACAATGGAGAGAGAGAATCAACTATCACATAAAAATCCCTTGTGTGTGTGAGAGACAGACCCGAAATCAAGAGGGGATGGAGGCGATACATTCAGGCGCATTTTAAAAACCTCATAGACTCTTCACACCTCTCCAGTGTCCCATCAGATTCATGATTAAACAACACTAAAGCATCCCTTCACATGCTGAACCTGCGCTCACTGCTTCGTGTAGAGGTTAATAAATGTATAAATAAGTGTGTTTTCTGACCCATTTTAACACCCAGGAGGGAGGAGGGAGAGCTAATCTCCGATCTCTTTAAAAGTGCGTGAGAAGTTTAAATAAACAAAGACTTTATTTTTCCTCGAACAATCCAAGAGTCATAAACCTTCTAAAAATGATTTACCCTGCGTGTAAACGGAGCCTCCAGTAATCACAGCAACAAACCCATTCATTACTCCGTGCGAAGTGCCAGATCACACGCTCTCGCTCGGAGCGTCGTTTGAAATGAAAGATTTGTTCATCTGAAAACGCCACCGAGATGGGTTCCCCGAATTACGGGCTGTGAGGCGAGCAATGGAAACGCCACGGGGCGGGGGAGGGGAGTAAATGGCACATTTTAAGACACGCTAAGTGTAAATAAAGCGTGTCATGTCGCCGCTCGAATCTTCAATGCTGCAGGGAGGGCCAAACTTTGGCAGGTCGTGGCGGACTTGTGAAGCCCCCTCCACCCACCCCTCCGTGCGGTTTGTCTATTTACAAACTTTGATAGAACACTCGCAAAAATCTCTGTCCATACACATGTCCAGTGACCCCCGCCCCGCCCGCTGTAAAACCAACCATTTTAGATTGCAAGAATCACTATTCTGCTGGAAATTGGCGATATAATCAATGTTCATATTCAAAGCACGGTCAAGTGGCCCCCTCCCCTTCCAAAGGCTGACCTTCTGCTTGTGAGAGAGCTTGCACTGTTAAATTCTTCTTCAAATGCTGCAAATCCCAACCTCATTGTAAATATCAATAGTGTGCTTTGGGAGACTAGACAGGGATGGGTGGGGGAAATCAGATTAAACCGTTTACTGTTTTACGAGCATTTATATCATTTGTTAAATAATGTTCTCCGATCGCGTGTAAACTAGCAATCTGCTCGGCTGGCCGAGACGTGCTAATAAGTGGGGGGGGGGGGGGGGATAGAGAATGCGACCCACGAAAGGTCCTGTCGGATTTAACCTATAGAGATTGCGTGAGAGGCGGCTGTAAATCTCCACTTGCCAAGTAGTGAGAGAGCAAAAGTCAGTCTGAGCAAGTTTGCACACTCGCCTGCAAGGAGCTCAGCGGAACCTGCTGCAAGAGACGCAGCTGATTTCCCTCCTTCGGCTTGCAATCTGACATGGAGCAAATTAAAATAGTCCAAACCTGGGAGCAGCAAAGAAAACAGGTGAACACCGGATTGAGGGAGATTATGGACTGCTGCCTCTACTCTGACTAACAAGCACATTATTCGACCATTCGGGGTCGAACACATTTGCAACCCCTTTCCTGTTTGTGGATTCCCCCGCCCACACCTTAAATTTGTCCTCAGAATAAGAATGAACAGTAAGAAAATTGTGGAGAGCAACCACCTGATGAAGGAGCCGCGCTCCGAAAGCTAGTGCTTCCAATTAAATCTGTTGGACTATATATTTGGTATTGGGTGATTTTTAACTTTGTACATCCCAGTCCAACGCCAGCTCCTCCAAATCATTAAGAAAATAATATTGCATCTTCCCTTTGTATTGCACTTTCACTTTTGAAAACAAGCCATGACCATCTTAGCACGTCTTTTCGTACCAAAATCGTTCGTTTTAGTTATTTTCTGGTGTAATGGGGCAGGGGATGGGCGGATGGAAAGAAGGTTAACGGGCTCTCCGATCATCACTGGTTGCACTGGGGATGGCCACCATCATATTGACTTTGACTGCTACGATTCAGTAAGTCGTCACTTGTGTATGTGTGGGCACTTGTGCCAGCTAGCAGCTGGCACTCATAGGACTATTTTCCAATGACAGATAGTCAAGAGTCAAAAGTGGTGAGGGAGTGGGTATAGAACTGTGATTAATTTTGGCACCACTGATCCTGACTCACACTCACAGATAGAACACTATTAAAGGGAAATGCAGGGTTACAGGGATACTGTAGAGGGGTGAGTCTGGGTGTGATGCTCTTTGGAGGGTCAGTGTGGACTCAATGGACCAAGTGGCCTGCTTCCACACTATAGGGTTTCTATGATTCAGAATGAAGGAATAAGACAGGCAATAGAGAGGTGCTGGATCAGGAATTTGTTAGTTGTACAGACTCTCAACCTCTTGTGTATCTATCTACTCCCATTGCAAACATCATATATCCTCAATCCTTCCCTTCAACAGAAGTGGCTCATGGAGGAGCTTTGTCACTGCGATGGAGGATATATGATCAGCTGCTTCTGCCAGTTCCGTTCCTCTCCTTAGCCCAACAGACCAAATTCCCTCTAAATTTCCCCTGTCCTCACACTTGCACTCAACTTATATCCTTCTCTACATTCTTTTGTATTTTTGGAGAGACATTGGCACAATTACTGTATCATTGGATTGTAATCCAAAGGGCAGGCCAATGTTCCAGGGACCCGGGTTCAAATCTCACCATAGCAGTTGGTGGAATTTAAATACAATTAATAAAGCTTGACTATAAACATAGGCTCTGTGATGGCGATCAGAAAACTACCATTGGTTCACTACTGTGCTGAGGAAAGGAAATCTGCTGTCTTTTCCAGGTCGAGTCTACATGTGACTCCAGATCTACCACACTATGGGGAGGTAGTGGCCTAACAATGTTCTTGTGGATGGTTCATCCAGACACCCAGACAATCCTCAAACTTTTGAACCACCAACAATTTTGCTTTCCTTTCACTGTCCTTAAAATAGCAATATTTCCGAAGGAGCTTTGACAAAGGGTCAGTTAGACTCAAAACGTCAGCTCTTTCCTCTCCTTACAGATGCTGCCAGACCTGCTGAGATTTACCAGCATTTTCTCTTTTGGTTTAATATTTCTGAAGGCTTTTGACAGATTTTTTTTTGTGGCATGGATCTTCAGGAGATGTCAGGACAGGTGCCTCGAAGCTTCATAAAAGTTGCAGGCATCGAGGATTATCTCAAAGGAGAAAAGAGAGGTGGTAAGCTTTAAGGAGAGAATTCCAGAGTGTAGGGCCTGGACACCTGGATGTGTGATAGGCAACTGTAGATGGAATAAAATAAGGGATGCATAAGAAGCCATAAGGGATGCATAAGAAAGAGCAGAGCAAACATCAGTGAACTGGATCATAGAATCTCTATAGTGTGGAAGCAGGCCATTCAGCCCATCGGATCCACACCAACCCTCTGAAGAGCATCCCACCCAGACCTACCCCAGACCCTATCCCTGGAACCATAAATTTCCCATGGCTAATCCACCTGGCCTTCACATCCCTGGATATTATGAGCAATTTAGCAATCCGCCTAACCTGCAGACATTTGGACTGTAGGAGGAAACTGGAGCACCTGGAAGAACCCCACACAGACACAGGGAGAATGTGCAAACTCTACACAGACAGTTGGCCAAGTCTCTGGTTTTACAAAAGTCACTGATAGATGTCATAGTCAGGTTCAGAGTTTTTATATTGCAATATATTTTTAAAAAACAGAAACATTGATGGAAGTAGAATTCATATGGCTTTCAAAGGAGTGTGGAAAAATATTTGGATACTTTTCAAGAGGTATGGGAAAAGTGGAGTAGAATAATTGGACAGATTTTTCAGAGTGTCTGGGAGGAGTTAAATTACATTTTTCCTACTGGAAAAGTTTATCAGCTACATATTGAACATGGATATTGCTTAGAATGTGAAGAAATGGAACAAGATATAATATGGAGGTGCTCCCGTTATAGGTACATACATTCAAATTATATGGTGTAAAATTGTATGTTAATTCCTTTTATTAAGTTACAAGAATTACAATTTGGAAGAATGACAACGGACTAATTATAATTGACTCACCAAAGTGTGGCATGCCATGTTTAGATTAAAAGCACAACTATATTTTTACCAAAACATGTGATATTCGAAAAGTAGCTGATGTATTCTGAAATCAAATGCAAAAGAATTGAGAAAATGTTTCCCTTGCAGAGCACAGCCTGAGAAAATTAAGCAATAAAAAAGGGAAATTCTGAATTTTAAAAAAGGGAAATTCTGAATTCTGAAAAGAAAGGCATAAGAGAGCCCAAATAATGTAAGTGCATAAATACAATCAAAGCTCTAAAAGTTTGCATTTATATGGCAACTTCCATAACTATAGGATCTGCCAAAAGCATTTTTCAGCAAATAAAGTAGCTTTGAAGTACTGTTCTACAGAATGAAATGCAGCAATTGATTTGTACCTTTTAAACAAAAAGGAAATAATGACCAGAGAAGTTCTAAAGAAGAGTCACTGGACTGGAAACGCTAACTCTGGTTTCTCTCCACTGATACAGCCAGATCTGTTGAATTTCTCCAGCAATTTCTGTTTTTGTTTGACCAGATAATTTGTCCTGATAATATTGGCTAGTCACTGGGGAAAAGCATCCCTGTGCTTTTCACTACAGCAATTTATATGCACCTGAACAGGCAAATTGAGCATCTTATCCAGGCACCATTGGCTCTGCAGCAATCCTCAGCACAGAGTGAAGTGTGAGCCTGATTCTTGTGATCAAGTCTCTGGAGTGGGATTTTTTTCCAAGATTTTCTGACTTAGAAGCAAAAGTGATATCAGCTGCTTGTATATTGGCATAAAATTACGAGACTGGCTACACATGGTCATTGCCAAAAACATATTTACATTTCTTGGCAAATATTTATACACTACTATCTAATTCTATCATTGGTTCTGGTACAGCATTTAACTTTCTAACAAAACCCACAACAGCACCTCATTGCTTTTATACGGTGTCTCTTAATGTACCTAACATCCCACCCTAAGGCATTTAACAAGAGCTTTATTTATTTTTTAAAAAACCTTTTTGAAAGGAGCAATTTGAAAGAAAGGATGAGAATTTTAAATATAAATAGAAAATGCTATGGGAAACTCAGCAGGTTTGGCAGCATCTGTGGAGAGAGAAACAGAGTTAGCATTTTGAGTCTGATCTGACTCTTCTTCAGAATGTTAACTCTGTTCCTCTCCCCATTGTTGCTTCAGACCTGCTGAGTATCTCCATTATTTTCTGTTTTTATTTCAGTTTTCCAGCATCTGCAGTATTTTGTTTTTATATGAGGATTTTTGAAATTGTGACATAGTAGATGTGTCGATGTAGGTCAGCACACAAAGCAGTATTGTCCAAATGTGACCTAATACAAGTTTAGATATGTTTAGCAGAATTTTGGATGAGTGCAAGCTGATGCAAGATGGAAATGAGGATGATGGTCAAGACAGCATCACGTCTCGAGGGACTAAAGGCACGAGTGAGAGTTTCGCCAGCAGAGAATATGATGGGTGGCACGGTGGCTCAGTCATTAGCACTGCTGTCTCACAGCACAAGGGACTCAAGTTCGATTCCCCCCTCAGGCAACTGTCTGTGTGGAGTTTGCATGTTCTCCCCATATCTGTGTGGGTTTCCACCAGATGCTCCAGTTTCCTCCCACAGTCCAAAAATGTGTGGGTTAAATGGATTGGCCATGCTAAGTTGCCCACAGTGTTCAGGCATGTGTCGTTTAGGCGTGTGAGCCATGGAAAATGCAGTGCTAAAGGGATAGGTTAGATGGATACATCTGGGTGGGATGCTCTTCGGGGGGGGAGGTGTGGATATGTTGGACTGAATGGACTGTTTCCACACACTGTAGGGATTCTATGGATTCTATTCTACAAGACAGGGTCTGGGTCAGGCCATGTTGTCAAGGTAGTAATATTGGGCAGGCTGAAGATGCAGCTGACTCACACGTCAGGACTCAGTGGCACCGAATAACCTCACACAGTCAACTAACAAATACATTCAGCAGCTCAGTCTCACAGGTTAAGTTCTGATTATGCTTAATACAATGGGTAAAAGCTGTCTGAAGCCTGGTTCTTAGAAGGTCTGCAAATCTGCATAAATGTAAATTTATATTTGGATTATGCTTCAATGCCTTGTTACACAAGAAAAATTGAAACCAATAGTTGATTGTATGCCATCAGCCCAACACAGGATCCTGGTTTCCATTTATCACATTCTGATTTTGGATATGACGGTTATCTAATTGAGTTTTAGCTTTTTTTAAATTCATTTGTGGGATATGTGCATCCCTGTTTGGTCAGCATTTATTGCCCATCTCCAGTTGCCTGGGACAGGAGATAAGATAAACTTTTTTTATACAATAATTTGCTACAATCTAAATTGCACTTCCAGAAAAGCTGGTGAAAGCAAATTCACTTGTAATTTTTAAAAGAGAAGTTTGTGCAGGTTTATAAAATGGACAAAAAAAATTTCAAAACTATGGTGCAAGATCAGGAGAGTGGGACTCATTGGTTAGCATTCAAAAATGTAACACAGGCATTTGTCTGAATTGGTTCCCTTTTGTACTGCGTGATATTAGGGTTAGTAAATAATACTTTGCTCCCCTCAATCCTGCCTCACTTTAAAATGTCTGAAAGCTTTCCTTTTTTAGATCGAGTCTGAAACATACTTTGCAAGAAGCTAACAAAATATGCCTTCAATCCTTACAGCAACAGCAAGATGCATTACATCATGCCTTTAACATTAAAATCCCCAAGATGCTTCAGAGGACTATTATTGGACATTTTTCACCATGCCACATATGGAAAAATTAGGAGAAGCGACTAAAAGCCTGGTCCAGAAGGCCAGTTTTAAGGAACATCTTAAGAAGTGGAGATTTTTGCGGGCGATTTCCACAACTTGGAGGTAATAGGCAGCTGAAGTCACAGCCACCAATGGAGGGGCAAAGAAAGTCACAGGTGCACAGGAATCCCAGAATTGGAGAAATGCAGGCATTTTTAAAGGTTGTAGAATAAAGTTGGAATGGATGAGTGTTTGGACAGATTTAAGCATACAGATGACTTGTTTTAAATTGAGGCTTTGCTGGGCTGTCCTCATCAATTGCAGTTTCCTAACAGATCTGCCATAAAAGCTATTTAGACTGTTTATTCTGTCATTCTGCAGAATGGAATGCTTCCTGTTTCCAGAGGCAGCAGCTTACAAAGCTCTGTTGAACCAGTGTTGATTTTCCCTGAAGCAATCCAAACCCGTTTCTTTCAGATTCCCACTGATTTGCAGTTTGCTACTAGCTTGTAGCCAGTTAGCAAGATTCACCCCCATATTGTTTTACACAGTATGTTAAGAACCAGAGTTGAAATTCTATGGAAAATAAACCTATTTCTTTCCCTAACAGCCATAATTCAGGGATGTCAGTTCAAATAGCCATTTCCAGTTAATAACAGAAAATACTTAGCGCCTTACATGACTACCAGATGTGTCAATATGGTGAATTAAATAGTTTTGATGTATATAATAGTCGTTGTTGTAATTTAGAAAAGCTGGAATTTGCACACATCAAGTTTCCACACACAGCAACATGATAAAGACCAAACAATTGGTTCTTGTGATATTGATTGAGGAATAAATACTGACAATGTTACCAGAGATAACACCACTGCTCATTTTTGACATTGCACCATGTGATCTCTTACATCCACCTGACAGAGAAGGTAAGGCCTCAGTTTTGCATCTCATTTGAAGATTAGAACTCCCAACAGTGAAGTAGTATCTTTGTACCTTCCTTGTCTGTCAACCTTGATTTTGGTGCACAAATCTGTACTTTGACACGTGAACACAAAAGCTTCTGGTTTAAGGGTTGAGAGATCCACTATCACCTTATAGCTTAAATGATGAAGCTCAACCTTCACATAAAGGTGTTCAACTTGGAGGGGTTAGGTATGGGGTGTTAAACTATGGACAATTCACTGATGAATTGTTTGACTTGAAAATGCTTCCAATCCACTTCAGTGTTATTGGCAGCAATAAGAACAAGAGAGATACTTGGCTGCCCGTGTGTGAGAGAGAATGTTGTACCCTCTACCATCATTTTCATAAGTCCAGACTACAAGATGCCACTAAATGTTGCAGCAGAAATCCAGACTCCTTGAGTGGAACTGTAACCTTGTTTCCTCGCTTTAACTCACAGGTGCTGAAGCCAACTGTAGAACATTCTTTTCCTTTCGGAAGGTTAATTAACTGTTTATAGATCCAGGCTCAGACCTGGACATTTTTGGTTGTGCTCTTCATTAAAAAGTGTTCTTTTTCTGGCATGACATTGCATTTATTGTACATCCTTTAACTGAGCTTGGGAAGTAGGTGGTGAGCTATTGCCTTGACCTGCTACTGTTCATGTGGTGAAATGCTCAAACAGTTTTGTTAGGCAAGGAGTTCCAGGATGTTGACCCAACATGATGAAGGGAAGGGGATATATTTGCAGAGTGGAATGTGGTGTGGCTTGAAGGAAATTTATTCGTGGTGATCCTCCTGTGTATCTGCTGTCTTTGTCCTAATCAGTGAAAGTCATGGATTTGGGAGCTGTTGTCAGTTAAGCCTTGGTGACTAGGTACAAATGGCATGGCTCATACCCAGTGATGCGTTGATTCAATGGGGGAAGTTTTTTTTTAAACTATGATTTCATGTCAGCTGAGTTCTGGAGCTCATAGAGAATCACGTAGAGTTATGAATCAGCATGGAGTGAAGGGACTTTCCAGAATGGAGTTAAACTGAAGCTTGAATACTCGTCCAGTTCCTTGAAACCCACTTAAAACAGTATTAGTTGAAACGGGTAACATGCTATCCTTGGCAGACTGCTTTTGAAACTGTAGACTTCACAGGATCAGAGACCAACAGTTGTTTAGTTTCACAAGCAACTATTGAGAGTCATTAAACCTTTTGAGTAGAGTTTAACTGCATGTAATAGAGTTTAACCGCAAGTTTTTTATTCACTCATGGGATGTGAATGTTGCTGACTGGAATAGCATTTATTGACCCATCCCTAGTTGATCTTGAGAGATGGTGGTAAGCTACCTTTTTGAACCACTGCAATTCACATGCTGTAGATAGGCCAATAATATCATTAGAAAGGGGATTTCCACAATTTTGACCCAGGGACACAGAAGTAACAGCAATTTATTTCCAAGTCAGAATGTTGAATGGTTTGGAGGAGAACTTGCAGTTGGTAGTTTTCCCTTCCTGAAGAAGGGCTTATGCCCGAAACGTCGATTCTCCTGTTCCCTGGATGCTGCCTGACCTGCTGCGCTTTTCCAGCAACACATTTTCAGCTCTGATCTCCAGCATCTGCAGACCTCACTTTCTCCTCGTAGTTTTCCCATGCTTCTGCAACCCTTGTCCTTCTAGATGAAAGTGCTTGTGAGTTTGGAGGGCCTTTGGTGAATTCCTGCAGTGCATCTTGTAGATAGTATACACGGCTTGTATTGGGCAATGGTGGCTGAGGGAGTGGATATTTGTGAATGTGAATCAAGTGATCTGCTTTGTCCTAGATGGTGTCAAGCTTTTTCAGTGTTATTGGAGCTGCCCCCATCCAGGCAAGTATCCTAAATACGATATTTTCTAAGGTACATTTGCACCATTAAACACAAAGAAAAGCAACATGTGATGGTCCTGAATCTCTTTTTTGGTGCTTGCATTCTCAATACCTGCTAGAAAGGTTTCTATTGAGAAAGATTACAACACAAACGCTTTGCACTTTGAGGTGATATCATGCAAAATGCACCAGTTAATGATGATTGACAGCTAACAAGCAGACTCTGCAAAGCATGCAACAAAGTGTTCAATATATGTGATTCTGCAATTGGATCACAGTTCCTGGATAATCCTAAGTGTGCAAAGAATTACATTGACAACTGATTTAGAATTGTCATAATATTGTGCGCTGGACTGTGCATTGAAGCTATATATATTGTAACAGTTGATCTTTGCAGACAGAAAGAACATATACATAGACTGTGCTTGTTTCAAATCAACAAAATATGGTGAGAACTATTCTCCAGTTCATTTCTAAGACAATATTTTGATAGTTCACAATTAACCTGCCTGTTTTAATAGTTAAACAATGCCTGGCATTTAACTGTCATTCGTCATTAACTGATGCCTTTTCCATGGCAACTGGTTGGGAGGTTAGACTTGTGCTGATGGGAAGTGTTAGATTTTTCCTTTTTATACCAACCTATTCAGAGACAAAGTATAACATCACACAACACCAGGTTATAGTCCAACAGGTTTATTTGAAATCGACTTTCCCAGTGCTGCTCCTTCATCAAGTGGTTGTGGAGCAGGATCAGAAGACAGAATTTATAGCAAAAAGATTCTGAGTGTTATGGTCCGAAAGCTAGTGCTTGCAAATAAACCTGTTGGACTATTATCTGGTGCTGTGTGATTTTTAACTTTGTCCACCCCAGTCCAACACTGGCTCCTCCACATCATGGCCTGTTCAGAGACGTTATCATACTCACTTTGAACCCAGGCCCCCCAGATCCGAGGCTGGGATACTACCACCAGAGACCGAGAGTGTAGTGCTGGAAAAGGATAGCAGGTCAGGCAGCACCCGAGGAGCAGAAGAAACTGCGTTTCTTCCTGATGAAGGGCTTAAACCCGACACGTCGATTCTCCTGCTCCTGGGATGCTGCCTGATTTGCTGTGCTTTTCCAGCACCACTCTACTCTTGACTCTGATCTCCAGCATCTGCAGTGCTGACTTTCTCCTATCACCAGAGGCCCCAGAGTGTAAGACTTGAGCTGAGCTCCCAATGTAAATCAGCCCTTCAGTGATATTTGAGTTTCCCGTGTACATTGCAGCTCTACACTGCGTGATCTCGCCCCATTTACGTTGCCGGAAATTCTCAGCCATAATTAGGCAGCAATTAAACCAAGAGTCACTGGGCAAGATTGAAATTTGGCTGCAATAAACTCAACCCTTAAAGAAGTTGTTGGGATACATGCACAGAGGCGTTTTGTTTTCAGCTGTTAATCCTAGTATTCCAACGTTTTGTTTGTGTTTTTTCTCTCTCTCTCTGCAAACATTCCACAGTTGTGAATTAGAGGCTCTGTGTGTACTTAGTCATGATTTTTATAGGAAATTATATCCTTGAAAAAAGTTAAGCAAAATAAAGTGAGCACTTTTTAAAATTAACTCCCCCCCCCGTTACAGAGGGAACAAAATCACGTTGCATTTCTGTAGCGCTTTTTCGGGATGTGCCAAATTGCCTTTGCAGCCAATGGGAGTCTTTGGAATTGTCATCACTTGTTGCAATGTCGGAAGCTGGTGCTTCGCGTGAGAGGGCCGCTGCGTGTCCGGCCCAGCAGCCGAGTGACGAGTGATACTGGTTGGCGTGCGGTTTCCGTGTACCTTTCCAAGCCAGATTTCTCATTCACACGAACATGACCCTCTTCCAACCCGGGGCTCACCGCTCACTTTCAAAATACACGACCGAGTCCAAAGCGAAACCACTTCTGCGCCTCTCCTGTGCCTTTACAACTGCGGCCCCCAAGGCGGCTGAAGGGTAAATAAATCCCTCTAATCTCTGGCTGAACCACTGAATTGAAAAAAAAATGCAAGAGTTTGAATTGAGCCAGAGAGAACATTAAGGTGACCTCCAATGCACTTGATCTGGTTTATATTTATTACCTAAAATTACTAAAGTGACTTGTTTGTTTTTCAATGAAACGGACCTAAAAACCAAATCGCTTTTGACAGTGTGCAGTGTGTGTGTGTCAGCCTGTCAGAAGGGGTTACTGAACGATCACGCACTGTTGAGTTAGCTCCCTGCTGCCGGACGCGGTGGTTGGGAGCTGCGTTCAACAACTCTGAGCAATGATACACTATCGAAGGTATGTGTTGTGCACTGGCGGCTTGCATGCCAGCCACTTTGCTGACAAGTTTGTCTCGCACCAACCCCATTCACTCTGCAAAACTTAAAAAGGAATGCCTCATCTCTTGCGATGGCTGAAGCCGCAGGAACTTTCCACACACGCTCAGAAAAAAAAAAGCAAAACAAAACTCTCCCTCCTTTTGCAAAGGCGACTTTGGGTTTCTTCTCATTTATAAAACTTTATGTAAACTGATGTCGCCCGAGGCTGAAAGAAAGCTATTGGCACCTTAGTTCCTCTGGTGATTTTCTTTAACAATTCAGCAAATGGAATGTTTCCAAGTGGCAGCAACAATAGTTGGAGGTGTATTTCGAGAGTGCAAACAGCTTTTGAAACTGCCACTTCACTCCCTCCCCCCGGCCATTCTCCTCAATGTTTGCGTGCGACCAGTTCATCACTATTCTCATCTCCCTCCTCTCTGTCTGTCACTTCTGGTTTCGGACAGAACATGATCTTCAGCGAAGTTTTATTTTTCCCTCTTGCCGAAAACGTTTTCTTTCAAACCTGTGCATCGTCTGGGAGGCACAACCAAACCACCAGCCACCCCACCCACAACCACCTCTCACTACCTTTTTGCAAAACATGAATATTCAGAGTGACAAGAGGGGGAAAGAACAAGACTTGCCGTTCATCACACCCTCCACCACGCACAATAAAGCCTCTTTACATAGAAACAAAGAGATAGGCCATTCGGCTGTTGGACCCTGCTAGGTTATTCAGTTTGACCACGGCTGATCATACACCTCAGTGCTCGGTTTCCGCTTTCTCCGCATATCCTTTAGTCGGAAGAACAATGTATAATCTCCTTCTTGAAAGTCAGTGAAGTATTTTGCAAGTCTTGCTCCTGGAGTTAGTATGGGAATTCCATTCGTGCGCTGCAAAGTGCAATGACAGCGAGGAAGGAACTGACCAGATGATATTCTTAATCAACAGTTCAGACATGTTTCAGATCTTTGGAGCAGGTGGGACTTGAACCCAGACCTCCTGGCTCAGAGGTGGTGCCTCAATCTCTACAGCACAACAGGCCCTGACTGGCATGACCAGATAACCTGTGTTGAAATTTTATTACTGACCAGGGCACTTGATTGGGACCAGAAAAGCACAGCAGGTCAGGCAGCACCCGAGGAGCAAGAAAATCGACTTTTCGGGCAAAAGCTTTTTCCTGGTCCTTGGATGCTGCCTGACCTGCTGTGCTTTTCCAGCAAAACACTCTCAACTCTGCTCTCCAGCAACTGCAGTCCTCACTCTCACCCATTTGAGTGGGTCCTCAAGGTCTATATTTGAACTGGTATCTAACGAGTCTATTACATTCACCTGAAACTGCTGGTGGGGCTTGAAAATCATTCCTGAAGAAGGGCATGTGCCCGAAACGTCGAATCTTCTGTTCCCTAGATGCTGCCTGACCTGCTGTGCTGTTCCAGCAATAAAGTTTCAGCTTTGATCTCCAGCCTCTGCAGACCTCACTTTCTCCTTGAAAATCAGGTCTCATCTGAATGACAGGGTCTACAAAACTGCAGCTCTCTCCTCAGTACTCAATTTCTAATGTCAGGCTGAATTATGTATTGACATCTCTTGGATTGGGAGAAAGTGAAGACTGCAGATGCTGGAGGTCAGAGTTCGAGAGTGTGGTCCTGGAAAAGTCCATGAATCCCGCACCAACTGATTCTACCTCCCGAAGATTCACAAACCCGACTTCCCCAGTCAACCCATTGTCTCAGCTGGCTCCTGTCCCACTGAACTCATTTCTGCATACCTTTACACCATCCTGTCCCCCTTAGTCCAGGAACTCCCCACCTACGTTCAGGACACCACCCACACCTTTCACCTCCTCCAAGACTTTCGATTCTCCTTCTCTTTTGATGCTGCCTGACCTGCTGCGCTTTTCCAGCAACACATTTTTAAGCTCTGATCTCCAGCAGCTGCAGTCCTCACTTTCTCCCACCTGCATGGGCCCCAGCGATGCCTGCCTCTTTGTTGGGTACATGGAACAGTCCATCTTCCACACCATTCTCCACCTTTTCCTCCACTACACTGATGACTGTATCGGTGCTACCTCGTGCTCCCATGAGGAGATTCAACAGTTCATAAACTTCACAAACATCTTTCACCCCAACCTCAAATTCACCTGGACCATCTCAGACATTTTCCTCCCCTTCCTGGACCTCTCCATCTCTGACGACCAACTAAACATGGACTCCCACAAGTACCTGGACTGCACCTCCTCCCACCCTGCCTTGTGTAAAAGCACCATCTCTTATTCCCAATTCCTCCACCTCCGCCAAATCTGTTTCAGGACGATGACATTACCACTAAAGCTAAAGTCAAAGGAAGGCTCCAAAGGATCCTTCCACATCCGACAGAAATTTACCTGTACCTCCACAAATGTTGTCTACTGTTTCCGTTGTACCCAAAGTGGTCTCCTCTACATCGGGGACGCCAATTTGTGGATCATTTCAGAGGATATCTCTGGGACACCCGCACCAACCAACCCCACCGCCCTGTGGGTGAACATTTCAACTCACCACCCCCCCCCCCACAACTTCGCAAAGGACATGCAGGTTTGCCTCCTCCATTACCAAACCCTAACCACCCGATGCCTGGAGGAAGAATGCCTCCATCTTCCGCCTTGGGATCCTACAACGACATGGGATTAACGTGGATCTCACCAGTTTCCTCATTACTGCTCCCCCGACCTTATTCCAGTCCCAAGCCTTCAACTCAGCACCACCCTCTTGACTTGTCCATCATTTTTCCCATCTATCCACTCCACCCTCCTCTCCGACCTATCACCTTCTCCCCCACCTTCATCTATCGATTGTATTCTCAGCTACCTTCCCCCCAGCCCACCACCTCCTATTTATCTCTCAGCCCCCCAGTCCACAAGCCTCATTCCTGAAGAAGGGCTTTTGCCCGAAATGTCGATTCTCCTGCTCCTCAGATGCTGCCTGACCTGATGTGCTTTTCCAGCAACATACTCTCGATCTCTTGGAGTGGGGTTTGAATTCACAATCTTCTGTAACCTGGAGACAAGAGTTCATCCAGTGAGACAATGCTAACATTGTGCTGTTGTATTATCCGTTTGTGATGGGGGAGAGGGGCTGCAATGCCACTCTTTGGATGAGATGTTAAACTCATGCTTTAGGCAGGGCTTTAGGCCATCCCATGGAACTATTTGAACAGTCAGTGGCAGCAAGATGTTGAATTGATTGATTAGCATTCTCTTTTTTTTGTCTGCGATCTTGCTACGCAGCCGATTGCCTCATTGGCCCACAGAAGAGGTCAGTGCACTTTAACGCGATTCATTCTGTGTGCAGCAGTTTCAAATGTTTCTTTCAGACAGGATGTATGATTCATCAAGGCAAGGCTTCAGTTCCCATGCCTGTCTCCTATTTCTTCATTTTTGAAGATTCCCTGTGTTTTTACATTGCAGCAGACACCATCTATGAAGTCCTGCGCCAAGTAGAATTTCCTGGCATCAGACTTGGACTTCACAGAATCACAGAATGGTTAAAGCTCAGGAGGTGGCCCTTTGATCCATCGTGTGTGCTCACTCCCCACAGGAGAAACTTACTCTGTGTCACTCTTCATTACCCTGTATATTCTTCCTCTTCAGATAATAATCCAGGTTACTCTTGAGTGTCTCGGTTGAACCTGCTTCAACCACAATAAGGCAGCACATTCGAGATCCTAAACACTCACTGTGTGAAATAGTTCATATCTCCCTTGGCTTTTTTTGCTAATCACCTTAAATCTGTGCCCTCTCGTCGCCATTCACTAATTTGAATCTGCTATTTCTTGTCTTGAAATGTTGATTTAAGTTGCAATACCTTCTTTAAGCTGTCTGAAAACTCAGGCAGGTAGCTGAAGTTTGGGTTGCAGCCAGGCAGAACCATGTTTACATAGTTTGGCTCCAGCCTGACTGGAATTCTGATGGTCCTTCTCAGGAGAGAGCTGGTGCATACGTGCACTTCTCCAGACAACTGGAAATTTAAGCTGAGGTCAGGTAGGCTCAAAAAATGCCTTTGGTCCAAGGGAATACTTACTGTAAATCATATTTTGATGCCACAGTTGATTGACAGCCCCATGTGGTTTCAAGTCAAATTGATAGGAGTCTGTGGCCCAGGGAGCCTCTTTGCTGCCTCTGTCCAGAATCACAACAGGCCCCAGACCCCAGATCCATATTGTAAATTATGAAGTGCAATGGAAGGCATCAGACCTACAGAGTGCTTCTCTTAAGGTCAGTTCAGTCACCTTCTGAAGATTGTGAAGCATGTTATTCCAATCTGCAAGCACTTTGTTTCTTGTATTTGAAAGTCATAAAATAAAAAAAAGTGCTGAGCGAAAAATATGTGTTAAACTTCTTTTTTGACAGAGACCTTAAGGTTATGGATCAGTGACTTCAGCAATGATCTTCTCAACAGATTTTGATGGGATTGTGCTTTACATGACCTCATTAAAAGACCTTGATGCTGCTTTCAAAACAATGGTTAATGATTAGTGCCTTTCTGGAGTATTGCCTGTGGACCAGACTGCACTGGCTTAGCTTCTCACGCAACAGGTCAAGCAATTCAAGGACAGCACTTCAGTTAACTACCAAACCGTTGTTCTAAACAAAACTTTATCATAACCGCTGCAACCCTTTAATTCTCTGGCTGTGGTGTGGTGTGCTTAGATTAAAATTGGTTTTAAGTAAGTCAGGATGCTCATCTGCAATGAATGAAAAGTCTCATCAAACTGGAATTCCAAATTACTGTTATACCACTTGCATGTGAAAGGAAAGGGATGTTACCCAATGCACACACCATTCAGTAGAATTTAATTTGATTTGATTTATTGTTGTCACATGTATATAAGTTCAATGAAAAGTTTTGTTTTGTGTGCAGCACAGGCAGATCATAGCAAATAAGGACATACAGATGGTAGGTTGAAAGCAGAGTTCCTGAATATGAACATTAGTGAAATATGTTTTTTAAGGAATTTGCCGATTTCCTGTAAATTATGATGGAACATAGAATGGAAAATTAAACCCGTGTCTGTGGTATGAATGTTTTTGATCTTTATGCAGATTAATTTAATGTCAGGACTGGGCAAAGCAGCTTTGTCATATCCAGATTCCCAGGATCTGCAAACGAGGTTTGATTTTGAAGAGAATGGAATAAGCATCAGAATATTCAGTTGGTGTCACTTGTTGTGATAAGGAAGGGGAGACCATGGAGAAATGTGTAGATAAGGAATGTCCATTATCCTGTTGGTGGGGAGGAGAAACAGTTAATCGAGATTGGTGAGGACAGGAATGAATGGTAAGCTGGACACAATGCAGGATAAGATGTTGACTACAGGACTTTGGACAATCTGTGGCTCACGAACAATGAATCTTGGGCAGAGCATTGAAGAAATTGAGCCAGGAGATGATGAAAGAACCCATCCGAATATCACTGACAGAGAAGTATGTGGGAATGCTGTGGAGCTAGAATCGGAAAGCTTTGATGATGAATATGATAGGAGTTTGAATGATCAGCACTAAGCCAAGAGATGACAACAGGATTGTATACTGTTAGTTTCAGCTTGTGAGAATCACTGGGAACAGGATCAGGATCAGGTTTGGAGTTTAAAGCCTCCAGGTGCAGTATGGCCAACTAACATTTCCTCTGATCTTTTCCAACCTCAGAGTGTACCTAAGTGATGTACTTTGCTTCCAAATTATGCAGCATCATATCAGCATTGCAACGGCCTTCCCAAACTGTACATGAATTTGCAAGTGTTGGTGTTGCTGGAGACCTGCATATATAGACATAAAAAACCTGATGGAACTCTTGACTGATCAGACAGGCACTCCAACACCAAATGAAAGTTTTTAAACTTAACATTGAACTTTCTGCCCCCACTCATTCCTGTCTTTACACTAATTAAGGTGGTCATCTGAATGAGATTTCATGATGCATGGCTCCAACTTGTGAGGAGGGCTGAGCTCACTTTTAATGTTCCTTTCCTTAGTGATTCAACTGGATGTGTATAATCCCATGGCATGGTGCAATGAGCAGTAAAGTGTTCATTTTCTGTCTTGACCTATGTCCTGAACATTTGAGCAGCCCCACCAAAAATATGTTCAATGTCAGTGCACAGAAACGTGTACAGAAAGGTTGATGTATCTGCTTACAATATAATTTTCTTTTGCACTTCAAAGTAATTCATTATACATTGAGGTGCTCTGACATTACTGACAGATGAATCAAAAAAACTATGTAGATATTGTTCTGAGGAAGGGGTCACTCAACCCGAAACATTAACTCTGATTTCTCTCCACAGATGCTGCCAGACTTGCTGAGCTTTTCCAGCAATTTCTGTTTTTATTTATTTATGTAGGTGCACTGTTTCTCTCAAAAGGTCCCATTTTCCTTTTCACGCCCCCTTTTGGTAGCCTCCTATATAATCCAACCTCTGTAAGTTAATCATTGGAATAAAAACTCTTTTATGAGTAATCTACCATTCTGTTAATGTTCAAGAAAGAAGACAGATGGGATGAGTCTCAAGGTAGTAACAGATGTGAGTATTCACATGATCCTAAAGCACTTTCAAGGATTATTTTTGAAGTTTGTAATTTTATCTGGCAAAGACTTATTATGAATTTGCTGTGGACTTGCAATTCATTTCACATGATCCCAACTTTCAGGGTAAACTTGTGTTTTTGCACTGTGCAGCTGGCCAGGAAATTGGAGGTCTGTTGTCTCGAAACAAAAACAGAAATTGCTGGAAAAGCTCAGCAGGTCTGGCAGCATCTTTGAAGAGAAATCAGAGTTAATGTTTTGGGTCTGATGACCCTTCCTCAGACACCTCCTCACCTGTTGTCGAGAAATCCCAACAAGGCACAGAAAGCCATGCATTCATGTAGACAAACTCCACAAAGGAACCATGTAGACCTGTTAGTCAAAAACAAATGTGATCTGTCATACTGTTTATGGTTTGCCTTGTATATTCAGTTGTAGCAGCTTTGGATTGTTTCAGATTACTGAGGGATTAATGTAAGATACTCTTGTACAGTGGAGCAAGGAACAGGAAAGTGCAGAGATTTCTCAGCAGCCTATTTAACAAGTGATTTGCTTTAGTTTGCTTTGGGCGGCACTGCTGCCTCACAGCGCCAAAGACCCGGGTTCAATTCCCGCCTTAGGTGGCTGACTGTGTGGAGTTTGCACGTTCTCCCCGTGTCTGCGTGGGTTTCCTCCGGGTGCTCCGGTTTCTTCCCACAGTCCAAAGATGTGCAGGTCAGGTGAGTTGGCCATGCTAAATTGCCCGTAGTGTTAGGTAAGGGGTAAATGTAGGGGTATGGGTGGGTTGCGTTTCAGCAGGTCGGTGTGGACTTGTTGGGCCGAAGGGCCTGTTTCCACACTGTAATGTAATCTAATCTAATCTAAAGTTTGCATATTAAATGAGTTGTGCTCATATTAAGGAAAGTGAAATTGAACCAAACCCATTCATACAATGAAATCCAGTTGAGAATGAATGCAAATTGAGTCAACTGGGATACAAACATGACAGAAATCCTACAGGGAAGGTCTGTTTACACTTTAGAGTCTGCAAAGATCAGGTTCTGCTGAGTCAGCCTAACAAAAAATTTAATGCAATCTCCAGTGTTTTCCCTTGTGCATGTGAAGGATTGTCCATAAGTACCAGTTGGAGAAAAATAGATCAAGAGAAATTAATTGGGAGAGTCATAGATGGAAAATATTCCAGGATTGCATAGATCTCACTGTCTGTACTGATGAGACTGTCTTTCTATTGTGATTCCAACTTTCAATAATTTGTTTATACTTTGTTTCTGGCATTCATAGCCACTTTATCTTGGGTGCCAAAATTGATGCCAAATGCAAATATAAATCAACCTGGAGTGCAGTGCAGAAACAGCAATATGATTGCTTGAGATAGGTGGACTCCTGCTGATAAGTTGGTCTCACACTGATAACGACAGTGTTCGTGAGAAACATTACTCATTTGGCGCCAGTGTGAATGTGACAGTGAATAACTCTGTTGCATCACTGAGATATGAAAAATGTTCCATTCTGACTTGTGTGGTGTGCAAAATGTCTGGCAGTAGGGTCACCATTTTTATCCACTATACTGATGCCACAAAGTCTATCCAGACACCATCACTAGATTTCAAAATTGACATTGAGCCAAATGAGGAGACTTTATGGAAGATTATGAAATCCTTGGTCAAAAAGTTAGGTTATAAGAAGCATCTTAAGGGGAATGAAGTGGCAAATCCATTTGAGACTAAGTCGAAGGCAAGACCTTCAATGTTGCAGTGAGTAGAAGTGGGGAAGTTGACAAATGTTGAAGGAATACCAACATTTTAAAAATGTATTTGCAAAAATATACTTTATTCATAAGTTAGAGATACAATACAAAAGTTTACTTCAGACATGCCTTGGAATACAGTGAAATTATGACATTCCTCATTTTGTGCTCCAATCCATTTCAAGAAAAATAACCTTTACTAAACATGACAATAAATATCTACATTCCAATTAAAGCGATGAGGGTATCTTGAATATAACAGACCTTCACTATATTTTACATCAGAGTGTCTAGGGCTGTAAGAAGTTCCATCACCAAGACCTTTCTTAAAACAGAGTACTTGAAACAAGCAACTTGAAGCAAATCTGACAGGTTTCTTAGATGTTGATGATCCCTGCACCAGCCTTTCACACCCATCTACCTGCAACCAATGAGAATTACTTTAAAACAAATGTGGCATCACTTTTTTTATTTCATAAAAGTTCATTATATATGTTCATTGTCACTGGAGCAGGTCAGTTCTGTGCAGTCTTTGCATATGGAGAACAAAGCCTAAAATGTGTTGCTGGAAAAGCGCAGCAGGTCAGGCAGCATCCAAGGAGCAGGAGAATCGACATTTCGGGCATGAGCCCTTCTTCAGGAATGAGGAAAGTGTGTCCAGCAGGCTAAGATAAAAGGTAGGGAGGAGGGACTTCGGGGAGGGGCATTGGAAATGC
>NC_057749.1:9388002-9424900 GCF_004010195.1 Chiloscyllium plagiosum
CTATCGCATTTCCAATGCCCCTCCCCGAAGTCCCTCCTCCCTACCTTTTATCTTAGCCTGCTGGACACACTTTCCTCATTCCTGAAGAAGGGCTCATGCCTGAAACGTCGATTCTCCTGCTCCTTGTATGCTACCTGACCTGCTGTGCTTTTCCAGCAACATATTTTTGGCTCCATATGGAGAACAAACAAATATTGGAGTTTGACTTTCCCAACAGTTCCAACAATCAAACCCAAAGAATTTTCTTACATATGCCAAATCTTATTTACATATATTGGAGGCACTGGGAGGGTCTGATAACTGAATGGACCCCCATTGCATTTTGGCTGAAAGATCTTAGATAGTGATCTTTCCCCACTGCAACTTGGATTGTGCCAGCCTGCCACATTCAATCGAGGTCAACGCCTTGAACTGGAAGACCAACAGGATTCAGGCAGACTAAAGAGTGTCTTTCACTGAGTTGACAGTCCTCCATGTGAGGTTAATGTTTGTCTCAGTGTGCGTTCAGGGGAACAGCCCACAGAGTAGAGTCTTGTGTCACGGAACTGCTTGGGACAAACCTTAACAATAACCATTGCATCTCTCTCCTGACTTCCTTTGCAAAGGTACATCCCAGAAGGAGATGTACCCACCCCTGAGGTGCTTCAAAGGCAATGTGCAGTTGCACATGGAAACAAAGCATATGTGAAGGATATGATGGGTACTGCCCTTCTTACCATCAGCCAAGGTATGTTTTGGTGCTTGTTGGAAAGTTCTGGCGATAAGGAATTCTGCCAAATGACGTTGCCAGCCTGCTCAGGGAACAACTCGACAGGGTCTCACGGATCCTAAGTACTGACCACTTCCTGATGGACTTGTGGTCAAATGTAGTTTACTTTGCAAATTTCTTCATGAAGGACTGGTGATATGGGATGGTCCAACTACTTGGAGTGTTCCGCAGTACTGAGGCCAGTCCCATCCTTTGCAATACTGGGGATAGGTAGAAACTCAGTACACAGCGACACTTGGTGTTTGTGTACTGAGGCTCCAGTTTTGATTTGTGGCACAAAATCCACAATCCACAATTCCAGTAACGGTTGAGTTTGTTCAAATTAAGAATGCTGAAGTAGAGGAAAAGTAACTTTCTAGTCATTCTATTATCTCAGGGCTACAAACAGAGATGACAGTCACTGTCAAACAGCAATCCAATCTAAATACAAATGCTTCAAGTTGGAATCACCATTGAGTAATATGTGTAGTATGGATGGTCCTAAAAGAAATACTGCAGCATCTGCAGCATCAAGCCTCTGCAGGATTCCAGCATCTGCAGACCTCACTTTCTCCTAAAGGAAATAGTAACAGACCAATACCATTGATAGATGACTGAGATTGCAATGATTAAGTTAGATAATTGTGTATGTGAATAACAATTGATCATTTGTATGTGTGAAATAGTCAATGAGCTGTGGATTTCCACTATGGAAAACTTAAAGCAACCTGGTGAACTTTGCTTAGTCCCAATCAACCTGGGCACATATTAGAGACCAGAACATTGCATGTAGTCAGTGGAGCTTCCCAGTGATTTTCTTTCCAAAAATACACTTTATTCATAAAATTTGTCAACAAATTATTTAGATTAGGTAGAGAACATGGTCATCTAATTTGCCTCACTGCACTTCAAATGGAACGTCCACTTATATTTACATGTCAGTAAATGCTTCATGATGCATACAGCCCAAGCCCTTATTCAAGCCCTATTGTGTATATATCATGATGGGAGGGTGATTCCCTATTAAGCTTTTACAGTGGCAGCCCAATCTACAGTGTGTCTCTCGACACATTGTTGAATTTTGGAATGTAGCTCCTTTGAATGGCAAATTAAATAGCTTCTGGCAGACAAAAGAGCAACTTCCACCAAGCTGATGGCCTTCCAACAGCAGCTGATGTTTGCCTCATTGTGCGTCTCTGAAAACAGTCCAGAGCACAGTCCAAGGAGCACAGTGCCCGGTGTTATGGAACTGCTTGGAGTGAACCATGACAATGAAGTACCGCATCTCTTTCTGGAATATGCTTTTGTAAAGGGGGCAGTGATGGCCTCGTGATATTATCACTGGACTGTTAATCCAGAGACCTAGGTAAAGTTCTGGGGGCCTAGGTTTGTATCCTGCCATAGCAGATGATGGAACTTGAATTCAACAAAAAATCTGGAATTAAGAGTCTAAAGATGACAATGAATCCATTGTCAATTATTGGAAAAACCCATCTGTGTCGCTAATGTTCTTCAGGGAAGGAAATGCTTACCTGATCTCGGCTACCAGACCCACAGCAATATGGTTGACTCTTAATTGCCTTCTGGCCAATTAGGGATGGACAATAAATGCTGGTCTAGCCAGCAACACTCTCATGAATGAATATAATAACGAATGCAGAAAGAGTTGCATTCTCTTCAGGGCACACATCACAAATCTCCAGAGCATTTCCACCCAGATTACTGATTTGCATACCAGCTGCATAGTGTAAGTAGCAAATGTTGTGCAACTAAATCTTCCAATGATACCAGGGTCACTTTATTGATTCAATACTGACTGCCATATCCAGGCAACAACTGACTGTAATGCCATGACTTCTAAACATCTTGTTGCTGTCCTATGTCACACCTTCCTGTACATTCCAGATTTAATGTCATGTCATCTAGCAGATCCAAGTTGCAATTAGAAAAAGACAAAGCACCAACTTGGAAGTTTTGCAATGATGAGATTTTTGCAACCTTTATAGGAAAGGAGATTTATGAAATTACTTTCATAAAATGCATTAGTTAAGGGGTGTATGGGTATGGAATGATGGGCAGTTGCACATAGAATATGGAACATTACAGCGCAGTACAGGCCCTTTGGCCCTTGATGTCACACCAACCTGTGAAACCAATAGGAAGTCCAAATATCCTACACTATTCCATTTTCATCCATATATTAATCCAATGACCATTTAAATGCCCTTAAAGTTGGCGAGTCTACAACTGTTGCAGGCAGGGCATTCCACACCCTGATTACTCTCTGAGTAAAGAAACTATCTCTGACATCTGTCCTATATCTATCACCCCTCAATTTAAAGCTATGTCCCCGCATGCTAGCCATCACCATTCAAGGAAAAAAACTTTCACTGTTCACCCCATCTGACCTTCTGATTATCTTATACGTCTCAATTAAGTCACCCCACAACCTCCTTCTCTCCAACGAAAACAGCCTCAAGTCCCTCAGCCTTTCCTCATAAGACCTCCTTTCCATACCAGGCAACATCCTAGCAAATCTCCTCTGAACCTTTTCCAAAGCTTCCACATCCTTCCTATAATGCGGTGACCAGAGTTTTGTATGTGATACTCCAAGTGCGGCCGCACCAGAGTTTTGTACAGCGAAAGCATGACCTCGTGGCTCCGAAACTCAATCCCTCTACCAATAAAAGTGAACATACCATATGCCTTCTTAACAACCCTTTCAATCTGGGTGGCAACTTTCAGGGATCTGTGTGCATAGACATCAAGATCTCTCTGCTCATCTATACTACCAAGAATCTTACCATTAGCCCAGTACCCATTATTCCTGTTGCTCTTTCCAAAGTGAATTACCTCACACTTTTCTGCATTAAACTCCATTTACCACCTCTCAGCCCAGCTCTGCAGCTTGTCTATGTCCCTCTGTAACCTGCAACATCCTTCAGCACTATGCACAACTCCACCAACCTTAGTGACATCTGCAAATTTACTAATCAATCCTTCTATGCCCTCATCTAGGTCATTTATAAAAATGACAAACAGCAGTGGCCCCAAAACAGATCCTTGGGGTACACCACTAGTAACTGAATTCCAGGATGAACAGTTTAATACAATATGTGCTAACCATCCCTTCTACATAACAGGATAAGAGATGAGCTGTCTCCATCTTTTAATAGCTCATGAATCCAACACATTCAGGGGAGAGATTTGTCTTGGGCAATGAAATGAAAATCGCTACCAGGTCAGTTGGCTGATATTCAGTTCTATTGTAGTGAAAGAGAGTATTTTATACTCTCAGTATTTTAACTACTTTAGTGATGACATTACAAAGAATTATCAAATGAACCTTGCCCAGGTAGTGGTTTTATGGCATTAAAATTCACCTACCTAAACTTTGTTAGCTCAGATTCTGGATCAGTGGTGCTGGAAGAGCACAGCAATTCAGGCAGCATCCAACGAGCAGCAAAATCGACGTTTTGGGCAAAAGCCCTTCATCAGTTTATTCCTGATGAAGGGCTTTTGCCCGAAACATCGATTTTGCTGCTCGTCGGATGCTGCCTGAATTGCTGTGCTCTTCCAGCACCACTGATCCAGAATCTGGTTTCCAGCATCTGCAGTCATTGTTTTTACTTTGTTAGCTCAGAGCATGTGCTCACCCAAGGAGCAATCGTCTTCTTCAGCTGTACGCTCATTACATCCAGCTGAGGTTACCATGAAGGATTTGCCATCTCAATCTCTCTCCTCACCTAAGGAAATGGTGACCCTCAGGTTAAACCACCACCAATCAGCTCTCTTTAATGAGAAATGGTAGCACAGTGGTCTGGAAGGTCTATGCTAACATAACTTTAAGGGGATTGGTTTAGCTCAGTTGGCTGAACAGTTGATTCAGTGTGGGTTCAGTTGCTGCACCAGTTGAGATTACCATGAAAAATTCTCCTTCTCAACCTCTCCCCTTTGTCTGAGCCATGGTGACCCTCAAGTTAAGCTAACACCAGTCATATCTCTGTAATGAAAAAGCAGCCCTAAGATCTGGTAAGACTTTGATGACTTTAACTTGACATTCTCAAAATGCTGGTTTCCTTCAATTACGAAGAAAGTGATTCTCAGTTTCAAACTGTTGTCTGACTTAACAGAGTCAAAAAGGGTAGTGCTGGAAAAGCACAGCTGGTCAGGCAGCATCTGAGGAGCAAGAGAATCAACATTTTGAACATAAACCCTTCATCAGGAATGGGCCTTATTCCTGATGGAGGGCTTATGCTTTAAACATCGATTCTCCTGCACCTCAGACGCTGCCTGACTGGCTATGCTTTTCCAGCACCACACTTTCTGACTGTGATCTCCAGCATCTGCAGTCCTCACTTTCTCCATCTGACTTAATAAACAAGATTGAAAAACTGCCAAATTGTAACTCAATATTTGCCAGTTTACAATGATGATTTCGTACTGGCTGACCTACTATTATTTAGCTATTGATTGAAAACGAAGTCAGTAGATCTCTTGCTGTACATATTCTATTTCCAAAATTTGTAAATATTCACAGACATTTGACGCATTTGTTGATATAGCACAGATTTTTTTTGAAACTCAATAGACATGGGGTAATTAGCTTCTCTTATTAAAACATATTAATATTTCTGTCCTGGAATTGCACTGGCTCCTTGTCATTCTTTTTTGCATTATAAAAGGGCCTTTGTCCGTGCAAATCTCCCAATTGTTGTGGAGTCATTGTGGTGTAAGAAGTGAAAATGAGTTACCAAAATTTAAACCCTGAAGAATTAGAGAATTGAATTGGCTTGGATTTCTGAAGAGTTTACTAAAAGTAACATAGATAAGAATATCATTGTAAAAAACTTAATTTTATAAGCCAAATGTGTGATAAGCTGTGACCTCTTTGGCAATTTGTTTTGTCAAACAAGCAAAGATGAGTCAACAATGCTCTTGCTTTTTTCACATTGTAAATGGCAGGGATCCAAGTTAATTTGCTCACAGAGTTGGGAATGAGAATCAAGTTTAAGACCAACAATAATATTTTCACTAATGGGTACAATAAAACAATTTTCTACCTCGTGTGGAGCATAGTCTAAGTTGACTATGATTACACTGTATTTTGCCAATAAGACAGAGGATGGTATGGACCAGACCAGGCCCCCTCAAAATGTTTTTATGAAGGTGCCTAGATCTTAACTTATTCTTATTTTAAAGGTGGATGTGACGTCCATGTTCCAGATGCAATGCAAATAGAAGTGATTGCTGGGCCCATTGCTGAGATATTTGTATCATTGATAGTCACAGGTGAGGTGTAGGAAGTCTTGAGGTTGGCTAATGTGGTGCCACTATTTAAGAAAGGTGCTAAGAAAAAGCTAAGGGACCTATAGACCGGTGAGCCTGACATCGATGATGGGCAAGTTGTGGGAGGGAATCCTGAGGGAAAGGATTTACATGTTTTTGGAAAGGTAAGGACTGATTAGGGACAGTCAACATGGCTTTGTGCATTGGAAATCATGTCTCACAAACTTGATTGAGTTTTTGAAGAAGTAACGAAAAGGATGATAAGGGCAGAGTGGTGGACATGATCTATATGGATTTCTGTAAGGCATTCGACAAGTATCCTTATGGTAGACTGATTAGCAAGGGTAGATCTCATGGAATACAGGGAGAACTAGCCATTTAGATACAGAACTGGCTCAAAGGTAGAAGGCAGAGTGTGGTGGCGGAGGGATGCCTTTCAGACTGGATGGGAGTGGTGTGCCACAAGGATCAGTGCTGGGTCCACTGCTTTTCATCATTTATGCAAATGATTTGGATATGAATATAGGAGCTATAGTTAGTAATTCAAAGTTTGGGAGAAGATTTGTAGCTCGGGTACTCGTTGTTGTGGTTCTGTTCGCCGAACTGGAAATTTTTGTTGCAAACGTTTCATCCCCTGTCTAGGTGACATCCTCAGTGCTTGGGAGCCTCCTGTGAATTGCTTGTCGTCTGCGTGTGTGGCTACTAAGGATAGCTGGTCGTGTCATTTCGTGGCTAGTTGATATTCATGGATGCAGATCGTTAGCTGTCTTCCTATTTGTCCTATATAGTTAGTAAGTTTGCAGATGACACCAAAATTGAAAGTGTAGTGGACAGCGAAGAAGATTACCTCAGATTACAACAGGATCTTGATCAGATGGGCCATTGGGCAGAGGAGTAGCAGATCGAGTTTAATTCAGATAAATGCAAGATGCAGCATTTTGGAAAAGCAAATCAGAGCAGGACTTATACACTTAAGGGTAAGGTCCTGGGGAGCATTGCTGAACAAAGAGACCTTGGAGTACAGGTTCATAGCACCTTGGAAGTAGGGTCGCAGGTAGATAGGATAGTGAAGAAGGCGTTTGGTATGCTTTCCTTTATCGGTCAGAGTATTGAGTACAGGAGTTGGGAGGTCATGTTGCGACTGTACAGGACATTGATTCAGCTACTTTTGAAATATTGTGTGCAATTCTTGAAAGGGTTCAGAAAAGATTTACAAGGATGTTGCCAGGCTTGGAGGATTTGAGCTATAGGGAGAGGCTGAATAGGCTGGATCTGTTTTTCCTGGAGCATCAGAGGCTGAGGGGTGACCTTATATAGGTTTATAAAATCTTGAGGGGGGGATGGATAGGGTAAACAGACACGTTATTTTCCCCAGGGGAGTCCAGAACTAGAGAGCATAGGTTTAGGGTGAGAGGGGAAAAATTTGAAAGGGACCTAAGGGGCAACGTTTTCACGCAGAGGGTGGTGCATGTATGGAATGAGCTGCCAGAGAAAGTGGTGGAGACCAGTACAATTACATTTGAAAGACATTTATATGGATACATGAACAGGAAGGGTTTAGAGGGATATGGGCCAAGTACTGGCAAATAGGACTGGATTAGGTTAGGATATGTGGTCAGCATGGATGAGTTGGACCAGAGAGTCTGTTTCCATGCTGTACATCTCTATGACTCTACTCAACATTAAGCAAAACAGAAATTATTTAAACACTATAGTTAAAATAAAAACAGAAGAATGAGGAATTTAGAATAATTTAACAATTGGAAAACTTAGCCAAATAATATATACAGTACCTATTACTGATTAACTGTCCCAGTACAGTAACATCCCATAAACACTCCCCTTGACAAAAAGGAAACTTCAGACACAGATTCTTAGTGCAATTCTTCAATCCAGGAAGGAAAAAAACATCAAGAGAAAATTCAGACAGTGTAACAGCCAGGAGACATTCACTGAAGCTTCCAATTCTTTTGAGACCACAAAGCTGTCTGCTTAAAACTAAACATAACAACTTAGAAAAAAAACTGGAAAGTCTAATCTTTGAGAACTGGCCACACCCAGGCTGCTCCAATTGTTTTAACTTAAAAAAAAATCCCAAAGGCCTCACATATTATTGGTTTTCTCTGAGACAGCTCAGCACCTCTGCCTTACAACTTCGTTTAAAAATCAGGACAAAATAATCTCTTAAAGTGACAACATCATCACAAGGAGCATAATTGGTTTTGGTAATATCAGTAATAAATACTTAATATTTCTGTTCTTAACACATTTTTAATTCATTCTGAAGAAGGGTCACTGGACTTGAAAACCTTAACACTGCTCTCTATTCACAGATGCTGCCAGACTTGCTGAGTTTCTCCAGCAATTTCTCTTTTTTGATTGTTTCTCCAGTACCCTCCAGGTTTCTGTTTTACCTTACTTAATACATTCTTGTGTCTTACTTCTGATGACTCAGTTAGAGGTATTAATCACTAAAATAGGAGGCAAAAAATTATCTTATGCCATATGAAATTTCTATTGATTTTCGTATTGCTCACAGTCAATGTAAGGTGTGCCTATATCTTTATGTGGTTTAGGCATTAATGGCAGCACTGTTGTCTCCCAGTTGAAAAAGGTATAGGTTTAAGCCTCACTCCAGAGATTTGAACATATAATCTTGAGTACAGACGAATACCTTGGTGCAATAATAAAGGATTGTTGCACTATTGCATGTACGGTTTCTTAGCTGTGACACTAAACCATGACACTAAGAAGAGCAAGGAAGATTCCAGATGTTTTGACCAACATCTATCCCTTAACAAACATTGTCAAAAACAAATTATCTGGCCATTTTTCTCTCTAACTCATTTGGACAAATTACTATTGGCCGCTCTCCATTAACATATATTATAAAGTAACCACTTCAAACTACTTAATTTGCTGTGAAGCATTTTGGCAGAGTCCATTGTAGTGAAAGATGCTATGGAATGGAAGTACTTTTTCCCTACTTGGGAGTTCATGTCTAATGAAACACTCTTGTAACTTCTTGTCTGACATTAGAAAATTAATTAATAAGAATGTCCATAGAAAGGATTGTGTTGACATTTGAAACCTGTAAGTGATGTTCTTTGTAGACCCTATATGCAACTATTGCGTAAAGGTTCTCAATTAGAGTCATAGAGTCATAGAGATGTACAGCATGGAAACAGACCCTTCGGTCCAACTCATCCGTGCCGACCAGATATCCCAACCTAATCTAGTCCCAACTGCCAGCACCTGGCCCATATCCCTCCAAACTCTTCCTATTCATATACCCATCCAAATTGTAATTGTTGCAATTGTACCAGCCTCCACCACTTCCTCTGGCAGCACCAGCCATACACGTACCACCCTCTGTGTGATAAACTGGCCCCGTAGGTCCCTTTTATATCTTTCCCCTCTCACCCTACACCTATGCTCTCTAGTTCTGAACTCCCCAACCCCAGGGAAAAGACTTTGCCTATTTACCCTATCCATGCCCCACATAATTTTGTAAACCTCTATAAGGTCACCTCTCAGCCTCCGACACTCCAGGGAAAACAGCCCCAGCCTGTTCAGCCTCTCCTAATAGCTCAAACCCTCCAACCCTGGCAACATCCTTGTAAATCTTTTCTGAACCCTTTCAAGTTTCACAACATCTTTCCGATAGGAAGGAGACCAGAATTGCCCGCAGTATTCCAACAGTGGCCTAACCATGTCCTGAAAGTTATTATTGATCAGAAACTCAACTGGAGTCACCACATAAACATATTGGCTACAAGAGCAGGTCAGAGGACCAGAATTGCATGCAATATTCCAACAGTGGCCTAACCAATGTCCTGAAAGTTATTATTGATCAGAAACTCAACTGGAGTCACCACATAAACATATTGGCTACAAGAGCAGGTCAGAGGCTAGGAATATTTCAGTGAATAGCACACTCCTGACTCTCCAAAGCCTGTTCACCATCCACAAGTCCCAAGTCAGGAGTGTGATGAAATGCTCCTCACTTCCCTGGATGAGTGCAGCTCCAAAAACACTCAAGAAGCTTAACACCATCCAGAACAAAGCAGCCCACTTGATTGGCACGACATCCATAAACATCCACTCCCTCCACCACCGATGCTCAGTAACAGCAGTGTGCACCATTGACAAGCTGCACGGCAGAAATTCACTGAAGATCCTCAGACAGCACCTTCCAAACGCATGACCACTTCCGTCTAGAAGGATAAAGGCAGTAGATATATGGGAACATCACTACCTTCAAGTCCCCACTCCAAGCCACTCACTGTCCTGACTTGGAAATATATCAGCATTCCTTCACTGTGGCTGGGTCAAAATCCTGAAATTCCCTTTCGAAAGGCATTTTGGGTCAACCCAGACCAGGTGGACTGCTGCGGTTCAAGAAGGCAGTTCTCAAGGGCAACAAGGGACGGGGAATAAATGCTGGCCCAGCCAGTGATGCCCACATCCCACAGAATAAATACATTTTTAAAACTGTTGCCAATAGATCTGAAAACCCCAATTTAAAAGCTTAAATGTTCAGTGCAGTAAAACAACTGCGTCATCCTCCCTCAGTTTGCTCAGTCTTTGAATTCTTCACAAGACAATGAGGTTCTTTCCTTCAATGTTACATTGTGTGGCAATTTTATTGTTTTCAATGACAAAAGATAAAGAAGATTTATGGGCATACGAAATGCCCAAACATTGTTCATCTACATATATTATCTGGCTACTGTCTCAGGGGCTTTTCCATAAATGTCCCTGAAAGTTTACCTGCTGATTATGAGATATGGTTACTGGCTCAGAATATCCTAAGTTCCTGATATACTGCTTGGTGCATTGCCAATCAGATACCGCCTTCAACAATAACTAGTAACAGACATATATCTCTATTATTGATTGTGACCAGTTTCACCATAATATGCCAGTCTTGACAATAATGAATTCATTTCAAAAATGCTTTAGTTCAGAAAAATGACCCAAAACATGTCGGAGGCCTAATCAAACTAAAAACACATGACAAGCCAAGAAAGGGATTAAAAGGGAGGCAGGAATGTGAAGATAAAGGCCAAAGGCAGATCTGCCACAATCTTATTGAATACAGCATCAGGCACGAAGGTCTGAATGGCTTACTCCTCCTCTTAATTTAAATATTCACAGGAGCTGTTGGCTTGGTCAAGAGGCCAGTTTTAAGAAAAATCTTAAAGGAGGTTTGAGAAAGAAATCTGAGAGCATAGGCTGAAGGCATAGTTGCCAAAGCTAAAATAAGATGAGGGACTGCAAAGAGCAGAACACAAAGAAATGTTTGGAGGAATATGGGCCAAATGCAGGCAGGTGGGACCAGTTTATTTGGGATTATGGACTGGTGGGACTGGAGAGTCTGTTTCCGTGCAATATGACGGTATGACTCTCTGACAAGAGCTGCACAAGAGCAGAGAGTGAGAGAGCAGAGATCTGGTAGGATTGAGGGGCTGGAGGAAGTTACAGTAATTCAGAGGGGAAAGGGCATGAAAGCAGGTAAGTGGAAGGATGGGAGGTGCAGGAAGACTGGGGCCAGTCCAGGTTAGGGTAGGCAAGGGAGATTAGTGAATAGGACTTGGTGTGGGTTTATATACAAAAGCAGATTTTTGGATGAATTCAAGTTTATGGAGAATGGGAGGCTTGGCCAGAATAGCACTGAAATAATTAGGTCTGACAATGAAATGGGCTGAAGACTGGTGAAAGTAGGTGATGTCATATTGAGCTGGATGTTGGAGGCCAATGTGATGGAGAGAATGTGACAACCATTTGTGGCCCCTAATATTCTCTAACTTGATTACAATTATATTTGACTATCCAATTAGACATGTTTAGGCAAGTTCCTTAAAATGCTTTCCATCAACAAAATCTTCTTGTGTCTTTTAGCCTCCAGTCTCTTACTCATTCACAAATGATCTCAAGGCAATCTTGCTCTGCTTGTTGCATCTCTCTGGCCCTTCTCCCTTATTTCTTCTGAAATGCAGAAAGATCTCCATGATCTTCTTTCTGTCTGAATACTATCACTAGTCAAATGAGTACTACATGGATTCCTATAGCAGTTCCTTCACAGGACTGGAAAACAATAACAATCTGCATTTATGCAGCACATTTAACACCGTAAAAAAGATAGTAAAATACATCACAGAGTGTTGCCAAGTAATATTTGACACCAGGCTATTCGAGGACAGGTGAAAGGTAAGTTTTGAGGAGCAAATCTCAAGAAGGAGATTGAGTCAAAGGAGGATTAGAGAATGAATTCTGGAGTATAGGGTTAGGTGGATGAAGGCATAGCTGGCAGTGGTAGAGTGATTAAAATCATGAAACCAGATTTGCAGGAACTGTCAAATTCTTTGCCTCATATGAGCCTCTCTTCCATCAGCTAGCCACAGGTCTTTATAATTCAAGCTTGGTGTCATCTAGCAGTTATTATTTGAGTTACCTTTCCTTTCCACCATTCTGTTCAAACTGAGTGTTGTCTTGCTGTTCATTGTGCATGCTGTCGACAAATTTAAAATGATCTACAGAACATACAACATTAGCAAAAAACAAGTAAAAGCATGTCTGAAACTTTCCAGTACTGCAAGGGAAATGAAAACTAAAATTGGATGCATGTGCAATGGCTATTCTATAGTTTGAAGCAATGAAGGTGAAATTGGATGATGGTTACAAAACTATTATTACTTCACCTGTCCAAACTTGGGTTTGAATTCAATCCAGGGTTATATAATGAGCGTCAATGCTCTCTATCACAGATTAAGCTTTCAAATGAAAAGACCTTTGATCATTCATGATATAAATTGCTCTGGGTATCAACCTACAGGGTTTCCTTTCACCATTTTTAAATTGTAATTTGTTTCCCTTTAACCATGGTCAATATTCATGCATAACAAATAGGATGTTTATGAGATTATTTCAGGACTGTGTACATAACTTTGGATAAATTGGAGAAATGAAGAGATAATGTGACCTGTTCTAAATTCTGAGTGACTTGGCTGCTAAAGGTTAAGAGGAGGATTCAGCTTGGTCTCCTGGTAAGAAGTGTAACACATTCATATCTGTAAGCAATGATCAGAGGGGCTGTGTTGACAGTACATAAACTGATAGTCTCTGAGTTCCATATTAGGAATTTCAGATTTTGCCAACAGTTATACTTTAAACAATGTTTTTAATTCCATGAAAGAATGCAGTTGAGGTATCCACTGGGTGGTTAATTAGCTGTTTTACCTGGATACAAAGCCCCTGTAATTCATGTTGCTATGTTTTTGGGGCTTTGAGAAAGGATACTCCAAAGGAAACCATTGCTGAAAGAAAACCAGAAATTGCTGGAGAAATTCAACAAGTCTGGCAGCTTCTGTGGGGGGAAAAGAGAGTCAATATATTGTGTCCAGTGACCTTTCTTGAGAAACCATTGTTGGATTGGGTTCCTAAAATAGACTGAACCTTATAGACAGGCAGAGTTGGTTGAAAGAATGACAGAGGAGAGACGATAGAGATAGAGGCAGTTTCAATTGGTCATTTTGCATAATGCACTTAGGAGCTCATATTGACCAAGTTGCTGTGGTCTAAAGGAAGCTAGAGATTTTTTGAGACTTGACCCGGGGGAGCGGGGGGAGGGGTGAGTGGGGTGGGGGGGTGCGGGGGGGAGAGAGAGCTCTACAAGGTAACCCACAATATGAAAGTTGATTCTGGGAAGAGAGGTTATATGGCTGGAAAAAGGAGCTAAGAATCAACTGGGAGCAGTTCCTGGTAGAAGAAATGTACAAGTAGGAGCTAAAATATAACCACAGAAGGAGATTTTGGTCATTTTTAAAGGGAAACTATTTTCTGTAGTTTGAAATTTCCTCCCGAAATACTGTTTAGTCAATGTAGCTTTTACTTCAGTTGTTACAGTAAAAGTCTGAAAAAAAATCTGAATCTCATGATTTGATCATTTCATTGTACACTAGGAACTTAAATTTCATTTGAAGAATTACCTGTGTCAAAAGAGATTGTACCCCATATCTCCAAATAGTAGCCACAATCCGTCCTCAGTCTGAAAGTTGTGGGATCAAGTCATACTCCAGAGAGCAAACAAAATTGGGGGAAACTCCAGCGAGGTATCAGGGATGGATACATTGTGGACAGTATCACCTTTTAAATTGTATGTTAAACCAAGACTCTTGTGTATAAACAATCTCAGAGTATTATTATGAAGTAGAGCAGTGGAATTAACCCTTGTGACCACACTAATACTTTTCCCTCAGTCAATATCACATTGACAGTCAGGATGTCACGTCACAACTTTATAAGACTTTGGTTAGGCCATATTTGAGTATTATGTTCAGTTCTGGTAGCCACATTACAGGAAGTATGTGGAAGCTTTGGAGAGGGTGCAGAAGAGGTTAACCAGAATGCTGCCTGGATTAGAGGGTATGAGCTATAAGGGAAGGCTAGGAAAACTGGCTTGAGTGGCAGAGGCTGAGAGGAGACTTGAAAGAAATCTACAAAATTATGAGATGCATTCATAGGATTGATGGTCAGAATCTCTTTTCCCAGAGTTGAAACATCTAAAATGAGGGAACATGCATTTAAGAGGAAGGGGGGAAAGTTCAAAGGAGATGTGAGGGGCAGGTTTTTTACACAGAGAGCAGTAGGAGTCTGGACTGTGCTGCCAGGGGTGGCACTGGAGGCAGATATTATAGAGGCGGTTAAGGGATTTTAGGTAAGCACATAAATATGTAAGGAGTGGTGGGATATGGACCAAGGGCAGGCAGAAGAGATTAATTTAATTTGGTATCATGTTCAGCACAACATTGTGGGCTGAAGGGCCCACTCCTATTCTCTGTAGTTCAATGTTCTGTGTTCTATGTTCTATGTTCTAATATCTGGTCCTGAACACATTGCGTTTTGTAAGCTCTTATAGAACATAGAACATTACAGCGCAGTACAGGTCCTTTGGCCCTCGATGTTGCACCAACCTGTGGAACCAACCTGAAGCCCACCTAATGTACACTATTCCATTTTCATCCATGTGTTTATCCAATGACCATTTAAATGCCCTTAAAGTTGGTGAGTCTACTACGGTTGCAGGCAGTGCGTTCCACACCCCTACTACTCTCTGACTAAAGAAACTACCTCTGACATCTGTCTTATATCTATCACCCCTCAATTTAAACCTATGTCCCCTCGTGCTAGCCATCACCACCCGAGGAAAATGGCTCTCACTGTCCACCCTTCCCAAACTGCTGATTATCTTGTATGTCTCAATTAAGTCACCTCTGAACCCTCTTCTCTCCAACAAAAAACTGCCTTAACTCCCTCAGTCTTTCCTCAAAAGACCTTCCCTCCATACCAGGCAACATCCTACTAAATTTCCTCTGATCCCTTTCCAAAGCTTCCACATCCTTCCTATAATGTGGTGACTGAAATTGTACACAATACACCAAGTGCAGCCGCACAGAGTTTTGTACAGCTGCAACGAAACTCATTCCCTGTACCAATAAAAGCTAACACACCGTATGCCTTCTTAACAACCCTATCAACCTGGGTGGTAACTTTCCGTGATCTATGTACATGGAGACCAAGATCTCTCTGTTCATCTAGACTACCAACAATCTTACCATTAGCCCAGTACTCTTTATCTCTCTTTCTTTGTGTAAATTTAGTGCCGCATTGCCGAATTACAAAAATAACTTTAAAAGTAATTAATCGACACAAATATATTTGGAACATCCTTGGCTCACAAACAACAACACTTAAATACAAGGTTTTCTTCCTTGCCTCCACCAGAACCATCAAAAAATATTATCCTCCCACTTATCTCATTTACAATGTCTGAGATCTGCTGTATGGAGTGTTGGAATATACCTGTCTACCAACAGCTAGGAGAAAGATTTGCGCTCATGGAATGTCTTACAATGCTAGCCTGTTACAAAGTGTTTTGTCATGACTTAAGTCTTTTTTTATGTATGTGTACTTTCTTCTGGAATGACAGCAAGCAATCGTCAAATTCCATAAATTGAGGTTCCATAAACAGAAATTTTAAAAAAATGACAAGACAGTCTGTTTTAAGTGTTGACAAAGAGAATGTGAGATCTCCACAACTCCTCTTTGAACAGTGCTATATTGGTGCTTTGCTACTGGTGCTTTTCCAGCCACCTGAGAGGAAAGAGGGAGTCCTCTATTTAATGTCTAATCCAAATTTCCTCAGTACAGTGATGGAGATTCAGCTTATGTATGTGTTCAATATATATTTTATGTCTAGGTACATAGGTAGTATTCCTGTTAGGACATTAATTCATAATCAATAAATTACTTTTTAAGCGCAGCAGCGTCAGCGGAAAGAACCAAAGAGAAGAAAGGGAGAAAGACAGAGAGAGAAAAGAAATAGAGGCAGTAAGTCTCAATTGGTCATTATATAAAATGCAGGTGGGAGTTCATATGAGGATTGATGTGACCAAGTGGCCTGGGTTTAAATACAGTAGTGGTGCTGTACAGAGCAAATCTGACAGCAAAGAATGCAGCTTGATGGACAGCTGTCACCATTTTGAAGGGTTGGTAGCAAATCCCTCCCAGTTATTAATGTCAAAGTTGACAAGTTTCAAGGAGAGCCTAAGCGTGCCTTTGTGAAGTTTTGCTGTGCCCGACCTGTAATGCTGGCCATTTGAAAGTGGAGGAAAAGGACCTGGCTGGAGTCATGTTTCTCAGCCATATGGGCACAGTATCAAGGCCACAAGCTGAACCCCAGTCTCGTTGATGCTCTCTCCCCAACCCCCTTTCTCTGATAGGTCTCCTCCCCACGCCCTCTACCGCTCAGTTTTCCCCAAGTGGGTCACAACAATTTTCTAAATTTGAAATGGGGTCACCGAGGGGAAAGGCTTGGAATGTTGCCAGGGTTGGAGGATTTGAGCTACAGGGAGAGGCTGAACAGGCTGGAGCTGTTTTCCCTGGAGCGTTGGAGGCTGAGGGGTGACCTTATGGAGGTTTACAAAATTATGAGGGGTTTGGACAGGGTAAATAGGCAAAGTCTATTCCCTGGGATTGGGGAGTCCAGAACTAGAGGGCATAGGTTTAGAGTGAGAGGGGAAAGATACAAAAGAGCCCTATGGGGCAACTTTTCACACAGAGGGTGGTACAAATGTGGAATGAGCTGCCAGAGGAAGTGCTGGCAGGTGGGACTAGGTTGGGTTGGGATATCTGGTTAGCATGAAGTTTCCATACTGTACATCTCTATGACTCTATAAGACAAATGAAGATAGGGAGAAATTGTATTCATTGGCAGAAGGGTTGAGAACCAGAGGACGCCCATTTAAGGTGATTGGCAAAAATGCCATGGCGAAATTAGAGAAGAGAGCTATTCACAAAAATGCAACAAGAGGTTAGGATGTAGAACACACTGTCTGTGTGTGTGGTGGAGGCAGACTCAGCTCAAGCTTTCAAAAGGAAATTGGATAAGCTCATGAGGGCATAAGAAACATTCAGGATGACGAGAAAGAGTAAGGTTGCCCAAGTTGGTCTTGCAGATAGACACACAAATGGACCAAATATATTATAACCATTCTCTGGAGTTGTGGTCCTGTTCGCCGAGCTGGGAATTTGTGTTGCAGACGTTTCGTCCCCTGTCCAGGTAACATCCTCAGTGATTAGATTAGATTAGATTACAGTGTGGGAACAGGCCCTTCGGCCCAACAAGTCCACACCGACCCGCCGAAGCGAAACCCACCCATACCCCTACATTTACCCCTTACTTAACACTACAGGCAATTTAGTATGGCCAATTCACCTGACCCTGCACATCTTTGGATGGTGGGAGGAAACCGGAGCACCTGGAGGAAACCCACGCAGACACGGGGAGAACGTGCAAACTCCACACAGTCAGTCACCTGAGGTGGGAATTGAACCCGGGTCTCTGGCGCTGTGAGGCAGCAGTGCTAACCACGGTGCCACCGTGCTGCTTCTGTGATCTTTCCTCTGCCATTTGTAGCACTTAAGCACATCGACCTGGACCCAATATACCCGACCATTGCAACGGACAGCTGGAACTGACAACCGGAAGCGGCAGATTCAAACCACTACAAATGCCAGAGGAAAGATCACAGAAGCGCTTCACAGGAGGCTCCCAAGCTCTGAGGATGTCACCTAGACAGGGGACGAAATGTCTGCAACACAAATTCCCAGCTCGGCGAACAGGACCACAACAACGAGCACCCGAGCTACAAATCTTCTCACAAACTTTGAACATTCTCTGCAGTGCCTGGAGGGGACCATCAGCTTGGTGAAAGATGCTCTTTCGTCTGCCTGAAACGTGATGGTCTTCCAGGAATGGACTTCGACAGAATGTTGCAGACTGGCATATTCCAAGGTCCAGGGCTACATGCTGAGGGACATACTAAAGCTTGGGGCAGCTGCCACCAAAGCACAGTGGGGAAACACCAATGTCTGAGGTCTTGCTGCCGAAATTGAATGGGGGTCTATTCAGTTCTTGGACACCCCCTCCACCCCACGTCAAATATATGTAAATACAGTCTTGTACAAGTAAGAAATGCATTGGGTTTGTTGTTAGATAGAATCAAACTCCAATACTTGTTTGTTTCTTCACATGCTACTGTACAAAACCGAATTGCTTTAGTGACTATGTATGTGAAGATATTTTAATGAATAAATTAGATTTTGAATTTTTTTTCAAATCCCTGATTTGAAAAATTTGCAATAATCAAGTTGTGGTTGGTCCAGATGTAAACAACAATGAGCACGGGCAAAGTAAAGATTTAATTTGTCAGCTACTTTCGGGAGTTTGTTACTTGGACTAAAAAAGTCCCTGAAACCTGCCTTTGCGAGGAGAGACTGTGTTATCATCAGGTCTCATTGATATGCTCAGTGTAGCGTGATGAAGCCACACACAGACAAACACACCAATTTCATTCACACGCGAAACTCCAGCCTTTGAAAGGCTTGATGTGCCTGTTCAGCAACAATGCGGTCAGAGCCAAGTGTGTCAGGTATGTTGTGTCGAAAGGCAATTGGGAGGAACCAGAACATCAAACGCCGCTGGTCCTCTCTCTCTCTCTGAAGCTTTGGAAGTAAATAAGCTTACGGTAGACCGCAAGTAAACCACGCAAGTATGGGGCCACGCTTCCAAAAACCCAGAAAGTCTTGATGACAAAGTCATGTGCAGAGATCCCTCTTTGACTAGCATGACAGAAAATAATTTGCGAAATGCAACTTCTTTACAACCCGCCAGAAGTTGCAATATTAAAACTACAACACATCTGGCGGGGCTCGCTATCTCAGTTTATAGTTATTGCAGGTGCTAAAAGACCTTTATTGTTGATTGTATCTTGTAACAGTGTTTCCTTCTTAATTCCAGGCGTGTAATGGAATCGAGAATCTTAAATCTTGGCTTGAGTCCCTGTATTATACATGATTTTATTTTAAAAATGCGATAGCTTAACAATAGAAAGTTGATTGTGTACTTTCCATAGTTGGTAATTGACAATTGTTGACAAGGTTGTTCTGTAACCTGAACCTCTCCCGTCTCACCAATTACCTCTCAAAGAGGAGGTAATTTATATGTCAGGGAACCATGATTCGGTGCAAAAGCTTCCTTTTTCCCCCAAAGCTTCTGTAGAAACAAGAAAAAAACAAAAGTTGCTGGAAAAGCACAGCAGATCTGGCAGCATCTGTGCAGAGAAATTAAAGTTAACGCTTCGGGTCCGATGAAGGGCTTTTGCCCGAAACGTCGATTTCGAAGCTCCTTGGGCGCTGCCTGAACTGCTGTGCTCTTCCAGCACCACTAATCCAGAATCTGGTTTCCAGCATCTGCAGTCATTGTTTTTACCTCGTTTCGGGTCCGGTGACCGTTCTAAGGAAGGGTCACCGGACCTGAAACGTTAACTCTGATGTCTCTGCACAGATGCTGCCAGACCTGCTGAGCTTTGTCAGCATTTTTTCCCCTCTGATTTACAGCATCGGCAGTTCTCTCGGTTTATCTTTTCTGTAGGTGCAGCCTTTGACATTTTTAAATAACTTTCAAGGGACAGATCACGTCATTGTAATATGCTGTCAAATTTTGCATTCGAGCAGTTTCTATGAAGTGCCCCTTGGGAATTGTTACTCTTTTAAAGTAAAATGCTGTTGCAGAGCAATATCTGGACCCAGATAAAACATTTGACTTTTTGTGCCGTCCTTATTGCTGATAAGATAATGTTGTATTGTGCTAAATCAATTTCAAAACACTATAAACAGGAATACTAAAGAAGTGCAAAGAGCAGATTAGAATCACATTGAAGGAAGCCGCTGAGTGAAGTTCAAGTTAATGATGTGTAAAACTTGCCAAATGGCGTGGTTTTGGTGTGTTCAGTTAGAATATAATTAAATGACGCAGGGCCTAACCCTGATGAAGCCACCATTTCACCTGCTAGTGTCCTCATTTTTTGAGGGAGAAAGGAAACGTAAATGGGAGCAGAATCATAGAATCCCTACAGAGTGGAAGCAAGCCATTTTGCCCATCGGGTCCACACTGACCCACCCCCATCCCTGTAACCCTGCATTTTCCATGGCTAGTCCACCAACCCTGCATACCCCTGAACACTATGAGCAATTTAGCATGGTCAGTCCATCTACACTGCACATCTTCGGACTGTGGGAGGAAAGCCACACCAATATTAGCAGAATGTGCAAACTCCATGCAGTCACCTGAGGGTGGAATCAAACTTTGGTCTCTGGCACTGTGAGGCAGCAGTGCTAACCACTAAGCCATAGTGCCTCCCAGAAATAGTCATGATTTGGAGATGGCAGTGTTGGATTGGGGTGTACAAAGTTAAAAATCACACAACCCCAGACTATAGTCCAACAGGTTTAATTGGAAGCACTAGCTTTCAGAGAACTGCTCCTTCATCAGGAGGTCAACCACCTGATGAAGGAGCAGTGCTCCAAAAGCTAGTGCTTCCAATTAAACCTGTTGGACTATAACCTGGTGTTGTGTGGTTTTTAACTTCTCAGAAGTAGGTGATTCCTCCTGTTAAGCCTGTTCCACCATTCAATGTATCTTGTCATTGTCAGATTTCTAAATACCAATCTCTAATCATACTCAGTGACTGAGTTTCCACAACAATCCGTGGTAGACAATTGCAAAGTTTCACAAACAAAAACAGAAACTGCGAAGAAAAGCTCAGTGGGTTAACGTTAACTCAGCAGCATTTGTGGAGAGAAATCACAGTAAACGTTTCGGGTTCAGTGACCCTTCCTCAGAACTTTTTCTAGCATCTGCAGTTCTTTTGGTTTTTCCAAAGTTTCACAACTGTCCATGTTAAAAAAAAATATTTTCTTCTCTGTACTAAGTGACCTTCTCCCTGTGAAATTGTTGAGAAGGGTCACTGGACTCGAAAGATTAACCCTGCGTTCTCTCCACAGATGCTGCCAAACCTACAGAATTTCTCCAGCACTTTCCGTTTCTGTTTCAAATGATGTCCCCTGTTGGCAGGTTGACAAACAAGAGAAAAATCTTAACTGCATCTATTGCTCTCTATCTATTGAAATATTTTGTAGGTTACAATGAGTCATAGAGTCATAGAGATGTACAGCACGGAAACAGACCCTTCGTCCAACTCGTCCATGCTGACCAGTTATCCTAAACCTTCTTCGCTGTCCACTACACCTCCAATTTTGGTGTCATCTGCAAACTTACTAACTATATCTCTTATGCTCATATCCAAAACGTTTAAATAAATGACGAAAAGCAGTGGACCCAGCATCGATCTTTGTGGTACTCCAGTGGACACAGGCCTCTGGTCTGAAAAACAACCCTCCACCACCCCCCTCTGTCTTCTACCTTTGAGCCAGTTCTGTATCCACATTGCTGTATTCCATGAGATCTAACCTTGCTAACCAGCCTCCCATGGAGAACCTTGTCAAACGTCTTACTGAAGTCCATCTACCGCTCTGCCCTCATCAATCCTCTTTGTTACTTCTTCAAAACACTCAATCAAATTTGTGAGACATGATTTCCCACGCACAAAGCCATGTTGACTATCCCTAATCAGTCCTTGCCTTTCCAAATACATGTAAATCCTGTCCCTCAGGATTCCCTCCAACAGCTTGCCCGCCACCAATGTCAGGCTCACTGGTCTATAGTTACCTGGCTTGTCCTTACCATCTTTCTTAAACAGTGGTACCACGTTAGCCAACTTCCAGTCTTCTGGCACCTCACCTGTGACTTTAGATGATTTAAATATCTCAGTAAGAGGCCCAGCAATCACTTCCCTAGCTTCCCACAGAGTTCTAGGGTACACCTGATCAGGACCTGGGGATATATCCACTTTTATGCATTTCAAGACATCCAGCACTTTCTCCTCTGTAATATGGACATTTTGCAAGATGTCACCATCTATTTCCCTACATTCTATACTTCTATGTCCTTTTCCATAGTAAATACTGATGCAAAATACTCATTTCGTATCTGCCCCATCTCTGCTGCTCCACACAAAGGCCGCCTTGCCAATCTTTAAGGGGCCCTATTCTCTCCCTAGTTACCCTTTTGTCCTTATTGTATTTGTAAAAACTCTTTGGATTCTCCTTAACTCTATTTGCCAAAACTATCTCATGTCCCCTTTTTGACCTCCTGATTTCTCTCTTAAGTATACTCCTACTGCCTTTATACTCTTCTAAGGATTCACTTGATCTATCCTATCTATACCTGACATATGCTTCCTTCTTTTTCTTAACCAAATCCTCAATTTCTTTAGTCATCCAGCATTCCCTATACCTACCAGCCTTTCCTTTCACCATAACAGGAATATACTTTCTCTGGACTCTCGTTATCTCATTTCTGAAGGCTTCCCATTTTCCAGCCGTCCCTTTACCTGCTAACATCCACCCTCAATCAGTTTTTGAAAGTTCTTGCCTAATACCGTCAAAATTGGCTTTTCTCCAATTTAGAACTACAACTTTTAGATCTGGTCTACCCTTTTCCATCGCAATTTTAAAACTAATAGAATTATGGTTGCTTGCCCCGAAGTGCTCCCCCTCTGACACCTCAGTCATCTACCCTGCCTTATTTCCCAAGAGTAGGTCAAGGTTTGCACCTTCTCTAGCAGGTACATCCACATACTGAATCAGAAAATTTTCTTGTACATACTTAACAAATTCCTCTTCATCTAAATCCTTAACACTATGGCAATCCCCGTCTATGTCTGGAAAGTTAAAATTCCCTACCATAACCACCCTATTATTCTTACAGATAACAGATCTCCTTACAAATTTGTTTCTCAATTTCCCTCTAACTATTAGTGGGTCTATAATACAATCCCAATCAGGTGATCATCCCTTTCTTATTTCTCAATTTCACCCAAATAACTTCCCTAGATGTATTTCCGGTAATATCCTCCCTAAGTACAGCTGTTATGCTATCCCTTATCAAAAATGCCACTCCCTCTCCTCTCTTGCCTCCCTTTCTGTCCTTCCTGTAGCATTTATATCCTGGAACATTAAGCTGCCAGTCCTGTCCATCCCTGAGCCATGTTTCTGTAATTGCTATGATATCCCAGTCCCATGTTCCTAACCATGCCCTGAGTTCATCTGCCTTCCCTGTTAGGCCCCTTGCATTGAAATAAATGCAGTTTAATTTATCAGTCCTACCTTGTTCTCTGCTTTGTCCCTGCCTGCCCTGACTATTTGACTCACCTTTGTTCTCAACTATACCCGTTGATGAATGCATGGCTGAGGAGCTGGGAGAAGGATTCACATTTTTGGATCCCCACTATCTGCTCTATCCTTCTATTCCTGTACCAGGAGTAATCCAGATATTACTACTCTTGAGGACCTCCTTTTTAACTTCCTGCCTAACTCTCTATAATCTCCATTCAGAATCTCAACCTTTTCCCTTCCTATGTCATTGGTTCCAATGTGTACAGTGACCTTCTGCTGGCGCCTCTCCCCCGTGAGAACATTCTGCACCCTCTCTGAGACATCCTTGATCCTGGCACCAGGGAAGCAACACACCATTCTGATTTTTCACTGCTGGCCACAGAAATGTTTGTCTGTACCTCAGACTAGAGAGTCCCCTAATACAATTGATCTCTTGGAACCCGACATGCCCCTCATTACTTTAGAGCCAATCTCATTGCCAGAAACATGGCTGTTTGAGCTACATTCCCCTGAGAATCCATCACCCCCTACATTTTCCAAAAAAGCATATTTGTTTGAAATGGAGATAGCCTTTGAAGTTTCCGGCACTACCTGCCTACCTCTCTTACCTTTCCTGGAGTTAACCCATCTATGTGACTGTAACTGAGACATTCCCCTTCTTTAATTGCCATGCGTCACATCCCCTTGCTCTTGTAAATTCCTCATTGTCTCTAACTGTCTCTCTAACTGATCCATTTGATCCGATAGGATTCGCAACCAACAGCATTTATTGCAGATATAATCCTCAGTTAACCGATAAACTCTCCCTAAACTCCCACATCTAACAAGAAGAGCTTATCACTCTACTAAAGGCCATTTTTGCTTCTTTCAATCTACAGACCTAGCAAATAGCACTGTCTTATACCTCTACAAACACTTCTCCAGGTTAAATTAATACTTCTGGCTTATATTTTAAGTTTAATCAAGAGACAAAGCTCAACAAAACATATAATCAAGAAAGAACCTACTCTACTCATTACTGCAAACTTATTGTAAGGCCACGCTTAAAATATCCACTTATCTGTTTCTCTGCTGTGATCTCTCCTAAACAGGTTCCTGCAAGATTGGTTGTGAATTTCACTGTTTGATAATTTTCCCAGACTCACTCCGATGTCCAGCGATACATGAATTCAACAGCAAAGGTGATAACTGCGCAGGTTCACTGCTCTGTCAGTTAGCAGTGTGGGTTTATTTCTCTCTCTCTTTCTCTCCTGCACCGACCTCACCATGTGCTTCCTTTGTCTGTTCTTCTCCCTTTTAAAACTGCTGTTGTTTTGACTTTATTTTCCTCCAAAGTTCTAAAACAATGCAACAGCATATAAAAAAAAATTGCTGCTCCTGGAATTCGAGGAAATCCCCTCCAACACCTAAAATACCTCAAAAAAGGAGCAGCTGTTACAGCCAGAAATTTTTCCCGTCCTCCATCTTGGATTACATGTTCATGTTCATTGGACATGATTGAACAAGGAGTCTACCGCCACTATGTCCAAATGAGAATGTGGACAGTTTCTTGGTTTAGCACTCCTTCCGAAAGATAGCCTCTCTGACAGTGTAGTGTATGCTCAGTATATAGCACTGAAGTGTCAGCTGTGATTCTTGTGTTCAATTCTTGGCATGGGACGTGATTCCACAATTATTTGACCAAAATGAGAGTTCTACCAAATGAGCCACAGATGTCACTGTCAGGTGGAGAGAAACTGACAAAGCAAAGGAGCGCTGAGAATTTCACATCAGGTGTAATAACATCAGAATAATGATTCTATTCTAAGATCTGATTAGATGTAATAACTAAGCGACCATACCAGATTCTGTCCTCAGTCTTTACTCACTTGTGGTAACACGATTGTGTTCATTCTGAAGCTTTCTATGTAAATCTAAAGATTCTGTGCTTTCATTTCATAATTGTCATAAAACTAAGAATGCCATTTTTAGAAAAAAGCATGACCATTTTTATAACCTTAAAGCTGAATCCCCAGAAAAGAGCAGTTTCCAACACTTAACACAACTGTATTCTGAAAATAAAACAAAGAGCTACAGTATGTGAAAATCAGAAACAAAAACAGAAATTGCTGGAAAAGCTCAACAGATCTGGCAACAGGTCTGTGGAGGGAAAGCAGAGTTATTTTTTTGGATCAAGTGACGTTTCTTCAAGATCTTTTTCAGCAGTTTCTAGTCTGACAACAGTAAACAGCTCACTTCAGTTGGTGGGGTGATCTTTAATTCAGCTGCTCCAAGGCTGACAAATCTGATACTGCATTGAACTGGCTGGGTTTAATATTGTATGTCACGGGAAAGTGAATTCTAGTTCCTGGTAATATAAACCAAACATGCACTCTTGAAAAAAACAATCTTTAGAGTTTAGATCCACAGTCTGCTTACCCACACTGAAAACTGGTCAGATAGAATCACAAACAGAACTTGCTACAAAAGCTCAGTAGGTCTGGCAGCATCTGTGGAGAGAAATCAGAGTTAAGATTTTGGGTCCAGTTAACTCTGATTTCTCTCCACTGATGATATCAGACCTTCTGAGCTTTTCCAGAAATTTCTGTTTTTGTTTCTGATTTCCACTATCTGTAGTTCTCTCGGCTTTTATTTGGTCAGATAGAATGTTTAGTATTCAATCTGCAATCTCTTGTATTTATCCAAAGTTAGTGCTTTAATTTGAGGGAACAGCTTATTTTGGCTTCGTCAGGAACGGAATATTGTCATTTTGTAAGCAAGTTTTTTGTAAATTAACCTATATTTCCTAATCAACCTGTTCAGAGATGTTATTGCATTCCTCTGTGTCAAGGGCAATATGGTGGCTCAGTGGATAGCACTGCTGCCTCACAGCTCCAGGGTTCCAGGTTCAATTCCAGCCTTGGGAGACTGCCTGTGTGGGTTTCCTCCGGGTGCTCCGGTTTCCTCCCACAATCCAAAGATGTGCAGGTCAGGTGAATTGGCTGTGCTACGTTGTCTATAGTGGTCAGGGATGTATAGCTCAAGTGCATAAGTCAGTGGTAAATGCTGGGGAATGGGACTGGGTGTGATACTCTTTGGAGGGTCAGTGTGGACTTGTTGGGCTGAAGGGCCAATTTCCACACAGTTGGGATTCTAAGTGGGACTTGAATCAAGGCCTCACAGTCCAGGGATAGAGACATTAGCACTGTGCTACAAGAGGAATGAAGGTGAAGTATGTACGCCTGTGTGAGGTTGTAATGCTAAGCTTTCTATGTTGTCATGTGTGAAAATGAAAAGTAGAAAAGTTGGCACTGTTCAGGTTGGAATTTGGCCTCAGTTAAGGCTGGCTATCTAAATGCAACAGTGGTTCTCTGTGCATTGCATTTTTGTCCTCTGGATCCAGAAATTGCCACCCCAAATGCAAAAGCTGTCTGTATAGTATGAAGGCATAGTTGGGGTTCTGTTCTGTACTTTTTCTTTGGATAATTGTCTTCAAAAAATACAAAATATCCAACACCATAATTCACAGATGAGCCATGGAGATGTTCCAGGTGGCCAATATTTATCCCTAGATTAGGTCATTATCACATTGGCCATATCACATTTAGTGGGTCAAAAACAGTTAACATATTATCGCAATGACTACGTTTTGAAAAACATCACACTGGTTAAAGCCACTCCCGGACATCCTAATCTCAAAAGTGATGCCATATAAACAGACATTTTTGTTCTCGAGATCATTAATTTATGTTTTTACAAACACTCGATGTCCATTTTCCATCTTACTGGTATTACAGCTTTCAACATTCTTGCATCACTAGCTCACAATAACTTCCTCCTTAATTGAAAAAAGTTTGCTTCTGTCTGCAGTACAGCTGATAGAACTTCCTTGTATTATAACAAAGTGTTAGCATTTTTTCATTAGCACATTGTAGATGCTAGTACATTTTGAAGTCTATTGCCATTATTTAAAATTGCACAGTGGGGAGATACTAGAGTTTGTTCTTAAAGTAGTTTGTAACAATTTACTTGAATTAAAAAAAACTATAACTGAATTAAGTACAGGTTGAGATGGATTTAGGAATGGAAATAATACGCAGTGGCATTTTTAATTAAGCAACCAAGTTAGCATTGAAAAATATGAACTTTATACTGAACATTGTGATTTTCCTTAGGTATCAGAGCTAGACTGCTTACAAGTGTGAAAATTCATGGAATAACTGAGGAGGTGGCCAATCAAACAGAAAATTGGCTTGAAAATCAATTGACATAAAGCGCAATACTTAAAAGTGGCAGTGACTGGTTTCGTCTCACAGAATCTGTGTCCTAAGCCACTCTCCAGTGTTGACTCAGCGTAGATTCATAGAGTCACACAGTATGGAAACAGACCTTTCAGCCTAACTCATTCATGCCATCCATGTTTCCGAAGCCGAACTAGTCTCATTTGCCAGCATTTGGCCCATATCCCTCTAAACCTTTCCTATCCATGTACCTGTCAAAATGTATTTTAAATGTTGCAATTGTACACACCTCCTCTGGAACCTCATTCCACACATGCACCAGATTGATGTATTTTTAAAGAGAGGAGACAAATCAGTCTGAGTCCAGAAATTCCAATTAAAGATTATTGACCAGAGTATTGAGTATAGGAGTTGGGAGGTAATGTTGCAACTGTACAGGACATTGGTTAGGCCATTTTTGGAATGTTGTGTGCAATTCTGCTTTCCTTCGTATCAGAAGGATGTTGTGAAACATGGAATGAAGCTGGCAGGGGAAGTGGTGGGGGCTGGTACAATTGCAACATTTAAAGGGCATCTGGATGGGTATATGAATAAGAAGTTTTTCGAAGGCTATGGGCCAAGTGCTGGCCAATGGGACTTAGATTAGATTGGGATATCTGGTCAGCATGGATGAGTTGGACTGAAGGATCTGTTTCTGTGCTGTACATCTTTATGACTCTATGACTCTATATTTCTTTGTTATTACAGTGCCAATAGCACAAATGTAACTGTTTTTAAACATTGTTGAAGAGAAAGGCACATTTTCTTCTTGCAGCCATCAAGACAGATGTATTATTCCATCCCTCAGCAAATCAGAGCTGACTTTGCAGCATCTCTTTTCTCCTGAATAATTATGGTTGTTTAAAAATGTACACTTATGTAGCTATACATTCATAAGAAATTTGAAGTTTAGAATGTTTTATTCTTCTATCAAAGATGTGTGATCTTACTTGGTTAATGTGGAGATACTTTGGAAGAGAATGAAGAAGTGGAAGAGTGGGTTAGTAAGTTTGCCGATAACACAAAGGTTAGTGGTGTTGTAGATAGTGTGGAGGTTTGTTGCAGGCTAAAACATGACATTGACAGGATGCAGAGTGAGGCTGATAAGTGAGAAGTGATTCATTTTGAATGGTTGAATTTGAATACACAGTTAAAGACAGGATTCTTGGCAGTGTGGAGGAACAGCGGGATCTTGGGGTCCATGTATATAAATCCCTCGAAGTTGCCACCCAAGTTGATAGGGTTGTTAAGAAGACATATGGTGTTTTGGCTTTTATTAACAAGAGGATTGAGTTTAAGAGCCATGAGGTTTTGCTGCAGCTCCATAAAACTCTAGTTATACCACACTTGGAATCCAGTTCTGGCCGATTCATTATGGGAAGGTTGTAGATGCTTTAGAGAGGGTGCAGAGGAGATTTGCCAGGATGCTGCCTCGATTGAAGGGCTTGTCTTACAAAGAGAGATTGAGTGAGCTGGGGCTTTTCACACTGGAGAGAAGGAAGAGTGGTGACTTGATAGAGGTGTACAAGGTAATTAGAGGCATAGATAGAGTAGATAGCCAGAGACTTTTCCCCAGGGCAGAACTGGCTGTCATGAGGGGTCATAATTTTAAGGTGATTGGAGGAAGGTATAGGGGAGTTGTCAGAGGTAGGTCTTTACGCAGAAAGTGTTAGGTGCATGGAAAGCTCTGCCAGTGGTGGTAGTAGAGTCAGAGACATTAGAGACATTTAAGCAATTGCTGGACAAGCACATGGACGGCAATAAATTGAGGGTAGTGTAGATTAGGTTGATCTTAGATTAAGATAAATGCTCAGTACAACATCATGGGCTGAAGGGCTGTTCTATGTCCTACAAGACTGCTTTTCCTGATGAGTGCAAGATGAAAAACTTTGATCTTTTCAATAATATTGATGTCTGTTGGATCATTATAAGTATTTACTAACTACATTTCTAAAAGGTCTGGATCAGCATATGGACCAGTCAGTTTGACCTCTGTAGTGGGAATGTTGCTGGAGTCAATCATAAAGGCAAAAAGCTTTGCAAATTACTTGTCATTTTTCTAATACAACTGAATTGTGTAGGAAAAGAAGATAAGTATCAAACCAGCTGATAAATACATTGTCAATTACATAGGCCTAAGCTCACTCCCCAGTCTTCTCCTGCTCTGTCTAACCTCCTTTAAAAGGCTCTTTAAAATTTACCCTATTGACCCATCCGATTTCAATTGCTGTGATTGGATAAATGCACTGGATATGAGGCTTTCAGCTATTAATTGTGTCTGTCCTTTAAAGACTATTGTTTTCTATTGCCAAAACCAGGTAATTGATCTCACCAGTTTACAGATATAATCAGATGGTGACTAGCTGCAAATGTAATGGAATGCTCTTGTTAAGAATACTATTTGTAATCTCACTTTAGAAGCATATATTTGTCTTTGAATTGCATTGATCACACTATATATTTTGGAATCATAGAATCCCTACAGCGAGGAAACAGGCCATTAGGCCCAACAAATCCACACCAATCCTCTGAAGAGTATCCCACCCAGACCCATTCCCCTACCCTATTACTTTATGTTTCCCCCTGATTAATGTACCTAACCCACACATCCCTGAACATTCTGGGCAATTTAGCACAGCCAATCCACTAACCTGCACAGCTTTGTACTGTGGGAGAAAACAGGAGCACCCAAAGGAAAGTCACGCAGACACGGGAAGAATGTTCAAACACTGATCTTCAGTTGTAGCAAGACTTTTTATATTTTTAGTCCAGTTATATTCAGGCCAATGGATGCTGATGGTGGTGAAGTCCAGAGAATACACAAACCCTACACAGACAATTGCCAGTGAATATGGAATTCACAGTGGAAGGCCTCAGTGGCTGAAGAAGGGTGATGTACAACAGACTTGAATTAGATTAGATTACTTATAGTATGGAAACAGGCCCTTCAGCCCAACAAGTCCACACCGACACTCCGAAGAGCGACCCACCCAGACCCATTCCTCTACATTTACCCCTTCACCTAACACTACAGGCAATTTAGCATGGCCAATTCACCTAACCTGCACATCTTTGGACTGTGGGAGGAAACTGGAGCACCCGGAGGAAACCCACGCAGACACGGGGAGAATGCGCAAACTCCAAACAGACAGTTACCTAAAGCGGGAATTGAACCCGGGTCTCTGGCGCTGTGAGGCAGCAGTGCTAATTACTGTGCCATCGTGCCACCCAATCAAAGAATGCAGAGACTGGGAGCTGGAGACAATGAATAATCTCATTCTCAATGATGGCACAGCCCTGCACATCAGTGCCAAAGCCAAAGCTAAATCATTTGCAACTGTCTTCTGCCAGAAGTGCTGATCTTAAGCCCATCTTAAGCCAATTTGATTCACTCCATATGATATCAAGAAATGCTGAGTGAACTGGATAAAGAAAATACCATGGGTCCCAGCACAATTCACAGGGCAGTTTAGAGTTGTCCTGATGAAGGGCCTATGTCTGAAACGTCGACTCTCCTGTTCCTCGGATGCTGCCTGGCCTGCTGTGCTTTTCCAGCACACACTTTTCGACTCTGATCTCCAGTATCTGCAGTCCTCACTTTCTCCGAGTCCCTAGCATACCATAGGTGCAGTGTGTTGATGCACTGGTGCAATTTGTGAAGGTTACGTCAACAGTCCACAATCGATACCATCCTAAAGGACAAGGGCAGCAGACGAATGGAAACCCCACCACCTCCAAGTTCCCCTTCAATTTGGAGCCAAATTGTCATTCCATCACAGCCGGTATGTCAGAATCCTGGGACTTCTTCACTGACAGGATTAGGGAGCACCTTCAGCACAGAGGTGGAAGCAGTTCAAGAAGTAATGCTCACCACAAGTTTCTCAAGGGCAATCAGGAATGGACAATAAGTGCAGTCTTGCCAGGGGCAGCCACATCTTATAGTCAATTGTTTAGAAAAAGAAGACCACACAAAAATAATTGTAGCTGTCAGGCCTTGGTGGGAGATAACCAGTTGCTTGTGCTTCTTTAAGCATTCGATAAAGTTAAATTTTGAAGAATTGGCTAAGTATATCAATGGAAACAAAGGAAAGAATTTATCCCTGGATATTGTTTCAAAATATTCTTATCTCATATTACAGTTCTTATTCCAGTGCTGTAGACGATGATTTATTCGATGTTGGAAAATCAAGCTGCTTTGTGTGTATCTAACTATAAAATGATTTGATTCTTCCTTTGACCTATTGCCTTAAACAATGTTCCATTGTCCTGTCAAAATAACAATGAAAAACAGTGTGTTACAAGATGCATTTGTTTTATGATTCAGGTGATGTTTATGACCCACTTGTGTTTTGTGTAATCACAGCATCTTGGCATAGTAATTTCCCCATAATTTAGTCATTTTATAACTGTTAGAGAAGGAACTTGCATTTATATAGGATGTTTTTGTAAATCTTCAGGGTGTCCTACTAGCACTTTAAAGCCAACCAACTCTTTGAAGTATAGTGACTGGGAGAATCATAGAATGATTTAACACTAAAGGAGGCCATTTAGTCAATTCAGTCTATGTTGGTTCTTTGATAATGCTTTCTAAATAGTCCTATGACCCTGCTTTTTTTTCCCCACGTCACTGCATATGTTTTTGATTCAGACCTGTCAGGAATCAGAGGACACAGTTTTAAAGTAACTTTCAAAACAGAGGTGATGTGGAAATTTCGATAATACATAAGAGTCATACAGTCATACAGCATGGTCCAACCAGTCCATTGCCAGCCAAAATCCCAAACTAAACTAGTCCCATCTGACTGCGCTTGGCCCATATCCCTCCAAACATTTCTTATTCATGTACTTATCCAAATGTCTTTTAAATGTTGTAATTGTACCCACATGCACCATTTCCTATGGAAGTTCATTCCACACACGAACCACTCTGTGTAAAAAAAAGGTTGCACCTCATTTCTTTGCAAGTGACACTTGAATTGTTTGTGAAAGCTTAGTGGCTTCAGTAAAAAAATATTTAATTGTAGAAAGAAATATAGTGGGGAACAGAAAATGTGAATCAATCGATGAAGCTAATCATTTTGAAAGAACACTCTTTCTCCTCTCACCTTAAAAATATGCCCCCTCTTGTTGAAATCCATCATCTTAGGGAAAAGAACCAGTCATTCACCTTATCTAAACTCCTCAGTATTTTACAAATCTTGATAAGGTCACCCTTCAACCTCCTATGCTCCAGTGAAAAAAGTCCCAGCCTATCCAGCCCCTCCTTAGAACTCAAACCCTCCATTCCTGCCAACATCCTGATTGATCTTTTCTGAACCCTCTTAACTTAATAATATCTTTCTTCTAACAGGGCAAAATGGAATGACTGAAAAATATTGGAAGTATAGGTGTTGGAATTGTGCAGAGCTATGGTCAAAGGTGAGGGAGTGGAATTAATTGGAGTTGATTAATTTTGCTATCAACTTTTTTCAATCCTTGATACTCTGCACTACTACAGATGGGGATCTTGGCTTTTCACCTTGAGGTGCATTTCTGCTCTGACATTCTGGAAGGTGACTATAAATGTACAAAATTGATCAAAACCCATTGTCTCCAAATACAACATCCACGGACAGACTTCCATCGAGTTACACACTGAAAATGTTCACCAATGGTAACCATTACCTGTGGTTTCAAAGAGTATGAATGACTGACAAACATTGAATATTGTACAAGTTGATTACTTTAGAAAGTATAGAGCAGGTTTCCCAAGAAAAAAAAGATAAAAGCCAGCTGATTTAAAGGTTTCTGCCTGAGCAATTGAATGTAAAATTCACCTTCACATCTTAACTGAATAAGGCAGCGGATAGGATATCTATAAGATAAGGATAATCTCATGTAAAATGTAAGACTTGTAGTTTCAAATGAATGTCTTTGCAAGTGACACTTGAATTGTTTGTGAAAGCTTAGTGGCTTCAGTAAAAAATTTATATTTAATTGTAGAAAGAAATATAGTGATGAACAGAAAATGTGAATCAATCAATGATGCTAATCATTTTGAGAGAACAATTTAGAATAATGTAGTGCCTTTGTCATAGAATCATAGAGTCGTAGAGATGTACAGCAATGGGATCTTGATCTGGTGGACCAATGAGCTGAGGAGTGATAGCTGGAGTTTAATTTAGATAAATGCGAGGTGCTGCATTTTGGGAAAGCAAATTAGGGCAGAACTTACATACTCCATGGTATTGTCCTGGGAAGTGTTGCTGAATATCCTTGGAGTGCAGGTTCATAGTTCCTTAAAAGTGGAGTCACACATAGATACGATAGTGAAGAAGGCGTTTGGTATACTTTCCTTTATTGGTCAGCGTTCTGAATATGGGAGTTGGGAGGTCATGTTGCAATTGTACAGGATATTCGCTAGGCCACTTTTGGAATATTGTGTGCAATTTTGGTCTCCCTCCTATCAGAAAGATGTTGTGAAACTTGAAAGGATTCAGAAAAGATTTACAAGGATGTTGTCAGGGTTGAAGGATTTGAGCTGTAGGGAGAGGTTCAATAGGCTCTTTCTGTTTAGCTTGCTGCCTTAAAGTGCCTTGGGAGGTTCAAATGTGTTAACATTAATAGATAAATGCAATCTTGTGTTGTCATAGAACATCCCAAGGTGCTTCCCAGGACCATCATCGAACAAAATTTGACATGGAACCAAAAAGGAAGTAACAGGATGAATGACCAAAGAGAGGGAATTCTAGGACCCAGCTGCTGCAGACTGGTGAAGACAACACAAAAGGACTACTGGGTGGAGGAATGGAGAAGAACATGGAACAGCCATCAAACAAAATACCAAATTGGTGAAGAAAATAAGCCAATGGATAGCAAGTGAAGACAAAGATTTATATTCATAAGACCTTTCTTTGATTTGATTTGACTTGATTTAATTTTTTATTGTCACATGTACCTAAGTACAGTGAAAGGTTTTGTTTTGCAAGCTGTACAGACAGATCATAACAAACAAGGACATACAGATTGTTTAGACAGAGTGAGGCATACAAGCTTTTGGTGCACTAAAGCAAGATCAACATTAGATTTGAAATTAGAGAGGTCCATTCAGCAGTCTAATAACAGGGATAAGAAGCTGTTCTTGAACCAGTTGGTGTGTAAGCTTCTGTATTGTATGCCTGATGGAAGAGGTTGGAAGAGAGTATTACTGAGGTGAGAGGGGTGTTTGATGATATTGGTAGCCTTTCCACTGCAATGAAAAATGTAATTAGAGTCCATGGATGGGAGGTTGGCTTCCATGATGGTCTGGATGTGTACACAACCTTCTATAGTTTCTTATTGTCCTGGGCAGAGTACTTGACGTCAGTGAAGTGTTTTTGAAGTGTAATTACTTTTTTAATGTAAGATGTGCAGCAGACAGTAAACTTCCAGAAACAACGTGATAGCAATCAGATCATCTGTTTTTGGGAAGTTAATTTGACGCATAAATATTGACCAAGTCATCAAGACGTCTTGCTCACCAGAAGCACTATTTCAAGGTGTAATATGGAAATATCAAACAGCTTGAATAGAATGATATGTCTCCCTGGGCTGGGGCTGCAGCTTAGACCAGGTGTAGAATAAGTGCTTGATCACTTTGCCAGGAGGCTATTATTCCAACTCTCATCATGGAGACAGTTTCACATTTGTCTTCCTGTCATTGATCTGTACAACAATCAAAGTCAAATACATAACAGCCTTATTTAATGCTTCAACCATTGCACAGCTTGCAGGAATTTTCTTTTAATAACAGTTATTTATGATTTTTCAGAGAATTCTTCTTGCAAAAATTAACCCTTCCAGAACCGTGGGTGAATTTATTTGTCCTGGGAGCTGCTGGGTTAAGGGAACGAGGTTGCAGGGGGAGGGAGGCAGGGAGCTATGTGGATTGATGCATCTTCCTCTACATTTAGCGTATACAATCACACCTAAAGATGATTCAGGCTGCAACAGATTGGGTTAGTTTAAATCGGCCAACAGATTTCAAACTCACAATGTTGAAATAAAAACAAGGAAATGTTGGAATTATGCAGAAGGGTAAGCCGTAAAAAGGGTTAAAGTTGGGTTATGACAGAGTGGGTGTGTTACCCTTTATTAGAAAACAAACATTGTCTGAAAATCACGTTTAACGTTGAACAAAAAGATTTCGTTCGGATCATACTTTGGAAGTGAACAATAGGTTTCAGGAAGAATGAAGAATAAAGAAGGGAAATGAATTAAACATTTGATTCAATCAACGTAAAATGTAATGGATAAGGGGATCAAGTGTGTGAAGGCAAAGAACAAGAAAGTGAGAAGTGTTTGTGACGTAGGAACAAGAGTAGGCAAAACTGCTGCTTGTATTATTTCTAATTAAATCAAATGATTAACCTGTAATCTGTAGCAATATCATCTGAGAAGATAATAGTTACACTGTGATGGTTAACACTTTGTTAAGTATTGCCTGATCAGGCACAGAATTCCTCATTCTGGCATTGCAGTCTCTGCTGCACTCACTGAAGAGAAACACAGAGAGCTGAGAAGGGGCAGGTTTTGTCAGTGTCCACTTTGTCTAGACCTCCTCAGCCAGTTGAGCTTTTTGCTTTCACTTGCCTCCACCACAGAACACACCAGATGGCTTCCTTCTTTAGAGACCGCAATTTTCCTTCCCACGTGGTTAAAGATGCCCTCCAACGCATCTCGATCTCGTCCACATCCCACACCTCCACCCTCAGACCCCACCCCTCCAACTGTAACAAGGACTGAACACCCCTGGTGCTCACCTTCCATCCTGCCAACCTTCGCATAAACCAAATCATCCGCCGACATTTCCGCCACCTCCAAACAGACCCCACCACCAGGGATATATTTCCCTCCCTACCCCTTTCTGCCTTCCGCAAAGACCGTTCCCTCCATGACAACCTGGTCAGGTCCACGCCCCCCTACAACCCACCCTCCCATCCTG
>NC_057749.1:9425172-9510889 GCF_004010195.1 Chiloscyllium plagiosum
CCACCCTCCCCCCACCTATCACCTTCATCCCCTCCCCCACTCACCTATTGTACTCTATGCTACTTTCTCCCCACCCCCACCCTCCTCTCACATATCTCTCCACCCTTCAGGCTCTCTGCCTGTATTCCTGATCAAGGGCTTTTGCCCGAAACGTCGATTTTACTGCTCCTCGGATGCTGCTTGAACTACTGTGCTCTTCCAGCACCACTAATCCAGAATCTGGTTTCCAGCATCTGCAGTCATTGTTTTTATCTCTTTCAATACCCTTTCAAACATTCAGCGTCAGAAAGTCAAAGTGACTGCCTCCCAGTTGTCATTGAAAAATGTTGCCCCATCTTCACAGCTTGTTTGTTAGTGATCCTTGGAGGTCTGGACATCAGGAATTTGTCACCAGTGGAAAATTCACATGTCTTTGAGTAGACAGCTGCCACCCCAGTCAATGGACATAGTCGAGCTAGAGTAGATTTTATTTGCTTAGCAATGAGCATACACTGAATGGAATTAGCATCATTTGTTTAGCATTACTTTCACAATATCAACCCTCTTCTATCATTGTATGTTGTACTGACTTCTAACACTCTGTATCGCATCCACTCTTGATAGTGTGTGTAATGCCAATATGACCCTTTGATTTAGCATCACCGTGAAATAAAAAGTCTAAGCAGGGAGACAAGAACCTCCTTCATTCTCTTCTGATGATCCTTAGGCAATTCCTCAGGATTGAGAATGTTTTGTTTCCACTCCAGCTCAAGTGGGTTCTAAGATGTGTAATAAATCCAATGTGCAATTCACGGACTGCAATTTGTGGTGTAAGTGGGTAGATGAATTATTTGGATGTTTATGTGCTCCCTTCCGCACCTTGACTCTCTTCTACATATTCCCAAGTACATCTTTTGATGTGTTTAATGCCTTCCTTAGTGAATCTTCCCTACTTTGGTCTATCACAAGCCAAAGTCTCTCGTGACTCAGCAGATATATTTGTCACCTTGAGGGTTGCTTCCTGGAATGCTTCCACTCTGCTTCTGAGAGTTTCCTGCCATGACATTGTTCTGGATGGAGCAGTTACTTCGGATCTCTGGTGTCAGTCCCTATGAACAACATGTTCTTTTGGGTAGAGCTGTCTTTGAGAGATTCGCACCTCAGTGTTGGATAAGTTGGTTGCCAAAAGGACGTTGCTGTTGGTCCACCTTCCTGGTCACTGGATTTAGAGGATGTTGTGGATCCCTACAGAGTGGAAACAGGACCCTTGGCCCAGCAAGTCCATACTGACCCTCCGAAGAGTAACCCACCCAGACCCATTCCCCTACATTTACCCCTGACTATACATCCCTGAACACTATGGGCAATTCAGCACAGCCAATTCACTGAACCTGCACATCTTTGGATTGTGGGAGGAAACTGGAGCACCTGGAGGAAACCCACACAGACACGGAGAGAAAGTGCAAACTCCACACAGACAGTATGGAATTGAACCCAGGTCCCTGGTGCTCTGAGGTAGTAGTGTGAACCACTGAGCCACTGTGCTGCCCATTACTAGATAGTAATGATGGTAGCTTTCCAACGCATTTGAAGTGATTACAATATTTTATCTTAGCCTCTGAAGCATATAGGACTATGTGGATCACTGCTCCATAGCAAAATATGTCCATAATCTTGGATTTGAGTCAAATGAACGCTGAACTTGCGCAATGAAAATGATAATGTAGTAGTTCAACATCAATGTCTATTCTGCATCAAGAGGAGATTTTTGATGGGGAAACAATCTACTTTTACAATTTTTCCTAGATCTCACCTCAATCTTAACAGTAGGATTAGACTTTTTTGTGGGAGCTGGTTGGAAGAGGATGAGAGGTTTCTGGGTGTTTAGGGAAAAACTAATTTTCACATATGTCTCACAGAATGAATCAACATTGTCCCAGAGATTAATATATTGAGATCTGTAGGAAAGATGTTGTGAAACTTGAAAGGGTACAGAAAAGATTTTACAAGAATGTTGCCAGGGATGGAGGGTTTGAGCTACAGGGAGAGGCTGAATAGGCTGGGGCTGTTTTCCCTGGAGCATCGGAGGTTGAGGGGTGACCTTAAAGAGGTTTATAAAATCCTTGGGTCATGGATAGGGTAAATAAACAAGGTCTTGTCCCTGGGGTGGGGGAGTCCAGAACTAGAGGTATGGGTTTAAGGTGGGAGGGGAAAGATATAAAAGGGACCTAAAGGGCAACTTTTTCATGCAGAGGGTAGTGCGTGTATGGAATGAGCTGCCAGAGGAAGTGGTGGAGGCTGGTACAATTACAACATTTAAAAGACATCTGATGGGTACATGAATATAAAGGGTTTAGAGGGATATGGGCCAAGTGCAGGCAAATGGGACTAGATTAATTTAGGATATCTTGTCAGCATGGATGAGTTGGACTGAATGACCTGTTTCCGTACAGTATATGTTTATGACTCCATGACTCTAAAAGGGAAAACACAAAAGAAAAATGTGGCAATTCCTGTCTTTGTGTTCCAAATTTAAAGTAATTCCAACCATTCTATCACTTTTGAATTCTAACAGTTGTCAACATGCGGAAGGGTGAACCTGTTGAATGGGGAACATAGGAACCTTTCCATGTCCCTTTGGTGCTGTTAAACTGTTCATGAGGAATAGGTCCAACACAGCCCACTGAGGAAATATTCCCTGACTGTGACCGATGTTCCATATCCTCCTCCAGAGCCGGACTATAACTCACTCTGATTTGGCCTCTCCTGCGTTTGCAGGTCAACTGCCTATTCCAATTGGAACTATGTCCTCCTGGTCGTGTATCCTGCCTGTGTGGAGCTGCTGGGTGCACTGGCCTGTGACACCTTTCCATTAAAAAAAATCAGAGTAAACGGAAATGCGTATATTTTTCATTTTTGGGGAAAAAAAAATTCTTTTAATTTTTTCTTTTTTAAAAAAAAGTCATTCCCAGGTGTGCACTCTGATGACACGCAACTCATTAAACTAACCCCCCTTCCCAAAAAAAAAGCCCTGTCTGACACACATCCTTCACACCTGCCTGTGCAATATTACAAACACGTTTCTCGTTCATTTGGGAACAATAGAACAACCCTGGATATAGACATTTAACTTTTTTCTCTCTAAAAAATTGTAAGTACAGGAGCTGATTGGCCGATGGTCGCGTGCGAAGCCTCCCATGCTTAGGGTTTACCTAAGGGGAAAATTCACAATGAACTTTAAATCCTTTGCACGCAACTTTCAAAACCTTACTCCCTTCGATGAGGCGAGACTGAACTTTTTTTCCCTTTCTCTTTTGGAAACACGATATCACATTTTTTTCCTCCCCCTCAAAACATTTGTCCGCTTCCTTTTATTCCCCCTTTGTTGGTGGTCTTAGAAATTGCATTTTCCTTTTCTCCAAAGCTTGGCTGTTTAATGACTCTGAAATGTGTCACTTCAATGAACAAAGATTGTATTTTTATAAAATAAAAGAAATATTTAGAGTAATAGTATCAAGTGAAAAATATTTAATCAATAAAATAATATGTAAAATAATATAAAAATAAAAATGTTTAATAAATACAGTAAGCATTTAAATAATATAAAATAAGAATCTTATAAATAAAATAAATATTCAAAATAATATAAAATATAACGTTTCTAATAAAATAAATATTTAAAACAATATTATAAAATTAAGAATACTTTAAATAGAATAAATAATTTAAACAATATAATGTAAAACATTTTAATAAATAAAATAAATATTCAAAACATAAAATAAAATATATATTAATAAAATAAATAGTTAAAACACTATTATAAGGTTAAAATATTTTAAATAGAATAAATAATTAAAATAATATAATATAAAATATTTTTAAAATAAAGTAAATATTCAAAATATAAAATAAAATATATTTTAATAAAATAAATATTTAAAACACTATTATAAAAATAACAATTTTAATATAAAATATTTAAAACAATATTATAAAATATTTTTTTTATAAATAAATATTTAAAATAATACTATGAAATAAACCTTTCTTTGTTTTGTAAAGATCACCAGTAACATCAGACACAGACGGGAGACACCTAAGTTTGGTTTGTTTTAACTTCTCACTGTCAGATTTAAATGCAGAGTCAAATTCGTTGGACGCCTCAACCAAATTCCTGATCCACAGTTGGTGATTTGACCTGTGTTTTCCAAAATTTTGTTCAGGTTGCTCGTTGAATGCACACAGTTACAGTTAAAATCCGCCTTTTTGTTTCCTTGAGACCTTTTGTGCTCCTCTTGCTAATTCCTCGGTGCGGGTGATTTCAAAATTCGCTTTCAGCTCTGATGGTTCTGTTGAGGAACAAACTCTTTAACTGGGCGCATTCTGCGTTCGTTGCTTAACGCAGCTCAGTATCGCATTCAAGGCAACAACTGAAACTCTGCGGGGACAAATGTCTAGTTAAATTCTATACTTTTCGGAACACGTTATTAACAAAAAAGTGGATGATTTGCAAAACCCGTTTCCGAAGATGAATCGAAGTGAGAAAGAGGGAAACGGGACACAAAATTAACTAAATCCTGTTTGAAATTGATTTATTCCGTTCTGCTGTTGCACAAAGTAAATTTGTGATTTCCTTTTCCCCACAATGCGTACATTGGCAAATGTTAATCGGTGACTTGCCTATAAAACAAAAATCTTCACGCCTGTCTTTTTCTGTGTTTTTTTATTATTTTGCAAAGAATATGCCTCCGAAAATCGAATGTGTGATAGGGAGCGAAGGCGCGGAGAGGAATATTTCGCAAATGATTGATGAGGTTGCGAATCCGGACCCAAAGCGAGTGAGGGAACAGTAAGTAATTCTTGGTTATCGCAACAAGGTCGATCAGAGGGACTGTCACAGAAAGACACGCCTGACCTCAGCTATGACCAGGGCTGATCCAGAGATTCTTGTCACCGCTTATAGGCTTGTAAGGTCACCCCCTGTAGAATTCAACTCCAAGACGTACCAGCTTCAGTAACCATCCCTCCTGATCTCAATTCCTCCAGTTGGCTCAGTTCCTGGAGATACTTTTTAATCAACCTGGTCAGACATCATGCCACACCTGTGGAGCATGTGGGACTTGAACCCAAACTTCCTGGCCCAGAGGTCATAGAGATGTACAGCATGGAAACAGACCCTTCCGTCCAACCCATCCATACCGACCAGATATCCCAACCCAATCTAGTCCCATCTGCCAGCAACTGGCCCATATCCCTCCAAACCCTTCCTATTTATATACCCATTCAGATGCCTCTTAAATGTTGCAATTATACCAGCCTCCACCACTTCCTCTGGCAGCTCATTCCATACACGTACCACCCTCTGTGTGAAAAAGTTGCCCCTTAGGTCTCTTTTATATCTTTCCCCTTTCACCGTAAACCTATGCCCTCTAGTTCTGGACTCCCCGATCCCAGGGAAAAGACTTTGTCTATATATCCTATCCACGCCCATCGAGGTGTTACCACTCTCTACAGTTTCTGTATCTGGCTCTTCTCTTGTTAGCAGATTGGGATTTTGGAAATGAAGAGTCAAGAAGAAGGGGAAACTTTCATTGAACCTTTGTTTTCTTCCAAAAATATACTTTATTCATAAAATTTTCTTTGTATACATATATTATATATCTATATATAGTCACAAATGCAGTTCAGTTCTGCACAGTAACATAGCAAGGAAACAAACATTAGAGTTTGACTCGATCCAAACAAAGCAAAGGCTTGAACCAGACTATATTCACATGACACCAGGTTATAGTCCAACAGGTTTTATCACAAGCTTTTGGAGCAGGGCTCCATCATCACCCAGTCCAATACCGATACCTCCACATCATATTTACATGCATTGGAGGGTCTGCACACCTACAGTTCACTTTGCTACGTAACAGGGAGGCAGTGGGGAGAAAGGTTACAAGGACATACCAGAAAGGTGTAGGGATAAATATTAGAAAAGGATCGACAGGCTAGGTCTGTTCTCCAGGGTTGACCTTGAGGTCTTTGAAATTACTGAAGATTTTGATGAGCGTGGACACAGAGAGAATATTTCCTCTTGCGGGGAAGAATGGAGGCATTTTTTATATCCAGAAGTACTCTTACACACAACTACTTGTTTTTGTTTCCTCCGTCACCAAATCACTGGTGGTATTTCATTAATCTATTAATGACCACCAGTAAATCACTGGTTTTTCCAATTGATTAATTGACATGTAAAATCCATTTTAAGGGCGGAGGTGAGAGAGCATGGAACGGCTAAATCAAAATGGAGATTGATGGAGCGATAAAGCACTATCCCATGCAGGTAGTGAGGTATTGAGAGTAGTGGTGGACTCTGCATGCTCTGTCCCAAAGGATACAAAGCATAAATGCAGCTGCAGAAGAGGGGCTGACTGTCAGCAGTTATGATGCCTTCTGCTGCCCACTGGACCTGTTAATGACCAACTTGTCCAAGCCCAGGAGCTGCCCACAAGGAAGTCCGCTGACTTGCCCACACCCTTTCACACACCAGATGCTCAAAGATCAAGAGCATGGGGTTCAAAGATATCCAAAAGTACAATGATAGATTTTTCAAATAACTAAAAGATTGGTGGCCAACAACCAATATATACATGCCCATGGATTCCAAAGCATCATAGAGTAAACAGTTAGTCTGGGAGTCTAAGCACAAGAGGCTAAGCGGCCTGGTCAATATTTACCCTTCAATTGACAACAGTGAATGTGGTTTCTTCCTCATTATCTAATTTCTGTGGGATCTTGCTGTACTCAAGCTGGCGTCTGTGTTTCCTACAATTGTAACAGTGACTGATCACATCTTTTGAACTTCTCAGCATTGTTTCCTGACATGGTAAAATGCTGTGTAATTCTGATTAACAAGACAAAATCAGAAGCAATTTTGTGCCCAACATGATCAATTATTAGTAAATGGTGAGGTAATCTGCCTTTGGTGGGCCTGGAGGGGATGTTATCTAGGACAAGAAATTTGGAGACAAGGGCTCCTCTTCAATCCCTTTCATTCTGCACAACATATGACAGGGCCTTGTTTGAGAGGCAGTTTCCTTTTGGAAAGACTTGCTGAATAAGTGCTACTCAAGCACACAACTGGTCAGTGGCAGATCTATTCTGCTACTCACTAACAACTAGGAATAGCCCAGTAAGCACGCAAACAAACTCAACGGGATTTGCCTTTTGGAATTCCAGTGTAGCCATTTTCCATTGCCTGAATATCAACAGTGGTAGGAAAAGACCCTTTGGTTGGCATTAGTACCCATAAGGACCTCCATGAGACCATAAGACATAGGAACAAAAGTACACCATTCATGCAATTGAGTCTTCTCTGCCAATCAATGAAATCATGGATGATCTGATAATCCTCAATTCCATTTTCCTGGCTATTCTCCACAACAGCTGATTCCTTTTCTGATTAAAAATGTGTCTATCTCAGCCTTGAATCACCTACCCTCTGTGGTAAATAATTCTCTAGATTCACAATCCTTTGAGAGAAGAAATTCCTCCTCAGCTCTGTCTTAAAATAAGACCCCTTATTGTGAGATTATTCCCTCTGGGCCCAGATTCTCCCACAGGGGAAACAATCTTTGTGCATCTACCCTGTCAAGTCTCCTTAGAATCTTGTATATTTTAATAAGATTACCTCTCAGTCTCCTATATTCCAATGAGTACAGACCCATTCTATTTGTCATCTCCTCATGAGACAGTCCCTCTATACCTAGTATCAGCCTAGAAACACTTCTCTGGACTGCCTCCAATGCCTGTACATCTTTCTTTAGATTAAGGGCCCAAAACACTAATCCAGGTGTTGTCTGACTAGTGCCTTGTATGGTTTTAGCAAAACCTCCCTGCTTTTAAACTCCATTCTCTTTGAAATAAAGGCCAAATATTAATTTGCCCTCCATATTATCTGATGAACTTGGATGCTAGCTTGTTATGATTCATGGACGAGAACTCCGAAATGCCTCTTATGTAGTTGGTGGTATGGCAGGAAGGCTGTCCACAAGTCTTCCTGCCTTGGACTTGATCAGTATAAGGGTGAGATGGGATCAGGGTGTTCACCCACCACCTTCCAACTAAATTAAATGTCCCAAAAGAGCATTAGATTCCAAGCCCTTGCATTTATATAGTGCCTTAAGCTTAACAAAATACTCCCTGGAGTTTCCCCACACATTAAAGCAAGACTCCATCACTCTAAGGCAAAACTGAGGACTGCAGAAGCTGGAAATCAGAGTCTAGATTAGAGTGGTGCTGGAAAAGCACAGCAGGTTAGGTAACATCCGAGGAGCAGGAAAATCGACGTTTCGGGCAAAAGCCCTTCATTAGGAAGGGCTTTTCCAGCACCACTCTAATCTAGACCCCACCACCCTAACCCTGCCTGTAGTTGAATGTGGAGTAACAAACTGCAAGACCACACTGCACATTCACAATAGGAAACATTTAATGTTGTTGACTTCCTTAAAAAATTAGCACTGCGCTTTTAATGCAAGCTTGTCCTTTCTTTCACTTCCTTTTTGACCCATAGTTTGACAAGTTTGTGTGTTGCTTATTCATATAAGTGTGTGAAAATGTGAAAGTGATAGGCATGAATAATGGTTTTCAAAGTGCAAAAGGTTCATCAGAGCAGCAGGACAGTATAACTCCAGTCTCTTTAATGATTCACATGATTCATGGAGAATGACCGCACCCTTGTTGATCTTTTCGCTGCTTCTGTAATGCCAAATTCTTTTGTTTATTATTATTTTTCTATTGTTATTTGCTTTATTTCAGTTTGTGAAGGATGAAATTTGGAGAGTTTTGCACGGCAAAGGGTGCAGTATGGAGTTCAATTGCAGAGCAATCAGGATATCACTGAATGGCAGAACAAGCTTCAGGGACTGAATGCTCTCCTGCTGTACATTGGTACATCTTTCAAGCTTTGAATAATTTGTCAAATTTAGAGTTCAGTTCAGTTTGCTCAGTTAATGAGCTGACGAGAATGGGATGCCAATGGCTCAGGTTCAATCTCCATACTGGCTGTTGTAGCTCAAGGATGTCTGCCTTCTCAGGTAACCCCACACTTGCAGAGTTGTGCCCTTAAAATTATGCATATAAAACCAATTGTGCATTCTCATGGAAAGAGGTGCCTATGGACATTTGTCGGCTAGGGTTAAATACCTTACCAAATTTGGTTAATCAATATGAAAATCAAAGACTCCCTACAATGTGGAAGCAGGCCATTCAGCCCAATGAGTTCACACTGCCCCTCTGAAGAGTATCCCACCCAGACCCCTATTCTATCCCTGTAACCCTGCACTTGTCCTGGTTAATCCACCTAACCAACACATCCCTGGACATATGGGCAATTTAGCATGGCCAATCCATCGAATTTGCACAGGTTTGGACTGTGGGAGGAAATCAGAGTATCCAGGGGAAATCTACCCAGACATGGGGAGAACACGTAAACTGCACACGGACAGTCACCCGAGGCTGGAATCAAACCTGCATTCCTGGTGTGGTGATGCAGCAGTGCTAACCACTGAGCCACTGTGCCGCCCCCACTAGTTAATTTTATACTCGAAAAGCTTGACGACATCGAGGACAAATAATCCTGCTTGATCAGCACCCTATCCTTCAACATTCACTCCACTGACTGTACAATCTACAAGAGGCACTGCATCAACTCACCAATGCTCTTTTGGTTGCACCTTCCAAACCCACCACCTGAAAGGGCAATGGCAGCAGACTCATGGAAACACCATCTGCACACCTACCTTCAAGCCACACTTGCCTTGGAACTATATCACTGTTCCTTCACTGCTACTGGGTCAAAATCCTGGAACTCCTTTGCTTGCAGCGCTGTAAATGCTTCTACACCACATGGACTGCAGCAGTTCAAGGAGACATCTCACCACCATGCTCTCAAGGGCAATTATAGTTGGTCAATAAATGTTCCCTGAGCTAACAATGCCCACATCCCCGATCGAATAAAAGAAAAAAAAGCTAAATTTGATAAAGTTATAGTCCATTTGGATGTTTCCGAAGGATGAGCTATATGGAAGGATTGAATAGGCTGGGGCTTTTTTCCCTCGAATATCGGAGGCTGAGGGGTGACCTTATAGAGATTTAAAGAATAATGAGGGGCATGGATAAGGTAGATAGCCAACATCTTTTTCCTAGGGTCGGGGAATCCAAAACTAGAGGGCATAGGTTTATGGTGAGAGAGGAAAGAAAGGGATCTGAGGGGCAACTTTTTCACACAGAGGGTTATGCAGGTATGGAATGAGCTGACAGAGGAAGTGGTGGAGGTTGGTACAATTGCACATTTAAAAGGCATCTGGATGGGTATATGGAAACAAACTGTTTAGAGGGATATGGACCAAATGCTGGTAAATGGGACTAGGTCAGATTGGGATGAGTGAGTTGGACCAAAGGTTCTGTTTCTATGCTGTAAGACTCTATGACTATGAGCAGAAAGGGTCAAATAGCTTTCTGAAATAAAAATAGAAAGTGCTGGAGAAACCCAGCAGGTCTGACAACATCAGTGGAAAGAGAAACAGAGTTAACATTTGGAGTCTGGTATGACTCTTCTGAGGAACCTTTGTTCCAAATCTTAGCTTTTGCTAATTCTCTGACAGTCTGTGTTAAAATTCTCAGGGAAATGCAAAGGGACTGTTCTCCAAAATAGTTCTCATTGACCATTTTAACCAAGTTTATAAACAAGTATGTTTAAAGTGTGATGTGTTATTACAGCAACAATTTTGGCAAAGAACATTTTTGGAACATTCTTGGGGGAATGGAGATTTCCTCCAGTGCCTGTTTTCATGACACTGTAAAAGGAGCTAGAAAATTTTCCTTTGATCACTCGCTAGAAAACTTTAAACATTTTTACTGGAAATAGCAATCACAGGAAATAGTTTGCTATGTTAAGACGAGATCACAAGATAAATACAGATGAGGTGGATAATTCAGCTCATCCATCTAAAAACATCCTACAATCTCTGTGCACTTTCAATTCAACAATTTAAAGAAGAAAAATCATTTCAGGCTTTTATTTCCATGACATTACCAAACTGAAATCCATTCCCAAGTGTTGATTACTCTTGAAGACGTTTCCCTTGGCATCTATGGTAAAGGAACAATTTTTAAAATTCACTCTTGGGACAACATGACCATTTTCCTGTGCACCAGATGTGACTCCAACCAGTGGAGAATTTGTCCCCATTGACTCCAGTTAGTCAAATGCAGCCTTGACATTAAGGGCTGTCACTCTTACCTCACCTCTGGAATGCAGCTCTTTTGACCATCTTTAAACTAAGGCTATAATGAGGTCAGGAACTGAGTGGCACTTGTGGAACCCAAACTGGGTGTCACTGAGCAGGTGCTGCTTGATAGTACTGTAGCTGACATCTTCCATCACTTTACTAATTTTCGAGAGTAGATTGAAGGGCCAGTAAATTGGCTGGGTTGGATTTGTCCTGTTCTTTGTGTACAGGACATATCTGAGCCATATTGTTGGACAGATGCCAATATTGGAACTGCACTAGAATAGCTTGGCTCGGGGAGCAGCAGGTTCTGGAGCACGGTTATTCAGTACTATTGCTGGAATGTTGTCAGAGTCTACAACCTTTGCCATATCCAGCATCTCCAACCATTTCTTGATATCACATGCAATGAATAGAATTGGCTGAAGGCTGATATCTGTAATGCTGGGGACCACAGGGGAAGGCCAAGATAGATTATCCACTTGACACTTCTGGCTAAAGTTTGCTGCAAAAGCTTTAATCTTATCTTTTGCACTTACGTACTGGGCTCTTCCATCATTGAGGATGGGAATATTTGTGGAGCCTTCTCCTCCAGTCAGTTGTTTGACTGTCCACCACCATTCAAAGTTGGATGTAACAGGACTGCAGAGCTCCATTGGTTTTTTTGATTCCCTAGCTCTGTCTATCACTTGCTGCTTATACTGTTTGGCATGCAAATAGTCCTGTTTGGTAACCTCACCAGGTTGACACCTCATCTTCAGGTATACCTGGTGCTGCTCCTGGCATGCCCTCCTGTAGTCTCCATTGAACCGGGGTTGATCCCCTTGCTTAATGGTACTGGTTGAGTGGGGGATATGCCGGGCCATGATGTCACAGATTGTGTTGGAGTACAATTGTGTTGCTGCTAACGGTCTACAGTGCCTCATGGATGCCCAGTCTTAAGTTGCTAGATCTGTTAGGGGCGGCACAGTGGCTCAGTGGTTAGCACTGCTGCCTCACAGCACCAGGGACCTGGGTTCGATTCCAGCCTCAGGCAACTGTCTGTGTGGAGTTTGCACATTCTCCCTGTGTGTGTGTGGTTTTCCTCCGTATGCTCTGGTCTCCTCCCACAGTCCAAAGATGTGCAGGTGAATCGACCATGTTAAATTGCCCACAGTGTTAGGTGAATGAGTCAGAAGGAAATGGGTATGGGTGGGTTACTCTTCAGAGGGTTGATGTGTACTTGTTGGGCCAAAGAGCCTGTTACTGAACTGTAGGGAATCTAATTTAAAAAAATGAGAAGTCTGTCCCATTTAGCACTGTGATAGTGCCACACGGTGTGACAGAGGGTATTCTCAATGTGAAGGTGGGAATTCATCTCCACGAGGACTGTGCAGTGGTGAATCTTACCGATACTGTCATGGACAGATGCATCTGCAGCCAGCAGATTGGTAAGGATGAGGTGAAGTGTGTTTGGGTGGGATACTCTTCAGAGGGTCAGTGTGGACTTGTTGCGCCAAAGAGCCTGTTTCCACACTGTAGGGATTCTATAGAGATACTGTGGCATCATAAAAGGTGCTACACAAATGGAAGTCATTCTTTTAAGCAAAGTAAGGGGAAAACAGGCTAAAATAGCCAGAGAGACCTGCAAAAAGGATTTAATTAAAAGGGTATAGTACTCTGTTCCCACAGAATGCCCTCTACCAGTTCCAGTGAAGTAAATGCAGGAAATGCATAAAATGTGAGTTAAAGCTGCAATTGAATGTTAAAAGTCACAAGAAAACTGAATGACCAATGACAGCCTAATTTAGGCATCATTGGTGTGTGTGTGTGTGTGTGTGTGTGTGTTGTATGGTTTTGTTTTTGCTATTCATGCATAAAGTCTTTTGCAAAATGATGAATTATACTGTATGATATATGCAAGATAATTGTATAATTAAAAGCGCAGAAAATAAACACATGTTTTGATCTGGATTCAGACATGGAATAAGCAGACACGGTCTGCATTCACATCTGCTTCCAACATAATTTGGCCTGAAATAGCAACAATTGTTTTCTTCAAGTATCATCCTGCAGGCTTGTATGATCAATGACACCAAAATGAAATTATATGTCTTTGAAAGTAGACTAGACTAGCATTAGAAATTAGATATCAGACATCGGTGACGTTGGCTGATAATGCATTTTAATAACTCAAATAATCTTACACAACAATTATTCGTCAAAGGAAAAACAGAAAGTGCTGAGAAATTCAGCAGATCTGGCACCATCTGTGAGTAGAAAGCAGAGTTTACATTAAGAGTTTCCAGTGTGACTCTTTGTCAGATGAGTTAGTTCCGACAGTTCATAGTAGTAAGAAAGAAATGAATCCAGACGGACCACCCATCATCGAACGAGGCACAGAAATAAACAACAGAAACACATCTGTCAACCCTGCAAAATCCTCCTTACTCACATCTGGGAGCTAGTGCCAAAATTGGGAGAGCTGTCTCACAGAGTAGCCAAGCAACAGCGTGATATAGCTATTCACAAAATCATACCTGTCAGACAATGTCTCAGACACCAACATGACCATCCCTGGATATGTCTTGTCCCACGACAGGACAGACCCACCAGAGGTGGTGACACGGTGTTATACAGTCCATAAGACCATAAGACATAGGAGTGGAAGTAAGGCCAATCAGCCCATCGAGTCCACTCTGCCATTCAATCATGGCTGATGGGCATTTTGACGCCACTTACCTTCACTCTCCCCATATCCCTTAATTCGTTTTGATAATAAGAATTTATCAATCTCTGTTTTGAAGACATTTAACGTCCTGGCCTCCACTGTGCTCCATAGCAATGAATTCCACAGGCCCACCACTCTCTGGCTGAAGAAATGTCTCCTTGTTTCAATTCAAAATTGACCCCCTCTAATTCTAAGGCTGTACCCACAGGTCCCAGTATCCCTACTTGACGATAACAAATTCTCAGCATCCACCCTTTCTAAGTCATGTATTATCTTGTAAGTTTCTATTAGAACTCACCTCAACCTTCTAAACTCTAATGAATACAATCCCAGGATCCTCAGCCGTTCATCGTACGTTAGGCCTACCATTTCAGGGATCGTCTGTATGAATCTCCTCTCGACACGCTCCAGTGCCAGTATGTCCTTTCTGAAGTGTGGGGTGCAAAATTGAATACAGTATTCTAAATGGGATCTAACTAGAGCATTATAAAGTCTCAGTAGCACATCACTGCTTTTACATTCCAACCCTTTTGAGATAAATGACAACATTACATTGGCTTTCTTAACCATGGACTCAACCTACAAGTCAACATCTAGAGAATTCTGGACTAGCACTCCCAGATCCCTTTGTACTTTGGCTTTATGAATTTTCTCACTGTTTAAAAAATACTCCATGCCTGTATTCTTTTTTCCAAAGTGCAAGACCTCACATTTGCTCACACTGAATTTCATCAGCTATTTCTTGGACCACTCTCCTAAACTGTCTAAATCTTTCTGCAGCCTCCTCAGAACTATCTGCCTGTCCGCCTAACTTCGTATCATTGGCAAATGTCGCCAGAATGCCCCCAGTCCCTTCATCCAGATCATTAATATATAAAGTGAACAGCTGTGGCTCCAACTCTGAACACTGCAGGACACCACTTGTCACTGGGTGCCATTCCGAGAAAGAACCCTTTATCCTAACTCTCTGCCTTCTGTCAGATAGCCAATACTCCATCCATGCCAGTAGCTCACTTCGAACACAATGGGTCCTCACCTTACTCAGCAGCTTCCCGTGAGGCACCTTATCAAAGGCCTTTTGGAAGTTTCGGTAGATAACATCCACTGGGTTTCCCTGTCTAACCTACTTGTTCCCTTACTAAATCCATGCTGACTTGTTCTGATCCGAACAGTGGGGAAGGTGTTGCCTTCTGAATCCTTAACATTGAATTTGGACCCCATGAAGTCTTATGGCCTCAGATTAAACATGGGCAAAGAAACTTGCTGCTAATTACTATGTGCTACCCTCCCTTGTCTATGAATCAGTACTCGTCCATGTTGAACAACATTTGGAAGAAGCAGTGAGGGTGGCAAGGGTACAAAATGTACTCAGTTCGGGATTGTACTTGAATTTTGTCACCTAAATCATAAAATCCCTACAATGTGGAAAGAGCCCCTTTGGTCCATTGGTTATACAGGGAGAAAGTGAGAAGATTCCTGAAGAAGGGCTCATGCCCGAAACGTCGATTCTCCTGCTCCTTGGATGCTGCCTGACCTGCTACGCTTTTCCAGCAACACATTTTCAGCTCACCATTGGTTATACAGCCAGTCCCAGCACCCCATCCAATCCCTGTATTTTCCATGGCTAACCACCTCGCCTACACATTCTTAGACACTATGGGCAATTTAGCATGGCCAATCCACCTAACCTGCACATCCTGTGGGAGGAAACCCAAGCAGTTACAGGGAGAATGTGCAAACTCCACACAGACAGTCACCCGAGGGTAGAATTGAATCTAGAATTGAACCCGGGTCTCAAGTGCTGTTAGTGCTAACCACTGAGCCACCGTGTCATCCCTCAACAGTTTACAACCATTGCAGGAATCTTTAAGTTCATCACTGATGTAATGTAGAAACTGAAGGTCTTGTGATGCATTGGGTAATGTCCTTGTCTCTAAGCCAGAATCCCTGGATTCAAGTCCCATTCCAGAAGCATGCATACATGTCGTGACCAAACAGATTGATTAGCATCCTGCAACTCTTTCTGCAATGCTTTTGTCAGGCGGGTATTTTCTAATAGACTTGTTCAGAGATGTGATTGCACACTACTGGAGCAGGTAGGATTAGAACCTGGATCTCCTGGTTCAGAGTTAGGCTGCTTTGGCAGCGGTTGAAGGCCAGGTGGGTCTGGACTCAGGATACCAATGGCCTCCGGGTTTCCTTGAGGCTTCTGCAGTGTCTTTGCGGTGGCATGGTTGGTCTGGCCTGGCCTGGGACTCCTTTCAGCCGCTTTGGTGGCTGTTTTTGTAAGCGTCAGTCTGGGTCTCCTGTGGCAGCTTCAGTCAGTCTGTGACACCATGTGGCGTTTTCTTCAGCACTACGTTGGGACCAGCCTCGGATTCCAACTGGGATCGGGTCCCTGAACCCAGAGTCATGAAATGGACTAAATAGATTTTGTCTTAAATTCTCTTTTTTTTTTGAAATTTTTGTTTCTTTATTACATTACCGTGGAGGATTCTGATTCTGAATTTGTTATTTCTTTATTTTTCTAATATATTACTGTGATTTTGTATTTTTGAAGGTCTGTAATGCTGGACTTTTATTTCTTTACTTTTTTGATATTTTTTCCCTGGAAATTTGTACTCAATATCTGTACCTAGATACCTTGGAACATAAGATGGCGCTATAAATGGCAACATGTAAACTTTTCACTGTACTCATGGGAATACATGTGACAATAAATTGGAATTCCAATTCCAATTCCAATTCAGTTAATTCCTGGAGAGTCTAGAAACATGTAGTAACTGCAATGCAACAGCCTCTCTACACTTTTGCAAATAAATATTAGAAATGCACTGAGGGCCACAGTTAAAAAAAATCAAAAGATAAATGGAAACTTATCAAAATTAAATCAAAGCATTAATTCCAGGAGTGAAGATGTGCCCCCAGCCCCTGCAATAATGTATTGGGATTTTTTTTTATCCTGAAAGGGTAGCCTCAGTTCTTTGTCTGAAAGGTTGGCATTGCCAACAGCAAAGTGATCTTCCATAGCATGAACACAATTATTGTGTGGGATTTGAACATACAGACTTCTGACTTTGAGATACGAGCCACTGAACTACTGCTTAAAAACAAGAGGTGCATCTTCAACTTTGGTCATTCCAGGATGGAAACTGCAATAGAGAGCAGCCAAATGCTGAATGCCAGTTAGTGCAGGACAGGTGTTCTGCAGGCAGGGACCTGTTTGGCAGGTGTGCTAACATTCTTTTCCGTTTAAGTATGTACTGTATAGAATCATTAAACTTGCAGACTGAAGCCAAGGAAGAATAGTAATCATGAATTTGGATATAGACAAAATAAATGTAATGCTTTCAAGTTAAATTATTCCAGATATAAACAGGCAGAGGTAGTATTGACATGTTTGAAAATGGGAAATACTCCAAATGTTCTCTTTTTGCATGTATGATTTGGAGGTGCCAGTGTTGGACTGGGGTGGACAAAGTTAAAAATCACACAACACCAGGTTATAGCCCCACAGGTTTATTTCAAAGTAATAGCTTTCAGAGCGCTGCTGCTTCATCAGGGGCAGGACCATAAGACACAGAATTTATAGCAAAAGATTGCAATATATATTGAACAGTTGTTTTAATTGCATGACACTGTAATCTTTTGTTACAAATTCTGTGGCTTATGGTCCTGTCCCACTTGTTACCTGTTGAAAGAGCAGTGCTCTGAAAGCTAGTGCTTCCAAACAAATCAGTTGGACTATAACCTGGTGTTGTGTGACTTTTAATTTTGCATGTATGATGGCAGCCACGTGCACTGCAAATTGCTTCAATTGAGAGCTCAACTGGTAATATACTGGAATAGCACATGATCAGAGGACATATCTTGACAAGCACAATTCTTTCCACATTTAATTGTCACACATAAACTAAAATAAATCTAACATATAAATCTAATGTAACACTTTCGATTGGGTCGCTGGCTGAAATCAAGAGAAATCCTCAGTTATAATTTTAACCCATCATGTCGACCAGGTACATGAATCACTCACTGCTGTAGCATGGATCAAATAATGTAGCAATGGCCAAGAGATTGATGGTCACTTCAGTGTCTGAAACAAAATCAACATTTTTGTTGGATTGGTCAGCATCATCGAAGTTCAAGGCTAACAAATAATTCAGGTGACCTCTTCACATTTTCCATTATATCAGTGTCCTTACTTGATTTAAGTTTCATATAGGTTTTGGGGATTACTTGTGACTTATTAATCCTCAGTCCTCATCCTTGTTTTCAAATTCCTCCGTGGCTTTGCTTTGAGCTTATCATTGCGATCTTCTCCAGATTCAAAAGCCCCCAAATTATTTCTGCTCTTCTATATCTGGTCTCTGGGACATCCCCAATTTTAATCATACTGTCACTGGTGACTGCAGCTTCAGTTGCCTAGGCCAGAAACTCTGAAGCTTCCACTCTGCCCCTCTCTGCTTCACTCTCTCCCCATTAGGATGTTTCTTAAAAGCTACCAGTCAGATTGAGCTTTGGCCAACTGACAATATCATCATACGTGGCTTAGTGTCTTTTCATTTAAAAATGCTCCTGTAAAGTGCATTGTTATGTTTTTCTACTTTAAACATGCTGTATAAATGTAAGTTGTTATTATAATACCATCTGAATGCCCCCTACTGTTTCACTGGCCCATTGCGTTCATTGGTATATTACAATTTTCAGGACATTGTCATATGGCGTGGAAGCAGACCCTTCAGGTCCAACCAGTCTATGCCAACCATAATCCCAAACTAAACTAGTCCTACCTGCCTACACTTGGCTCATATCCCTCCAAACATTTCTTATTCATGTACTTATCCAAGTGTCTTTTAAATGTTGTAGCTGTATCTGCATCCACCACTTCCTCTGGAAATTCATTCCCCACATGAACCACCCGCTGTGTAAAAAGAATTGTTCTTCATGTCTTTTTAAAATTTTTCTCCTCTTACCTTAAAAATGTGCCCTCTAGTCTTGAAAGCCCCAACCCTAGGGAAAAGACACCTGCCATTCACCTTATCTGTACTCCTCAACCTCCTACATACCAGTGAAAAATGTCCCAGTCTATCCAGCCTGTCCCCATAACTCAAAACCTCTGTTCCTGGCAACATCCTGAGATCCCTTTCTGAACCCTCAACAGCCAATAGTATCCTTTCTATAACAGGGTGACCAGAACTGGAAACGTACTCCAGAAGAGGCTTCAATGTCTTGTACAACCTCAACATAAGTTTCCAACTCCTGAATTCAAAGGTCTGAGCAATGAAGGTAAACATACTACATGTGTTCTTAACTACCCGATCTATTTGTGATATAAACTTCGAAGGATTATGAACCTGAACCTCGAGGTCTCTCTGTTCTACAACACTACACAACGCCAGTTTGTTTTTTAAAAGATGATTGAATGGTTTTTATAGATCAAAAGCCAGCAAAATATTAATTTAGAAACCATTTCGGATTTAATCAACAAACCAATTCTTGAAGAAATACTAAATAATTCCTGCCTTCATGTTATGCAAAATCAGATTGACAAACAGCTTTGTTTTATTCCTTCATGGGCATGGGCGTTGCTGACTGACTCATCCCTAGTTGCCCTTGAGAAGGTAAGCTGCCTTCTTGAACTGCTGCATGCATTTTTACCTTATGTCACCCATTATAATCCTTGATTTCACAAAAGACTTTGCATCAACAGCAAAGAATGTAGTCGATAACATTCCCCTGTAATAATGGGAAAAGAAACTAAACAATGATGCATAGTTTTGGTTGTTATCAGTCACAACTAAATTGGATCTTTATGTGACTTTTGAAATCAAATAACAGTTTCAGCTATCAACATTTTATGTGCTTTTTACGCTTGACTATTTTGCATCTTCATCATAACGTCAAGGAAGCTGATTGGGTTTTTGTATGTGCTACAGTAAACTGGAAGTATTTCCTATTGACACTGTGTGCTTGAGCAGATCATATGCTCCAAGTGCTATATAGAGAACACAACATTCGCTGGTCCTGGGTTCTAGAATTTGTCTGTTTGATGATAACCAACTGGCAACTGCTGGTTGTCATCAGAGCTGTCTAAGTTCATGCCAAGAAGTGTATTATCTAAAGCGTTCTCATTCATGATTCATAGCTCTTAGAAACATAAGCATCTGAGCTAATGTCTGAGCTATATGATTAAGCTATGAGGTAAGTCATTATCTATAGGGCTTAAACATATACAATGTGTGAGGGAGATCTCCAGTCTATACCTCATCATTAAAAATCACACAACACCAGGTTATAGTCCAACAGGTTTAATTGGAAGCACACTAGCTGTCAGAGTGCCGCTCCTTCATCTGGTGACAGTGATCACCTGATGAAGGTGTGGCACTCCGAAAGCTAGTGTGCTTCCAATTAAACCTGTTGGACTATAACCTGGTGTTATGTGATTTTTAACTTTGTACACCCCAATCAAACACCGGCATCTCCACATCATAACTATATCTCATCAGTATCCTATAGGAGTTCTCAAGACCATGGATCACATCACTGTCAAAATTCCTGACATAAATATCTTGATGAGTATCCCTAAACTAGCAAGCCATAATGCTTCCAAGATATAGGTTCAAATCTCACCATGTGACATTAAATCTGAATGTTTAGGAACTCAGGAATTCTGACTTAGGCTAAGCTCTGCTGAGAATGCATGTCCATTCTACAGCTCTGAAGCCAACGTTCTGGCATAAGATAATATTACCTGGAAGATGTATTTGTGAGTATGGCTCACATGATCTGATGCCAGTCATAATGCATTGCAGTGGGATGAGTAGTTGCTACGTCTTTCATAATAGTCATAGTTGGGTGAGTGATGAGATACATACCAATGATACATAACAAATAAACTATGGGCTTTAATTGATGCACTCTCTTACAACTGGAGATCTCCAGTTTGTATATTATCAGCCAATATCTAAACATTCTAGATTTGGGTAAGTAGAGTGTGAACATACATGAAGAAACTGTGCTGTCCATATTTATTCAGGAGAATTCTTGTTGGCAAATGTCAATCTCAACAGGCTCCAATTGATTTCTCCTGCAAGATTTCCACAAATATGTCTTCACAAAAAACAAAACTCCAATTAATGAAAATAAACATGGACCATCATTTAGTCCAATAAGTGGAGGGATGGTGGTGGTATTTGGAAGGAAATCAGCTATGCTTCTGTGACCTGGCTTAGGTGTGATTCATAATCCACAGTAATGTGGCTAATTTTTTAACTGCACTCTGAAATAGCAAGTCATTCAGTTCAAGGGCAATTAGGGATGGACAGCAAACGTTGCCCTCACCAGTGACATCCATATTCGCATGATATTTTTTAAAAAGGCTTGTGTTGTTGTTTTATCCTCCCAGCAGGTTTTTGTTACTATCCAATTGGTCCCACTCATATCAACTATCTCCCCCAGTCCTAAAAACGGTTCCCTTTCAATTCATATTCTGAACTCTTTTGGAAGTGTTTCCATCCCTCTGTCATACAATTGTAAGTTATTGAGTCGAAACTTTTCAGAACATCTCATCGCCAATTCCTTTGCCAATCATTTCCATTGTTGCTGACCTCTTTGCCACTGGAAATAGTTTCTATTTGTTCTCTCTAAGAATCTCACCATAAACTCAAATCCATTAAATCTCCCCTTTGAGTTCTCTGCTCTGAAGTAAAATACAATGTTACTTTTAGGTAAAATAGAAAGATCCACAGAATGGTTAGAGTGCATTCGGTTGATCATGTTCATGCACACTCTCTGTTCCAGCAACTCACCGAGAGGGTGATTATTAAACTTGACATGAGAGTCTTAAATTTTTTTCAACATATCACTTCAAGGGATGTGGATGTCAAACCTAAGGATCCTTGAATTAAGTGACTGGTCTGGTAAATTCTGAGGTTACTCATATTCAGACAGCAGGGTAGTAAACCAGATGGTATTTTGCCACAATCATCGATAGTTTCACACTTTTATGAACTGAAATGAAATGTTCCTGGCTGCAAAGATGGAATTGACCTCACGTCCCAGAGCTTTTCTGAATTATTAACGATGTGAGCCATTGTGTCATCATCAATCAGAGGGACAATGCTTCGGAAATGTTCAATAAAAGTCAGTGCTCTGTACAGTTAGGCTGAAAGTACCGAATGGATCCTTTAAGGTCTGCTCAAATTAAATACCAGATGACACATGCACTTTGATGTAAAATAAATGTATTCGCTGAATCTAATTTAGATATGTGCCAACTAATGAATGAATCTGTTAGTTTAAACCATTTAGATATATTTGACTGGCGAGTATCACTGACTTCTGCCCACGAGGGACTCCTGGGTGATGGCTCAGTGTGAGCGAAACCCCTATCAGATAGTGAAAGGCAGTGAGACACAACAGTTTCTGTATGTATAAAGTAGTTAAAGTTAACGGATTCGCCTATTAGTTTGCATATATTAAGTCGATTAAGGTAATAGATTTGCTATGTATCAAAGTGCACGTGTCTTCTTGCATTCATTTTGATTAGACCTTAAATAACCGATTAGGTACTTTCAGATCAACAAAAAATGCATACTCCAGGACTGACACAACCTAAAATATGTTTTCAGATTAATATAATCAAATAATTTATTTAAACAAGGCGTTTTCCTTTTGGTAGAGATATGGAATGAAATAATGATACAGCACGGAAGGAAGCTATTCAGTTTCACAAAAACGGAAATGGCTGGAGAAACTCAGCAGGTCTGGCAGCATCTGTGCAGAGAAAGCAGAGTCAACATTCGGAGTCGAGCGACCCTTCCTCAGAACGCAGCTAGGCTGCAGTTTCTGATTTTGTTTCAGGTTTCTAGTATCCAGAGTTGTTTAGTTTTATTGAAGTTATCCAGTGGGTGAAGCCGATGTGTAGGGGTGACTAACTTGAAAGTGCAAAGGAAACTATCAGACGGTTAACACGGCATAAATTTTAGCAGCCTGGTAATTTGTGATATTGACACGCAGTAATGTTGGACCACAGCCACCATTCCCTGATCTTTACCCACAAGATTATTGGTTCTTCTGCTTTGACTGACTGTTTCAATGCAAAGGTTTGTTTGGCATAATCCTGTCAAAAGGGCAAACAAACGAAGCTCAGCTGAGTAGTTTAATGTGGAGAAATCTTATGTAAACTTGCAATGCTTTAGGGGATCGTGTGTACGTCCTCGCCTTCTGTATAATTTACAGCCTGAGAGCCCGGACCAGGACTGAGCACCCAGTGAAACGTTGAGGTGCTCTATACAAGTTACGTCATTTTTCTTCGCGGCTTAGCCCCGAGCACTTCTTCTTAGACAGCCTTGCGTGCGGAAAGGTTATCTTTCTTAATCTCTTCCCCGGGACAACAAATCAAGTATCTGAAAGGGGAACTGGTTCTGTTTTATTGTCTATTTACCAATGGATCCAGAATGTGCAGAGTCACCGGCCGTCTTATTAACTACAAAAGGACATCGCAATCTCCAATTATATCCGGGGCAATTTCATCTGAAAGGGATGGAACTCCTTAATAGATTTTAACCAGCACTGCCAGTAAAGCAAACGCCCCCCGCGGGAGCTCCAGTTTCAGTGCTACATGCGTCCCCAGGCCTGTAAAATATTCTATTCTGAGGTAGCTGGATTTGTTCATGGGATGAGGACATCGCTCCCCATGCCAATATTTATTGCCCATCCCTAATTGTTAAGAGTCAGCCACATTGCTGAGGGTCTGGAATCACGTGTAGGCCAGCTCGTTCCCTTCCCTAAAAGACGTTAGTGAACCAGATGGGGTTTTCCCAACAATGGATTAATTAGACTCTTAATTACCACACTTTCTTAAAAAAATGCAGTCTCCAGAACTTTACCTGGGTCCCTGGATTAACAATCCATTGGTGATACCGTTAGGTCATTGCCTCCCCAATAAAAGCATTAATTGCCTTTCTTCAAGTTTTACACCAAAAGTTCTGGATTACTAGGCTGATTCCTGGGGTGGAAGAATTGATGTGTGAAGAGAGACTGGATCAGTTTATGGAATCCCTACAGAGCAGAAAGAGGCTATTCAGCCCATTAAGCCTGCACTAACCCTCCAAAAAGCATCTGACCCAGACTCAGCCCCCTTTTTGTATCCCTGCATTGACCAGGGCCAATGCACCTTGTCTACACATACAAAGTCACTACCAGCAATTTAGTATAATCAATCCCCCCTAACCTGCACAGCTTTGGATTGTGGGAGAACACTGGAGCACCCAGAGGAAACCCACATAGACACGGGGGCAACCTACAAACTCCACACAGTTACCAGAGGGTGGAATCCAACTGGATCCTTGAAGCAATGAGGCAGCAGTGCTAGCCACTGAGTTATGTTGCCTTCAGTTAAGACTATTTTTGCTGGAGTTTAGAAGAATTGGGGAGTGGGATCCGAGAGAAACACAAAGGATGTAGCTAATGATTTGGTAGTCCAGAACCATAATTTAAAGATATGACATTCCGGACTGAGATGAAGAGAACTTTCTTCAGAGAGTAGTGAGCCTGTGGAATTCTCTGCCATGGAAAGTGATTAGGGCCAAAAGCACTGAATGTTTTCACAAAGGACTTAGATATAGTTCTCAAGGCTAAAGGGATCAAAAGGTATGGCGAAGAACGTAACTAAGTTGGATAATCAGCTATGATTATATTGAAAGGAGAAACAGGGTTGCAGGCTAACTGTCCTACACTTGGCCCTATGTTTCTCTGGTGTTGCCAGGTCTGATTTAAACTTACTGACTTTGAATGAAACTGACTGTTCAGCTGAAACAAAAATGGCTCTTTCTCTTCACCCACCCCATTTCTTTCAAACTCCTGGCCTATTTCTCCCTTCATCTTTCACGGGATTAGGGGCAGCATTGGTTACCCATCCATCCCCAATCACCTTTACAGCTGAGCAATTTGCTCATTCGGCCATTACAGAGAAGCTGATCAGAGTCAAAGGCACAGGTCTTGCAAGCCAGCTTTACAAATTTGAATGGCTGGTTGTTGACCTCCACATGTTTTTAAATTCCATCAGGTATCCTGGTTGGACTCGTATACATCCCTGTAGCCTCACCTGGCCTTCCAGAGAATTTCCTTTCATGAAGTTAATTTGGCTTATTGTATCTCTCAGACCTTTTTTGACTGCTGAATTATCTTTCTTTTTCATTTAGCAGTGTTTCGTACAAGGTATAATTCTTCTGATAGTGAGAACTTAGAAGTTTTGCAGGCAATTTTGTGGGCATGGTGGGCTGAACAGCCTGTTCCAGTGCTGTCCCATTGTTCTATTTCTGGCAGCATCTGTGGAGAGAGAAACAGAATTATTGTTTCAAGTCCAATATGACTTCTTCTGAAGAAGGGTCACTGGACTGGATAGGACGGACAGCAATGGTCTTGTTCCTAGGGTGGGGGAGTCCAAAACTAGAGGGCATACGTTTAAGGTGAGAGGGGAAAGACTTAGAAGGGCCCAGAGGGGCAACTTTTTCTGGATCAGGTGCAGGTATGGAACAAGCTAGCAGAGGAAGTAGTGCAACTGGGTACCATAACAGCATTTAAAAGGTATCTGGATGGATACATGAACAGGAAAGGTTTCAAGGGATGTGGGTGAAATGCTGGCAAATGGATCCAGATCAGGTGGGATGTCTGGTTCTGACAAGTAAGATGGAAGGGTCCATTTCCATGTGATATGATTCTGACTCCAAATGTTAACTCTGTTTCTATCTTCACCATCACTGCCAGACCTGCTGAGTTTCTCCAGCATTCTCTGTATTTGTTTGGGACTTCCAGCGTCTGCAATATTTTGTCTTTATCAACCTGCTCTTCTAGCTGAGCAAGCCAGCGATCTTATGGCTATGCCTTTGAGCGTTAAGAAATGTATTTTAAAAACCCAGAAAGAACTGTAGATGCTGTCAATCAAAAACAACAACAAAAAAACCCAAAAATTGCTGGAAAAGCTCAGCAGGTCTTGCAGCATCTGTGGAGAGAAAACAGAGTTAATGTTTCGGGTCGATTGACCCTTCCTCAGAACTGGTCACTGAACCAGAAACGTTAACGCTGATTTCTCTCCATGTGCTGCTAGACTTTGCTGAGCTTTCGTGGCAATTTCGGTTTTTGTTAAGAAATTTGGGTTGGCGTGTAGTATCTATGGTGCTGTCACACAGAAATTCCCTGCATTTCTGGAGAGCTGTTTGTTTAGGGCTTGAACAGGCGTCTTTACAGCGTCCCTGGTGTGTAGCTAACCTGTCAGCCAAGCTAGCGTGCGACTGGGTGCTCACTGACTGATTACTAGAGGCAAAGGGGTCAGGAAACCATAAACACTGAGAGTGACCTGGGGCAGCGTTGGAAATGAGAGGCTGAGATCAATTGCTCAGAGAGACTCATTGATCTAGATTGTTGACGTGACTGGGAACAGTAGCGTGCGAGCGGATGCTCACTGGTGTCTCAAGTTTATAAGCTGAAGGTAGCTGAACACAAGAAAAAAAATCACAAAAATGTGTCGTTGATAGGACGGGAGAAGAATTAGGAAATCCTGGTTTCACCACTCCTTGTAGACACGTACATTTATTCATTACTATTATCCCTGTGTGTCTTTTTTTTCCCCTGTCGCTTTCCAATTTATTTCCAGCATGGAAACAGCAGCAAAGCCTTCAGGGTTGGGGGCAACAACTTTACAGAAAACCAGCACCCCGCTCAATTTTCAGCAGCTTCTGGAAAGGCGTTAGCGGCGTTTGCATTATTGCGGGAGTCGCTTCACACGCATTGGATGCTTATGGAGTGCACAGCAAGATCCCACCGGGCTCACTGCTGGAAGGCTTCCTGCAACCGAGGAGATTCGTTTCCACGAGACATTGACTCCCCTCCCCACCCCAATCCCAGCGTGGCAATTAAACATAGCGTCTAATTAACAACGGTACACACAGTGGTAATATGGCACGCTTGGTTTTTGTGTTTGCACCATTGGAATGTGTCGGCCAAATTGAGGCTTGGCACGTTGCATTGGAAGGTTGTGCAGGCACCCTGCCTCTATTCCTGATGAAGGGCTTTTGCCCGAAACGTCGATTTTCCTGCTCCTCGGATGCTACCTGACCTGCTGTGCTTTTCCAGCACCACTCTAATCTAGACTCTGCTCTACGCAAGAGTGCACTCTCCTCAGGTCAGCATCCTCACTCCTTCAACACTGCCTCCATCGCCTCTTCGCCCCAGCCCCCCTCCCCCCACGCACACACATACTTGTGTGAACCAACACTTGATCCCAAATGGAGGAAGTGAGGAATGCAGATGCTGGAAAAAGCACAGCTGGTCAGGCAACATCCGAGGAGCAGCAGAGTCGTAGTTTCAAGCATAAGCTCTTCATCACAAATGTGGGAGTAAGGCCAAAGAGGGCTAAGAGATAAATGGGAGGGGTCTAGGGCTGAGGGATGGTAGCTGGGAATGTGATAGGTAGATAGAAGTAGGGGTGATGGTGATAGGTCGGAGGATGGAGTGGATAGGTGGGGAGGAAGATGGACAGGTAGGACAGTTCCAGAGGATGGTTTGGAGTTGGAGGATTGGATCTGCGATAAGGTGGGGGGAGAGAAGATGAGGAAACTGGTGAAAACAATATTGATCCCATGTGGTTGGAGGGCCCCAAGGCCAAAGATGAAATGTTTTTCCTCCAGGCATCAGGTGGCTAGAATCTGGTGGTGGAGGAGGCCCAGGACTTGCCTGTCCTTGGCAGAGTGGGAGGGGGAGTTGAAGTGTTTGGCCACTGGATGGTGGGGTTGTTTATTGTATGTCCTCCGAGACGTTCTCTGAAACATTCCATAAGTCTTCCTGATGTACAGGAGGCCACATCAAGAGCAACTGACACAGGAGATGAGGTGTTTGGAGGTGCAGGAAAATCTCTGCCGGATGTGGAAGGATCCTTTGGGGCCTTGACAGAGGTGAGGGGGGAAGTGTGGGTGCAGGTTTTACACCTCTTATGGTGGCAGGGGAAGGAACACAAGCAGGACTTGTGATCGTGACACAGATGCTGTCCCTCAACAACCATGCATCATAATTCTGGGAAAGGAGGAGATTCACAGAGGCTTGTGACACTGATATGCTCTGGGCTTTGCTAGCACTCAGACCATGGTTCTGTTCCTAAGACAAACTTGGAGGGGAGATCCTGAAGGTTGGCTTTTGAGACTGATTAAGGGCATCAGTTCTGTGATGGCACCTTCCAAACCACCTGGAAGCTCAGGGATATTAGAGAATTGGAAAATTCTTGTTTGAATGTTCCTCTTCAGCCACCCATCAACCTATATGGAATTATACCATCATTCCTTCACTTGTCACTGAGTCAAAAACTTGGAATTCCCTCCCTAACAGCACTGTGTATGTATCTGCACCGCATGGACTGCAGAGGTTCCAGAAAGATAGCTCACAATCTCTTTCCCAAGAGCAATCGGGAATGGGCAAGAAATGCTGGCCAACCCCATGACACACGCATTCTATGAACAATTTATTATTTTTTTCTAAATGTTCTGGATTTGGAAACACTGGTTTCCAAACACTGGTTCTGTTACTTGGCAGCAGTTGGATGAGCAATCTGTGGTTTGGCAGAACAGTGGGAGGAAATATGGGATTTGAGTGTGAATTTTTGGAGTGTAATGAATGATAGAAGTGTTTGGCAATCATTGAAGTAAATGAGGGAATCGTGAAGATTTCATTGTCTGTTTTTCATTATTTGGCCAAATTCATTGTCAGGGTAGATCTGTGCCCATTGTTTTATAAATCATTCAGAAAAATGGTCCCTGCTTTTTGAACAAACATTACTTTTACGTTTACAAAACGCTGTCCAGCAGTCTTATTATGCATTAAGAAAATTCTAAAATTTGCATCAGGAAATGACATTTTTCAAACAAGTTTCAAAGTTCATACTGCAGGTTTTCGATTCCCTAAAACTTTGCCCGACGTAAACCAGACTTTGCTGTTCATTAAAGGTGAAGGAATGACAAACAACACATGCCAATGCTGCAGCTGTGAACAATCATAATGAATTTTTTGATCCTGAGTGTAAACAATCTGAAAATGGTGTCATTTCTCAGAGCAATTTTGAAATCATTCATGAAAAAAACACAAAGAAACCCATTCTTCTGCAACTTCTCCCCATTCTCTTCAGCAAACATGAGGTTATTCAAAACTCTGTCTGACTAGCACCAAATCCTGTTCACCCATCATTGTGTCCTGTTCTCATCCTCGTTACAGGAAGGATATCATTGAGCTGGACAGGTTTAAAAGCGATTTACCAGGATGTTGCCAGGAATGGAGGGTTTGAGCTATAAGGAGAGTAGGCTGGGAGTGTAGGAGGTTGAAGGGTGACCTTATGAAGGTTTATAAAATCGTAGGAGTATAGATAAGGTAAATGGCTGGTGTCTTTTCTCTAGAGTGGAGGATTTCAAGAAGAGAGGGCTTTTTTTAAGATGAGAGGAGAAAGATTTTAAAAAGACATGAGAGGCAACCTTATACACAGAAAGTGGTTCGTGTGTGCAACGAGGTTCCAGAGGAAGTGGAACCTCGTTGCACAATTACAATGTTTAAGAGTAATTTGGATAAGTACGTGAATAATAAATGTTTGAAGGGATGTGGGCCAAGCACAAGGCAGGTGGGACTAGTTTACTTGGAGTTATGGTCAGCATGGACTGGTTGGATTGGAGGGTCTGTTTCTTTGCTGTATGACTCAATGGATGAACAACACAAACTCCTCATCTGTGGAAGCAATCCAGTGAATCCCTTCTGAACTGCTTCTTGTGCAATTACATTTTTCCTCAAGTAAGGAGACCAAAGTAATAAATGCAATACTGCAGGTGCTGTCTCGCTAATGCTTTACAACACTTCCCTACTTTTATACTCTATTCCTTTAGCAATCCAAAATTTCTGCACTCATCCAATCCTGGACTGTTGAGCATCCCTGATTTTAATTCCTATAGTTGCTAAGGCCCCAAGTTCTGGAATTCCTTTCCCTGCACCTCTCTGCTTCTCAACCTTTCTTTAAGATGCTGTTTAACTAATCTCTTGAGTCATGTTGAAAGACGAGCAGAAGCAATTTACAAGAATCTTGTCAGTATTTAGAAACTGCAGTGATGGGAATAGATTGCAGAAGTTGGAACTGTTCTCCTTGGAGAGCAGAATGCTGAGAGGAAATATGTTTGAGGTTTGAAATCATGAGCAAGCTAGACAGAGTCAACAGGGAGAAACTGAACCCACTCTTAAAAAAACGAATGAGAGGGCAAGATTGAAACTGATGTGTGAACAAAGCAAAGGTGATGTGAGACCAATTTTTTTTCACTCAGTGTAGTTAGCCTTTGGAAGGCACTGGAAGCAAGTTCAATTGAGGCATTCAAGAGGGTGTAGCATGAAATGGTGTGCAGGGATACAGTGAAAAGGCAGGAAATTGGCACTAGCCAATAGAACCAATGCAGGCAAGACAAACTGATTGGCCTCCTTCTGTACTGTAGCAATTCTTTGACTCTGTGATATCTTTGCATTGTTCCTTGTGCTTGTTTATTATGTTAAACTGGTAGACATATTCATATTGTTGTCTTTCTTTATCTCTCAAAGACGCATCACTTTGTTTGAGAAAACTATTAGGAATTACGTTTTCTGATGCATTCTAAAAATTCATTGCATAAAAGGGCAGCACGGTGGCACAGTGGTTAGCACTGCTGCCTCACAGCGCCAGAGACCCGGGTTCAATTCCCGCCTCAGGCGACCGACTGTGTGGAGTTTGCACATTCTCCCCGTGTCTGCGTGGGTTTCCTCCGGGTGCTCCGGTTTCCTCCCACACTCCAAAAATGTGCAGGTTAGGTGAATTGGCCACGCTAAATTGCCTGTAGTGTTAGGTGCAGGGGTAAATGTAGGGGAATGGGTCTGGGTGGGTGCGCTTCGGCGGGTCGGTGTGGACTTGTTGGGCCGAAGGGCCTGTTTCCACACTGTAAGTAATCTAATCTAATCTAATCTAAAAATATGTAGAATGTTTGCCTGACCTTTTCCTTTTTTGCTTCTTTTGAAATATTATTCTAGCTATTGGTTTTTAGATCCAATAGGAGGAGTTTATCACAAATTTGTTTAATCACCATCCCTAATTTTATGTGCTTCTTGCAGATCGCCAACAAATTTTACTAGTTAGGGCAAGAAGATCCTCCACAGATTCACTCTTTTTTTTCTCGTAACTGAAGCCTCTTATACCTGGTAGCGTTCTCTCACCTTTTGATGATTTCATAGAAGTAAGGCATCTAAAACAGTACTGTAAGTGAACCATTAATTTATTTTGGTTTACTCTTGTGTTTCTGTTTTTGGATGCATTATAAAACCTAGGATTGCATTTTTTTTCACTTAATCAACGTGTTTGCTCATTTATAAAGTTTGTGCCACAATTTCTCTGCTTTCCTGCTTCCTTGCTGCTCAGCATTAAACTTCATTTAACTTCTCTCTGTCTAATCCTCTACATCTTAATATTGCTTTAGAAAGCCAGTTGTGAAGAGCAGAACGAAAGCCAATCCTAACATTCTCTTAAATTTATTTACGGAGTTGCACATTGTAAGTGTGTACATCCTAACTCAATAACCACATGTTTAGTCTGTTTATCTGTTTAGGAGCTCAAGTTATTCCCCAGTTAATATCCCATCTGCATAAAATTAAACACTCATAACATTGTGTAGTGCACAGCAGTCAGTTTGACTTAACATTAAGCTCACCAGCTGACACCTGACAAGATCCCAATCTTTCCCCAAGAACTGAATATTTCACCTTCATAATTTCTATTTATTCAGAATGAAATTTAATAACCTGATAAAAATCAGTGGGTATGCAGTGTAAAGATTTGTTTCCATGGTTTGCGAAAGGAATAAACCCTGTATGTAACACTAATACAGCACTTGGGCATTTTTCAGTATCATGTTTATCATCACTGTTTAAGAAAGGTAACTATAGACCGGTGAGCCTAATGTTGGTGGTGAGGAAGTTGTTGGAGGGAATCCTGAGGGACAGGATTTACACGTATTTGGAAAGGAAAAGACTGATTCGGGATAGTCAACATGGCTTTGCGCGTGGGAAATCATGTCCCACGAACTTGATTGAGTTTTTTGAAGAAGTAACAAAGTGGATTGATGAGGGCAGAGTAATAGATATGATCTATATGGACTTCAGTAGGGCTTTCGTCAAGGTTCCCCATGGGAGATTGGTTAGCAAGGTTAGATCTAATGGAATACAGGGAGAACTAGCCATTTGGATATAGAACTGACTCAAAGGTAGAAGACAGAGGGTGGTGGTGGAGGGTTGTTTTTCAGACTGGAGGCCTGTGACCAGTGGAGTGGCGCAAGGATCGGTGCTGGGTCCTCTACTTTTCATCATTTATATAAATGATTTGGATGTAAACATAGGAGGTATAGTTGGTAAATTTGCAGATGACACCAAATTTGGAGGTGTAGTGGACAGCAAAGAAGGTTACCTCAGATTACAACGGGATCTTGATTAGATGGGCCAAAGGGCTGAGAAGTGGCAGATGGAGTTTAATTTTGATAAATGCGAGGTGCTGCATTTTGGAAATGCAAATCTTAGCAGGACTTATACACTTAATGGTAAGGTCTTAGGGAGTGTTGCCGAACAAAGAGACCTTGGAGTGCAGGTTCATAGCTCCTTGAAGGTAGAGTCACCGGTAGATAGGATAGTGAAGAAAGCTTTTGGTATGCGCTCCTTTATTGGTCAGAGTATTGAGTACAGGGGTTGGGAGGTCATGTTGCGGCTGTATAGGACATTGGTTAGGCCACTGTTGGAATATTGCATGCAATTCTGGTCTCCTTCCTTTAGGAAGGATGTTGTAAAACTTGAAAGGGTTCAGAAAAGATTTACAAGGATGTTGCCAGGGTTGGAGGATTTGAGCTATAGGGAGAGGCTGAATAGGCTGGGGCTGTTTTCCCTGGAGCGTTGGAGGCTGAGGGGTGACCTTATAGAGGTTTATAAAATCATGAAGGGCGTGGATAGAATAAATAGACAAAGTCTTTTCCCTGCAGTAGGGAGTCCAGAACTAGAGGGCATAGGTTTAGGGTGAGAGGGGAAAGATATAAAAGGGACCTAAGGGCAACTTTTTCACACAGAGGGTGGTGTGTGCATGGAATGAGCTGCCAGAGGAAGTGATGGAGGCTGGTACAATTACAACATTTAAAAGGCATCTAGATGGTTATATGAATAGAAAGGGTTTAGAGGGATATGGGCCAAGTGCTGGCAGGTGGGACTAGATTGGGTTGGGATAACTGGTCGGCATGGACGGGTTGGACCAAAGGGTCTGTTTCCAAGCTGTACATCTCTATGACTCCATGACTGTATCAGTAATGATTAATTTCATTGGAAAATGACCTTTTTTTAATGGTGTATCTATTATTCACCAAGAAGAAACCTAGGAGAATCTATTGTCTTTATTGGAACAGGACTTGCAACCTTATATTAAATCTGCCTCTCCGCAAATCCTGCAGGTTGTAATAAAACAAAAATTGTAGTTTCAGTTTTTAAAATAATTCCTTACATGTCTCCATGAATATTGGAATTGTAGGAAAAGTTTGGAGAGAGCTCCAAGCCCTAATGTTACTCTGGAAACAAAAAATGCTGGAAATCACAGCGTGCCAGACAGCATCCATGGAGAGAGAGCAAGCTAACATTTCAAGTCTGGATGACTGTCCATTGTGTCCTGCTGTAATTTCCAGCGTTTTTTTTATTTCCAGTACAGATTCCAGACTGCAGTAATTTGCTCCTACTTAATATTTCTCTGCTGATTTCAAGAAAATGAGATCTGTACCACATCTCATTACAACCAGCAGCTAACAAGAGAAAACTCAAGGTTTGCATTCGGGCTATCCCTATTGCTGTGAGATGGCATCAGCAACTTGCCACAGAGCAACAGGACCTGTTGAAGAGCTAGTCTTGCTACAATACAGCTAATAGTTTCAGATAGAGATACTATCACTCATTTAGACAACTGTTTAAAAATCTTTTCACATTTCATTGCAGTTCGAGTTGCCGTACAACAGGTCAGTTGTCACTTGATCAGTGGGCAGGCAATCTTCCAGCACTACTGCTTTCTGGATGCAGGTATGGTCGCTATTATATATAACATAGGTGCTGCATTCAATTGTGAAATAGTCCAGGCATTATAGATTCTACAAGCACTTCAGTCAGACATGGGCAGTCCTTTTTAGGCCTGGAGAATAGCATAGTAAGAAACCATTTTGCCCTGGTCTCCTTCTCTAGAACTTTGTTTCCAGTTTAAAAATTCAACACAGACTTGAACTGTTCATTATGTTTATTTGCTAAGTTGTCTAGGAGTCTGGCACTGAAAACAATGAAAGTTTTTTATCACACATTTTCATTGAGATTTTTGTTCCAGAATAGAGTTGACTTTTTATGTATAAGTATTGCTGCATTAGGATCCCAATTTGTGAGTACACAGGACAAGGATGATCTTTATTATAATCTGTCTTGACACACTATTGCAAAGAACACATTGCATGGAAAAAGCAAGGGTACGAAAATAAGTGGTAGCATTCCAGGGTGGAATTGAAACACCAAAGAAGTAATCTTTCTCATACAAACCTGAATAAAACACATAAGCAGAAGTCAATAAATAGATATATGAAGAGATGAGATAATAATTCTAATCCAAATGTACTATGTGAAGAATGCCTTCTTTCCCGCAGTTATGAATGGACCTCTTGGATGTTAAAGTTGACCTTTCTCTGCATCTTCTCTATAGCTTTAATACTATATTCTGCATTCTGTTCTATTACCCTGATGTATTTGCAGTTAAACTTTTCGCAGGTTGCAGTTAAATCTTTGATGCAGTGAAGAAAGGTTCCACCCTGAAATGTCCTTCGTGTTCTGGAATATTTTGCAAAGGTTTTTGGTCCTTTTGAGACTTGAGCCTTGGAAATGCCCTGAAAAGTCAAAATATGGCAGTAAGCCTATGAGCTACTCCACCATTCAATAAGATAATGGCTGATCCGATTGTGGTCACAGTTCCACTTTCGCATCAGTAACTTGTTTGCGTGGATCATAATGGTTTCCATGAGCTCCCACATGCAGTAGCCTTGACACGTTATCTAAAATTCCACCCTTAAATTTTTTTTATTATTGGATTACTTACAGTGTGGAAACAGGCCCTTCGGCCCAACAAATCCACACTGACCCTCTGAAGAGCAACCCACCTAGACCCATTCCCCTACACCGAACACTACAGACAATTTAGCATGGCCAATTCACCTAACCTGCACATTTTTGGACTGTGGGAGGAAACTGGAGCACCTGGAGGAAACCCACGCAGACACTGGGAGAATGTGCAAACTCCACACAGACAGTTGCCTGAGATGGGAATTGAACCCAGGTCTCTGGTGCAGTGAGGCAGCAGTGCTAGCTACCGTGCCATGTTACTCTTTTCTTATACATTCATAGGATGTGAGCATCACAAGTTGGACCAGCATTTATTTTCCATCCTTTGACATCATTTGGAAGTGGTGGTGAGCTGCCTTCTTGAACTACTGCAGTCCATTTGGTTCAGGCATAATGCCACTACGGAAGGAGTTCCAGGACCTTTATCCAGTGATACTCATTCTCGTTCCAAATCAGAATGGGGAGTGGCTTGGAGGGGTACTTGCATGTGGTGATGTTCCCATGTATTTGCTCTCCTTTTCTTTCTAAATGGTAGCTCCCATGGGTTTAGAAGGAGCTGCCTAAGGGGCTTTGTTGGATTTCTGCAGTGTATCTTCTAAATAGTACACATTGCTGAAACTGAGTGTCAGTGGTGGAGGGAATGAATGTTTGTGGATTTGGTGCCAATATGATATTGAGCTTCTTGAATGTTGTTTGAGCTGCACTCAACTAGGCAAGTGCAGAGTATTCCACCACGCTTCTAACTTTTGCCTTGTAGATGGATAGGTTTAGGGATTCAGGAGCTGAGTCACTTGCTGTAGGATTCCTAACTTCTGACCTGCTTTTGCATCTATGGTATCTCTATCGCTAGTCCAATTCAGTTTCTTTCCTACTTACATCGCCTTTTATATTTTATTAACTTGACCACCGGTTTGTGTTCAATGTTAAAATTTAAGAATAGTAAAGGCCTTAACTACTGACCAGAGACACACCAAACTGACAGCTCTTTTTTAAGTTATGGAGCAAGAACCAATTCCAGTCAGCTTGAATGAATCAAGCTGTGTCCCTAACTCCTTCCTGGAGTCCTTTCTAGTTTGCTCCCTTCCTTAAATTACAGCTGCCATAGTAAGCTTTTCACCTTGTCTCCAGAGCATTAGGCTGGCTCTTTGGATTACTGGTTGAGTGACATTACCACTATGCTACCATCTCGCTGTAGAATAATTTTGGAGCAACGTAATTAGTTAGCATCCACAAAATACTGTAGACATCCCTCTATTAGCTTTGTTGGTTATTTAGACTTTCTCTTGATCTTTCCCTCCATTATTTAGTCTATCCCTTGCTACCACCCAGATATGCGAATTTCCAGAACACAGATCCTAGCACAGTTCAGTTGTAGGCCCCCCAACAGTATAGTTCCCAATTCCCCCAGTACTGGTGCCAGTGCCTCATGACTTGAAATGGATATCTCTCAAACCAATCTTTCATCCACCCATTCACCTCTCTGGTCTTCTTTGTCCTCTAATTTGCTCATGGTTCAGGTAACATGCTACGATTAATACCTTTGAATTCTGTTTTTTTAAATTCAGCCTCTAGCTTCTCATACTCCCTAAACCCAGAAACTCTTTCTGAGTGCTATTTATATTGTTGGAACCCACATGAGTCAAAGGAATCTTCTCCCTTCCCACTGCAAGATCCTGTCCAGCAAAGAGTAGTTGACATGAACTCTAGCACCGGGCAGCAACGCAGCCTTTGGGCTCTTGTACTTTTGGTAACACAGAACTGTGCCCAACCCACTGACTATACTAGCCCTTAATGCCACTGCATTCCTATGTATTCCCCAAGCTCAAAAAGCTTTCTATAAGACAGTGCCCTGGTCAGTTAGCTCACCCACCCTTTACCCCTAGCTCTCAAACAAGCTTTAAAAGAATCTTGATGATCACAGGGTTGACGATCTTGCATTCCTGCCTTCTGAGTCCCCTTACTTGCCTCATGAGGACAGCCTCCTGTCTGTGACCATTGACCAATTTGTTAAGCCCGGTCCCAAGTTTCTGATCTTCAATATAGCTCCTTGTTCGAAGGTGCAGCCGAAGGAGTCTATGTGAGTTACTCCAGCGCATCTTGTTTATAGCCCAACCTGCTGCTACTGTGCATTGATGGTGGAACGAATGAATGTTGAAGGTGGTGGATGGGATGCCAATCAAGTGAGTGGCCTTGTCCTGGATGGTGTTGAGCATCTTGAGTGTTGCTGGAAATGTGCCCATCCATGTAAGTGGAGAGCATTTCCTTATACTGCTGACTTGTGTCTGTGGATAGGCTGTAGAAAGTCAGGAGGTGAATTGCTTGCCAGATTCTGATCTGTTCTTGTAGCTACAGTATTTATATGGCTGATCCAGTTCAGCTCTTGGTTAATGGTAATCTGCAGGACATGGATGATAGGGAATTCTTTTGTGCACAGGCCCATCAGGAAGCCCTGATATAGACCCAGGTCTGATTGTATTTTTCTAGCTGTTCATTTCTTAAATCAATTTTTTATGTGCCCTGAGATTCAGCATACTTCCATTGCATTTATCCTATTTTCTACTCTTAAACATTAACTCCCAAACTTTTATACCAATATTAAACTTTTTCAGCAACTGTTGCGGACAAAATAATATCACCTGTTATACTGGAAAGGAAACAATAATTGTGAATCATTTTTTGTTGATCTGTCCTGTATAGCACAGTTGCTCTTCAATTCATCTTTTGCCATATTAATATATCTGATTTTAGCACAAAGTACTTGACACTCTTACCCTTTCTGTGACACTGTAAATCAGATGGTTACTTTGCTGCTACTTGTTGAATGAGTGGCTGAATGCATTGGCAACAGGGACCCAGTGACTTGCCAAGTGCAATTTCTGTTCTCACGTGATTCACTCAGGTCTGAATCTGTTCTTGGCAAAGTTGCTGCTCAGGCCATAGAGAAAGTAAAACTGTGCCAATGGATCAGCTTACATTTCCTAAACCACACATCTTTTTACATGAATGCCTATTTATCAGTGAGCTTGTACTGTGGAAGTCCATCAGTCGGGAGCAGGAATGAGGCTGTGCGAAATTGGTTCACAGTGGAGAGAAACTGAACTCTCATGGCATCTGTGCCAATTTGATGGCACTGCACATTATAGAGATAAAAGGACCTAGGGCCTACCCCACAGCCTAATCAGTTATTTCAAATATTTCTTCACGTCATCATTGCAAAGTAGCAGCAGATGTGACTTCAGGAACTGTGCCCAACCAGGCAAGTGCTGTAATGATACTATAATTTAAATACTTCCTGCACATGTTGAGTCCATCAAGGTTAAACAGAGTTGCGTTGGAAATGCTTTAACATTGAGTCATTTCTTTAGCAGAATTACAAAAGAAAACAGTGGTTGAATCATAGAATCCCCACAGAGTGGTAGCAGGTCATTCAGCCCATCAAGTCCACACTGACTTTCTGAAGAGCAACTGACCTAGATCACTCCATCCCTGTAACCCCACATTTCCCATGGCTAACCCGACTAGCCTGCACATTAAGGGCAATTTAGCATGGCCAATCCACCTCACCTGCAGGTCTTTGGGCTGTGTGAGGAAACCCACAGAGACTATGCAAACTCCACACAGACAGTTGCCCGAGACTGGAATCGAACCTGGGTCCCTGGTGCTGTGAGGTAGCAGTGCCAACCACTGAGCCTAGTTAGGAAGTCACAGGAAGCAGAGGTCAATATTGTAACCCTGTAGAATCAACAAGTGTAGCAAAAATATATGACTGAAGTGTATTCTTTGCACATATCATTAAGCAAATATGGTAAAATATCAGAAAGTTTTGCCTTTTTATTTACAATCTGGAATGCACATTCAATTTGAGGATATAAAAATGCTTTGCTAAAAAGCCTCTAGATCTAATAGGTAACCAAGACCCCTATTTTTCCTCGCAGTTCAGCTGTAACAATGGCTTCCCATACGTCGGATATTCGATGCTGGCATGGTCTGGATCCAAAGTTCAGGTAGGTGACTCAGGAAGGACTGAAGAGGCAGCTGTACGCAGAGATAGAGCTAGTGGAAAGCCTGCCTGGAGTATCCAGCATTGTGTCCAAATTTTTAAAACATAATAAAAAAATTAAATATACTTCTCCTACCCTTCACTTCTCCTGCACAAACACATTCTCCCAGTGGCCCTTCTGCTTACCCCCACGATACCTCACAACCTTTATGCCATCTGTAACCCTCTATCCAACCTCACCAGCCTCTTAAATCAATCATATCTTAGGTTCCATCCACCACACTTTGCCCTTAAGCCTACAATATTAACTTAGTTAATATCTGCCATGGTCCAGACCTTAGGATTTGTGCAGAATTGAGTTAAAATAAAGTTCTATAAAGTAAAATCATAAACGTTCATTGCAGACTTCATAATGTTGAAAAACAAATGTATTTGTTTAAAAACCCATTTAGTACATTTACTTTCTTTAACTACTTAATGCCTTATAATAACAAATATTGCATAATCTGTTATCACAACAAGCATTGGAATTCATAGGCCCATATCAAAGAGCCAATAACCACTTTACAATCAAATTGTAAAATGGTAGGCATCCCACTGTGATAACAGAATGTTGTGAAATCATTCATGTATGATAATCCAGTCATGGAAACACTCAGATCTATACCAATAGGCAAAATGAAATAGATTTAAAGATTTTAAGGATTCAACGGGTAAAATTTTTAACTGGCTTCACAGCTTGACAAGTGCTCTTAACACTCTTGACAGGTCCCTTTGACAAGGGCCTCTGATCATTAATTTTGATAGGTCTGATCACTGTTCCAATGAGATTAACAGTAATGTAATAATAAATCTTTAATGCACAATTACACCTACTGTTAACAAATACAAAGAGCTCCAAACCTGCTCCAGATGTTCCCAGGACAAGATCCAAAGGGAAATCCTATGTCTCCAAAAGGGAATTGTACAGAGACTGGTTCTAATGAATTCACAAAGTTCATACTTGATCTTACCAGGTTGAATCAGCACACTCCAGTTTCACTTTCCAAGGCACCCAAAAGCCAAGTTCTCTGAAGGCAGCTGATAATCCATCACAACTTGGGCGGCACGTTGGCACAGTGGTTAGCACTGCTGCCTCACAGCGCCAGAGACCCGGGTTCAATTCTTGCCTCAGGCAACTATCTGTGTGGAGTTTGCACATTCGCCTCATGTCTGTGTGGGTTTCCTCCGGGTGCTCTGGTTTCCTCCCACAGTTCAAAGATGTGCAAGTCAGGTGGATTGGCCATGCTAAATTGCCCGTAGTGTTAGGGGAATGGGTCTGGGTGGGTTGCGCTTTGATGGGTCGGTATGGACTAGTTGGACCGAAGGGCCTGTTTCCACACTGTAAGTAATCTAATCTAAACTTACATCCCATCCACTACCCTTTGCCCTTAAATCTACATTGCTAAGTTGCCTAGTATCTGCCCTCGGTCCAGATGCAGAAATGAGATAAAATAAAGTTCTATGGCAGCTACCTCTGTAAAACACAAATGTGTGAAACCTATCCCAGTCGCCAGTAAAAATGGCAAATGCTGTGTTTGTCATGTAATATTTGGCTATTTTCACCATAATACAGAAATTATCTGTCATAATGAAAATCTGGGTGTGAGAATCATTACTGTTCACATCAATATTTTTGAGCAAGGTGAACATTATACTTTTGTATCAAATAGTAAGAAAATAAATCTTCTGATCATTTAAGGATAATTAACATTGGTTTTCTTATTTTTCTTTTGTGCTATGTTTTTTTTTTAGGGGGAATCCAGACAGAATCAAGTTGACTTTGAAGTTTCATTCTGTAATAATGGGTTTCTTGTCTAACGGTAATATATAGTTTCATTCTTAATGCAGACATTGTTGAAGATTATGAGTGTTTGATGGAGTGGTGAAGGAGAAACCGTTGTCACTGACAGGAAGGTAAACCAGATTTAAGATCAAAAGAACAGGAGAGGAGATGAAAGAAAATTTTACTCAGTGTGTTGCTGTGGTTTGAAATGCAGTATCTGAAAAGGTGGCTGATGCAGATACAATACAGTAGCATCTTTCAATATGGAATTGGATACTTGAAAGGGAGGAATTTTCTGAGTAGTGGGTCGGAAGGCTCTCTTTCATAGAGTCAGCATTGATGTGATGGGCCAAATGAGTCCAACTGTACCATATCATAAAGTCATAGAGATGAGAGTACAGCTTGGAAACCGACCCTTCAGTCCAACTTGTCCGTGCCAACCAGATATCCTAAATTAATCTGGTCTCATTTGCCAGCATCTAGCCCATATTCCTCTAAACTCTTTCTATTTATATACCCATCCAGATGGCTTTTAAATATTGTAATTGTACCAGCCTCCACCACTTCCTCTGGCACCTCATTCTATTCACACACCACCCTCTGCATGAGAAATTTGCCCTTTAGGTTCCTTTTAAATCGTTACCCTCTCACCTAAAACCTATGCCCTCTAGTTTTGGAGTTCTCTTCCCTCAGAAAATGATCTTAGATATCATCCTATCTATGCCCCTCATGATTTTATAAATGTCTATAAGGTGACCCCTCAATCTCTGACCCTCCAGGAAAATTGCCCCAGCCTATTCAGCCTCTCCCTATAGCTCAAGCCCTCCAACCCGGAGAACATCTTTGTAAATCTTTTCGGCACCTATTCAAGTTTAACAGCATCTTTCCTGTAGCATGGAGACCAGAATGTAATATTCCATATGATTGATACAGTGTGGAAGCAGGCCATTCAGTCCATTGAGTCCACACTGACCTTCTCAGCATCCCACCCAGACCTGTCCCCATACCCTATCCTTGTAACCCAGCATTTGTCATGGCCAATCCACTTAATTTGTACATCTTTGGACTGTGGGAGAAAGCCAGACCACCTGGGGGAAACCCATGCAGACATGGGGATAATGTGCAAACTCCACACAGACAGTCACCCGAGGCTGTAATCGAGACTGGGTCCCTGGCGCTGTGAGGTAACAGTGTCAACCACTGAGCCGTCCAACATTATTATGGCTTCAACAAAGCCTTAAAAAAAATGTTACAAAGCTCATCTCTGAGGAGGTAGTGGTTTAGTGGTAATAGCACAGAACGAATAATCCAGAATCCCAGCCAAATATTCTGGGGCTGTGGGCCATTCTACTGCATGTTTTATGTATATATCCACTTTCTAATCAACCTGTTCAGGGATGTTATTACATTTTTTTAAATTTGAAAAAATATACTTTATTCATAAAAATTATCTTTGCAGGTGGGGCTAGATTGGGTTGGGATATCTGGTCGGCATGGACAGGTTGGACCGAAGGGTCTGTTTCCATGCTGTACATCTCTATGACTCTACAGAGGCATAGACACAGTTCTGTTCTGTACAAATAGCATATCCAGGAAACAAACAAACATTGCAGTTTGACTCATGGGCGGCACAGTGGCACAGTGGTTAGCACTGCTGCCTCACAGCACCAGAGACCCGGTTCAATTCCCGCCTCAGGCGACTGACTGTGTGGAGTTTGCACGTTCTCCCCGTGTCTGCGTGGGTTTCCTCCCACAGTCCAAAGATGTGCAGGTCAGGTGAATTGGCCATGCTAAATTTCCCGTAGTGTTAGGTAAAAGGGGTACATGTAGGGGTATGGGTGGGTTGCGCTTCGGCGGGGCGGTGTGGACTTGTTGGGCCGAAGGGCCTGTTTCCACACTGTAAGTAATCTAATCTAATCTAAACAAACCAAGGACATCTCTTATCTATGTAAGATTAAATTTACGTACTTTTGAGGCACTGGCAATGTCCAATAATTGTACGGATCCTCGACTTAACTTCAGCAGGAAGTCCTCAGACAGTGGTCTTTCCTCACTGTGCCTTGGTGGTACTGCCACAGGCTCTAGTGTGTCCCTCAGCACATAGACCTGGACCTTGGAATAGTCTGCAATAGGTAGGATTTGAGCCTGAGTCTGTTGGCTCAGAGGTAGGCACACTACCACTGCATCACAAGAACCCTTTCCCCTTAGTGTGAGCCAGTAAATATAACCTGTCAGGTCCCATACCACAACTTGTGTAATCTATCTAGCAGGCAAATGCCTATTGCACTTGAGTCACATTCCTTGATCTAGAATTAACACATTTTGTTTTACATGAGTTGTACCTTGGCTAAAGTACCAGATGAAATGAGTGCCATATGAATGCATTAGCTCTCCTCTACTGATCGTGTCAGCTACCATTTCCATTGTCTAATTCCTGAGATTCTATAAATAGAACAGAAAACTGTGAAGCAAAGAAAACATCCTTTAATTAACAGTGTTTCCATTGAGAAATGGATTAAAGTTGCAATATGGTGGGTTTTTTGACTTCAAAGTAAAGCTTAAATATAGTGAGAAGCCTGGTGGGGTGGTCAGACTGGTGGGTGTCTAATCCATAACTTTTATGCTGACCATTCATCTAGAAAATAACACCATTCAATAAGTTATAGCCCAGACTTGAAGATCAAGTATGCCTTTAAGTTAGAAATAACAACTCCTGAATTTGTTTTGAATGTTGTAATTGGGTTTTTAACCCAGAAGACAACAGACTGAGGTTTAAATTTAAACTAAGAAATACAGTTCTGGACAGCAAGGACATCAAAACTTTAGAATTAAGTGCAAAAAATATTTATTGGAATGCAGCCAGCAATGAGAAACAAGAGAAAATGGGGCTTTTCTTAATAGTGTACAGAAGGTTCAGGCAAATTAAATACTGTAATGGCATTCAAAAATCATGAAGTCCTTTTGATAGATAGTAAAGTTGGAGAAGCATTTTCATTGGATGGAGGATTGGTATCCAAAGGATACAGGTTTAAGGTAATTGGCAAAATAACCAGAGGTAATATGAGGTTTATTTTTGAAGTTGCAAGTAATGATGATCTGAACTGCATGCTTGATAGGGCATAGAAGCAGATGCAACAGGAGGAACTTCCATGAGGGAATTGGTCTGTGGGCAAAAGGGAGGAGAATAGGGATAAATGAGAAGCCCTTTCAAAGTGATGGCATATACACAATGGGCTGAACAGCCACCTTCCGTGCTGTATCATTCTATGACTCAAGAATTGATTAGGTTAGTTTTGAGATTGTGGCTGGGTATTGCCATGTTGAAATGATAAAGTCTGGAATTTGGAAGGAATTGAATGATGGATTCTCAGTTTTGAAATGTTGGCAAAGAATTAAACTAGGCAGGAGATTCTTCAATAAATCACAGTAAGGATACAAAACAGAAGGATATGAACAATAAGGCAGTTGGAGTTTAGGAATATTCTGAGGTGTGGTTGTCGTATGGATAAAATATAGAGCAAAAATAGTTGATGATGGATTTAGATTTTATTGTCACATGTACTCAAGTACAGGGATACAGGAATACAATTAAGTGTACAATATCGCCATTTGTGGCACCATCTTAGGTACAAAGGTACCTAGGTACAAAATCTTAGGTAGAAAAATGAAGAAATAAGTTAGAAAATTCAACACTAGAGTTCGAGGATGGTTATTAAAAGGTTTCTTTACGTTTCTTAATATATTGACTGTAAAAGAATATGAAGACTTATAGTTATTTGGCACCATTTACCATCTCAGGACATCCCAAAGTGCTCTATAGTCAATTAGATACTTTATTAAGGTATAGTCACTGTTGTAATGCAGCTATTAAAGTAACTATTATTGAGACCAGCTATTTATTCCACACTCATTTTACTGATAGAATCTTTATTCCCAGGCTGCTTTGGTAGATTTGAACTCATTTGGCTGAATCATCCTCTCTCTTTCTCATCTTAATTCACACCCTTTTCACATTTTGTTACCTTTTTCCACTATTAAAAACCCCTTGGCTTTGGCACTAGGCCTCTACACCATCTGGGTAAAAACAATGACTGCAATTGCTGGAAATCAGTGTGGTGCTGGAAAAGCACAGCAATTCAGGCAGCATCCGAGGTGCAGGAGAATCGACGTTTCGGCAAAAGCCCTTTATCAGGAATACAGGCAGAGTGCCTGAAGGGTGCCTTTCAGGCACTCTGCCTGTATTCCTGATGAAGAGCTTTTGCCCGAAACGTTGATTTTCCTGCACCTCGGATGCTGCCTGAACTCCTCTACACCATCTGGCCAATTGTTCCTCCTTTGCCTTTGTCAAAAGTATAAAAAGGAACCTATTTTGCAACACCTGACAGTTCTGAAATAAGTCACACCAAACCTCTAATGTTAATTCTGTTTCACTCTCACAGATGCAGCCAGAGTTTCTCCAGCACTGTGTTTATTTCAGATTTCCAGCATCCTTTATTGTTTTTATTGCCTGAATCATTATTAACATTGCCTCTGTGTTATTCATCCAGCAATGTTGCTACTGTGCTACTTTACCACAGCCTTCCCTGCTCCTGGGATCAAATTCTTCCAAGATATTCCCAAGGACTGTAAAATTCCCTTTCAAGTGTCCTCAGACTTTCTACATCTCCTCCACCGAGCGGATGCCTTTGGGAGAACCCATATCATTGCCACCACTCCCAGGGACATGACACAACTCTAACAATGCCCATAGATGTGAGCACAGCTTGTTTCTGCTGCTGTTACATTATCGCAGAGACTTTAATTTTGTAAGCTGATCATCGTGCAGAAAAATGTTGCTTTTGACAGAATATCTCCAGCCTACTGTTTCATACACAGATGAGTTTTCCAGTGTAATACAATTTAAAAATATTAATCTAAAAATAGAAAAGATCTAAAATACATTTTTCCAACTACCTTGACATTGTGGCAACAAGAGCTGATGGAGCAATGGAGTATTTATAGCATAATCTTACGCACATAGTTTAAATGCTATTGTATACAGGAGCCAGAGGAAGTCTTATCCCAATGTCCTGCTTAATTAATAAGATATCCTTGGCCATAGCTTTAATGCAATTATTCAAAGGATGGTTTGAAGAGATAAGCAAAGCTATGGATATTGATGTCTTGGAGAAGAAATAGCTTTCCTTAACAATGCAGCAACAAGGACTTGCTGTGGAGGCTGTAAGAATTGTGCATGAGGATATTTAGCTTTCTTTGCTGACATAGTAAAGTAATTAGTTAGTACATTAACTTGCTCCAAGGTCAATAATAATAATAATGAAAGAACTGGACTCTTCCACACTGGACTGTTTTGAAGTCTGCATTGCACAGGCTTTGACCTTTCTAACCTAAGATGATAAATTGAGATCCTGTAAATGTCACAGAATCCTGTTCCATGTTAATGGGACCAATCTAGCCGCTTTCAAAGTGGAATTGATCCCAACTGGAGGCTCCCACCACCCATTTTGTGTGGCTGCTCTCTGTCCTTGACACATCGCTGTGGATAACCAATGAAAATCAGCACTTGCTCAATTGCTCCTAGCCTTTCCTAATATCCCACCTCCTAACAGACATTTGAAGGCATAAATGCTGAATGAAATTGACTGTTGAAGCCAACCCTGAACTCCCAATTCACAAAGACCTTCAGAGCTTATTAAATATGCAACAGAAACACAGAAGGTGGTACGTGTATGGAATGAGCTGCCAGAGGAAGTGGTGGAGGCTGGTACAATTGCAACATTTAAGAGGCATTTGGGTGGGTATTTGAATAGGAAGGATTTGAAGGAATATGGGTTGGGTGCTTGCAGGTGGGACTCGATTGGGTTGCGATATCTGGCCGGCATGGATGGGTTGACGGGGGACGGGTTGGACCGAAGGGTCTGTTTCCATGCTGTACAACTCTATGACTCTATGAGCTCAGAAGAAGGGTCATTCCTGCCCCGAAACTTTAACCATGATTTTTCTCTCTCCACATATGCCGTCAGACCTGCTGAGTTTCTCCAGATTTCTGTTTGGATTTCAGATTTCCAGCATCTGCAGTTCTTTTCTTTCCATACTCTCCCTTCAAGGGCACCACATATCCTTCGTCAGTGGCATTTGAAGGAAAGTCTTGTATGTGACTCTGGTCAGACAGATCAGTTGTGTTCACTACATTGTGAACAAATGTGGCGGATGGAAGTTTGCCACAGGATTCAAGGCAATCCAGTGAGCAGCAGACAGTGCTGTGGTGTGGCTGCCCAATAAGTGCAGATATTATAAAGCTGTGAGATATCATGTTGATAGAAGAGACAAGGTCTTCCAGTTAGGGTAGTGAAAACTGACCCTGTTGCATTCTTTCTCTCTCCACTGTTAAAACAGATGCAAAGCATTCATTTAAGATGTCATCTATTTCCTTGTTATCCTTTATAGTTTACATTGCAGTCAAGCTTGTATTAATCTTTAACATTGTTCTACTCCCTTTTACATTCTCAATGTACTTATAAAAAACCTTTATTGTTAGGTTTGATATTCTTTGCAAGTATTTTCTCCTATCCTTGTAACCTTTTATAGCTTTTTTTTATTTCTTCCCCAGTCCTTTCAGATTTCCACATTCCCTTTTGTAAACCTTTTCTGTCAGCTTGCCTTATTTGCCAACCAGGTTTGTTTAACTACACAAGTGTGGCTTTTACAACTTGGGGATAAACCCTGGTGTTATATTGTAACCAAATGTTTCTATAAACACTTCCCAGTTGTTGCACTCATTAATGGTTGAGCCCCAGTTTCCTGCAGCTTTGTCACGTTGATTTTTAAAGCCTGCCTTACTTAAAATATTGGACTATGATTCTTCTTTTTCTCATACCTAATATTAAATTTAATGTCTTTATGATCACCATTCACAAGGCATTCTAATACCATTCAATTTGTCAAAAATGCTTTATTAATGCACTTTCTATGACCACCAACTTTTCCAATGGGACTTGCACCAAGACCTTCTAGTGGCCCTAATTATTACACCCCAAGATGTTTATTGGAAAGTGTGAATTAGCAGTTCACTTTACATATTGTCTGCTTTGTTTCTTCATTGAAGAGAAATCCAGACATCGACTTCAATGTGTAAAACAAGCTATCACTCAAAGACCAATCTCACCCACTTTGTTTAGGAAAACTGACCTGAATACATTGCAAATAAATCTGTTTTACGACTTGAACTGTTCCAGTCAAATGAAAATTAAAACCACTCATTCTAACCACAATATTTTTGCAAGAGGTTTTCTTAATGTAACTATTTGTATATCACACCATGCTGCTATATTGTTACTACCAGAAGGAGGTTTACAGACAACTCCTGGCAAGGAGTCTTGCATCCTTTGCTTTGCCCTAACTCAACCCACAGCATTTCCACTGCCTGATCCACCTTCCTGGCACACTTTTTCTGTGCTTTTCATCAATATCACTGTTGGGTTTTCTTATTCAATTTCACCCTCTCTTTTGAGCTAATCACAACAACATTAGAACTATCATCAAAGGTTTTCTGGGATAAAGAGCAGTAGGAGAGGGACAAGGGTTTAGGATGCAGCCGCAATCTTGGTGAATGGCAGGCAAACAGGTTGAAAGGCCTCCTTTTGTTGCTGAAACAAAAGCAGCAATTGCTGGAGAAACACAACAGGTCTGACAGCATCTGAGGAGAGGGAAACACAGTTAACGTTTCAAGTCCAGTGATTCTCCTTCAGAACTGTTCTCCTTTTGTTCCTGTGGCCCTGACTGTGGGAATCCTTTCCCCCAGCAATTATCGAAGGCTGGGTCTCTGAACTGAGTTGGATAGATCTTATATTGAGAAAGGCTTCTTGGGCGGGGCACAATGGAGTTTGGGCTAAATCAAACCAGCTGTGATCTTAGTGACTAATAGCACAGTCTCAGCGTTGTAGAAGTTTTCAGCACAGAAAAAGTCCTTTTGCCCCTTCGCGGCAGCACAGTGGCTCAGTGGTTAGCACTGCTCCCTTACAGGGTTCCAGGTTCGATTCCAGCCTTTGGCAGCTGTCTGTGTGGAGTTTGCACATTCTCCCCGTGTCTGTGTGGGTTTCCTCCAGATGCTCTGTTTCCTCCCAAAATCCAAAGATGTGCAGGTCAGGTGGACTGGCCAAAATAAATTGCCCGTAGTGTTCAGGGATTTACAAGTTGGGTGGATTGCAGGGTGGGATGCTCTTTGGAGAGGGGTCAGTGTGGACTCGATGGTCCGAATGGTCTATTTCCACACTGTAGAGCCTAACTACTCTCATCCCATTGATGGGCCGAATGCTTTTCTCCTGCTCCTATGTTCAATATTTCTGCAATTGTTCGGCTGAGTATTTTTAACGCGCATTCTGAATTTCTTTTTGGATATTATGCATTCAAAAACAGAACTTCCCCTTCCCTTTTTAGTGCCTATTTCCTCCGTGCACGTTTAAAAAATTGATGCAACATTACATGACATAGCGAACTGTAAAACCCTTTCTCTGATTTCCACAACCCCCTCCCCCAATCGGCTTCAGGCGAGGGGTCCTATGTTCAGCTTGCAGATGTAAACGGGGCTTCCCTGTTTTTTTTTGTAAATTCTGCTCGCTCTTAATAAAAATACTCCCAGAGGAGTTGCTGCCTGGAATGTTTCCATTTGTTCGACACACACCCAAATGTTGGAAAAAGGACAGACTATGTGTGCACACACACACACACACAGAAAGATAGATTTGAGTGGATGATGGCTGGGGCTGTGACCAGCCGGATTGTGCGACACACACAAAGGTTTGAAGAAAAAATGAGTTCGTGTGTAACGAGAGCCACAATTGGAGCAATTGTCCAGCCTGAACAATTGGCTATCGTGCAACTGAGACAAAAAATGGCCTTGCGTGCGAACGCGATTGAGAGGACGTGAGATGCCAAGAATCGTATGGCAGGTAATGCAACTTGAACTATTCGCTCAGTCACGCAACAGTCCCAAGCAAACTGCACCGGAACACGCCTGCTTCTGTACACCCTTCCCTTGCCAAAGACATCAATCTCGAGAGGGCAATCACGTTCCCTCTTTTGTTTTATTCCAACTGCTGAAGCAAACAGCTTCGATTTAACCTCGCCATCATTTAATAGCCACTAATACATTAATTTTCTAATAATCTCCCCCCAGTCCCCCCAGTTTGGGGGATGAATCCACCACCTCTTGTCTGCAAGGGTCTGGAATGTACTGAGTCATGAGGATGGGTCACTGGTTACCCCCCACCCCAAAGGTTAACTCTGATTTCTCTCCACAGATGCTGCCAGACCTGCTGAGCTTTTCCAGCGATTTCTGTTTTTGTTTCTGAAATGTACTGCCCTTGAGTGTGCCATATTCAACCTCTGCACGCCTATACATACATACACACTGCAGAAAATATAATGTACACGGTTAGGGGGAGAAGACTGGGGAAGGATGTTATTATCGATGTTATTATCCAGGGAAGAGTTACAGAGTCATACAGCAAGGAAACAAATCCTTCAGGAGAAAGTGAGGACTGCAGATGCTGGAAATCAGAGCTGAAAATGTGTTGCTGGAAAAGCGCAGCGGGTCAGGCAGCATCCAAGGAACAGGAGAATTGACATTTTGGGCATAAGCCCTTCTTCAGGAACGATTCCTGAAGAAGGGTTTATGCCCGAAACGTCGATTCTCCTATTCCTTGGATGCTGCCTGACCTGCTGCGCTTTTCCAGCAACACATTTTCAGCTCAAACAAATCCTTCAGTCCAACTCCTCCATGCTGAACAAGTTCCCCAAACTAAATTAGTCCTATTTAGAGTCATAGAGATGTACACCAGAGAAACAGACCCTTCGGTCCAACTCGTCTGTGCCGACCAGATATCCCTAATCTCGTCCCATTTGCCAGCATTTGGCCCCATATCCCTCTAAACCCATCCTACTCATGTGCCCATTCAGATGCCTTTTAAACATTGTAATTGTACCAGCCTTCACTACTTCGTCAGGCAGCTTGTTCCATACACGTACCACCCTCTGCATGAAACATCATAGATGCCCTGCAGTGTGGCAGCAGGCCATTCACCCCATTGAGACCCTCTAAAGGGTATAAATTACTAATATTCACTTTTAGATGCACATATCAATTAAACTGCAAGTGTTTCAGAAAAACAAAAAAAAGAACAAAGTCTAGTTGAGTACAGGAACAGGCCCTTTGTCCCACCAAGACTGCAGACACATGATAGCTTTTCTAAAGTTAAAAACCTTTTGCCTCTACAGGCTCTGTATCTGTTCCCTGCCTATTTATATATAGTATGCCTACAGGGCAGGCCATAGAATCCGTATGGTGTGAAAGCAAGCCATTCAGCCCATCAGGTTCACACCAACCCTCTGAAGAGCATCTCACCAAGACCTACCCCTCTACCCTATTCCTGTAACCATGCATTTCCCACAGCTAATCCACCTAACCTACACACCCATGCACACTATGGGCAATTTCCCATACCTAATTCACCTAACCTGTACATCTTTGGACTGTGGGAGGAAACCAGAGCACCCGGAGGAAACCCACGCAGACACAGGGAGAACATGCAAACTCCACACAGACAGTTACCTGAGCTGGAATTGAACCCGGGTCTATGATGCTGTGAGGCAGCAGTGCTAACCACTGAGCCACTGCCTGCATATAGAGGACATTTAGCCCATCGAATTTGCAATGATCCTTCGAAGAGCATCCCCCCCACCTTATCCATATAACCATGCATTCACCATGGCGAATCCACCTAGCCTGCACACTACAGAGCAATGTAGCATGGTCAAACCATATACTGACACATCTTTTGAACTGTGCGAGGAAACCAGAGCACCCAGCAGAAACCCACACAGACACAGGGTGAACATGCAAACTCCACACAGATGGTTACCCCAAGGCTGGAATCCAACCCAGTTCCCTGGGACTGTGAGGTAGCCGTGCGAGCCACTGAGCCACCATGCCAAGAAAAACCTCCCTCTTGACCCATATCTCTCTGAACCTTTCTTATGCATGTACCTGTCCAAATTCCTTTCAAATATTATAAGTGTACCAGCATCCACCACTTTCTCTGGTAGTTCAGTCCACATATGAATCACTCTCTGTGTGAAAAAGTTTCCCCTCATGTCCCTTTTAAATCTTTCCCCTCTCACTTTAAAAATATGCCTTCTAGCTTTGAACTCCCTATCCTAGTGAAAAGACCTTTCCTATTTACCTAAACTATGTCCCTCATGATTTTATAAACCTCTATATGGTCACCCCTCAGCCTCCTGCGCTTTTGTGAAAAAAAATCGCAGCCTATCCAGCCTCTCCTGATAATTCAAGCCCTCCCGTCCCGGTAAAATCCTTGTCAATGTTTTCTGCACCGTCTCCAATTTAATAATAACCTTGCTATAGCAGAGCCACCAGAATGGTACACAGTACTCCAAAAGTGCCTTTTGCTTAAAAGTGACATGCACGTCTGGAGAGTTTGTGTTGACATGATAGGCTGAATGGCCTCTTCTGGCACTGTTATAATTCAACAACCTTTAACATTCACACTGAAAGATTACACCTCTCTCATCATGTAAGGCCATCCAAAGCTGTATTTTAATGACATATTCACACACTCCACTGTTACTTTGTTTCCCCAGACTTTACTTGTGATCTCCCCCTCTCTGTTCCTGCATTTGTTGATCTATAATATTTACCATGCTGTGAGAGTACGTCTATGAATGGTCATGTCCTGAGAGTGAAAGGGACAATTTCAGAGTTTGCAAATGATTTGAAACTTGGAAGTGTTTGAGGAGGGCAGTGCAGAACTTTGAAAGAATGTGGGCAAGTTGGCGGAGTGGTCAGAAGGTGGCAGGTAGATATCAAGGGGGAGAATTGTGGGGTATTACATTTTAGTAGAAAGCACATAGAGAGACAACATAAAGGACACTTTGGTAAAGTCTGTGCAAGGGCAGAGAGACCGAGGTGTATACGTGCATAATAAGTCATTGAAGATGGCAGAACAGATGGGCAGCAATGTTAATAAAGCACAGTATCATTGGGAAGAATCTTTATAGGGATCTGAGCAATGTGGGTAATGGTGAGAGGGGTGGCAGAATCAGACAGGGTGTTCAGCAAGACCTTTCTTGACGTTGGGAGCAACTCATGCTGTCTTTGATGCTCATCACTAGTCGCCTGATGAGATTCTCACTGTGCAGCAGTGAGTTATCAATTGAGGAAGATTATTGTTTGTTAAAAATCTTGTTGACAGCCCAATGTGCCTCATTAATATTCAGCTTTCTATTTTAGCAAACTTGCCTAGATATTGAGAAAATTCAACATGGAAACCAAAGCACATACCTGGTCACTCCGAATGACCTCCATGTGGACACCAAGCACCAATACCTCAAGTTACACACCATTCTACAAAATTGATAAAAGAGCGTTGATGGATGTGGTATACTGAAATTTTCAAAAGGCTTTTGATAAATTCCTCTACAGGAGGCTGGATTGGAAATATTAAAGCATTGTGGATAGCAGGTAACACATTGCATGAATTAATGATTGGCTAACTGACAGAAAACAGAAAGTAAGAACAAATAGGTAATTCTCACTGTATATTGTGACTAGTAGGATACCATGATATACAAAAATGATTTGGAGATGGGGACCAAACACAACATTTCCAAATTGGCAGACAATTCAAGTAGGAATTTGTATTGCGAGGAAGATGTACGATGGCTTCAGGAAGGTTTGGACAGGCTTTGTGAAACATAACAGACTTCATTCTTACTGTTGAAATTCTTGAAACAATTACAAATTGAAACTAAAGATTGCATCAAATACTCAGACATTCAGGCAGTATCTGTAGAGAAACCAAGTTAACATCAGTTAACAGATTATGCTTGGCCTGTTGGGCTTTTCCAACTTTTTTTGTTTTATTTCAGATTTCCAGAATCCACAGGATTTTGTTTTCTGAATAGTCCTTAAGACAATTACCCATTGTTTAATGAGGTGTTTTACTGATATTTTATTTCATATGCTCTGAGAAGCTAATTTTATATTTGTGTAATACCAAATTTCTTCAAAGTGATAATTCCTTTTTTTCTGAAATGCATTTGTTGGAAAAGTTTGTATTTTAGTTTAGCTTCTATCTAATCCAAATGTTACCCAAGTGTTTGCTATCTGCAAATTTAAATTAATAGTTAAGGATATTAAACAGTGTCCCCTCGGTGGGCGGCATGGTGGCTCAGTGGTTAGCACTGCTGCCTCACAGCACCAGGGTCCCAGGTTCGATTTCAACCTCAGGCAACTGTCTGTGTGGAGTTTACGTGGGTTTCCTCTGGGTGCTCTGGTTTCCTCCCACAATCCAAAAGATATGCAGGTCGGGTGAATTGGCCATGCTAAATTGCTCATAGTGTTGAGTGCATTAGTCAAAGGGAAATGGGTCTGGGTGGGTTACTGTTTGGAGGGTTGGTGTGGACTGGTTGGGTCGAAGGGCCTGTGTCCACGCTGTAGGGAATCTAATCTAATCTAAAGTTGCTGATGTACTAGAAATCGCTGAGATGTTGCTGTTTTTGCTGTATACAGGTAGTCCTCTTGTGTGGCAGTGAAAGCACTTGGTAAGATGTGTATAACTAGAACGAAGTTAGAGGATGTAGTGATTGGAACAAAGTTGGCCAGGTGGATCTTGTTGAGTGTGAGGTCCCTGATTGAGGCTGTTAACTTGGGCTAATCAGGGAGCCCTCGCTGACAGATATAAACTGGAGTCTCCATGTTAGCATTGCCCTTATCAGGCTTTGATTGTTGCTGTTTCATTAGCCACATGGATGTTTTCCTGGTGGTGGTGAATATAGAATAAAATTCATGCACAATTGAGTCTTTTTAATGAGTCGTTACACACTCAGCCATGGGTGGTGTGGGCCAAGAAGAAGTGCTAATGCTGGGGCTCTTTTGGGTGCAGTGGTAGTGTGGGAAATAAAAAATGATAAACAGGTGATTCAGAGGTAATCCTTCTGACTGCTTGCAGATCCGCAACATTTTTGGTTATTAGGAGCTTAACTTTCCCTGAGGCAGAGTCTCCTCATCTAGGGACTGGCTCTGAGTAAACTACTCAGAGTCCATGTACAGTGCACCTGTAAATAAAGGGTGACTTGGTGACTGGATACTGGCCTCTGTGCAGTCATTTCAGCAGGGATGTTAGCATTAAGTGCCTTTAACTTCCTAGGTTGTTGTGTGTAAGAATGGCTCCTTGACATCTGCTGCTGCTACATCCCAAGTCATCCCCTTGACTTGGTGCTAGCTTTAACATGCAAGAAAAGAGAAAACCTTATAGTTGTCATTGCTAGATTGTTGGGCAGCTTTCTTTGAGGTCAGTGGTGAATGCTCTGCTTTGCTATTGGATCACAAAATCAACACCAATTTATCCTGATATGAATTGGTGTCAAATTTGTCTGATTACACTCAGTGAAGCACTTTGGAAACATTTTATAGCCCTCCTGGCTCTGCATAGTTGAAAGTATTTGTCGAGTTCTATAACTTCATTGTTGCTGTAGTCCAGTTTCCATTAGGGAAGGACGGTAAAATTGCGGGATCTCTGCACAGACCGGTATCTTCTCTGCCTCTGGAGGAGAGTGGTTTGATACTTTGTGAGGATTCTTCTTGGATTAATACCATCAAATTCTAATTAAATTGTCGGCTGTGGCACAGCGGCTAGCATTCTCATCACTGAATTACATCGTTCCGGGTTCAAGTCCGAGTTCAGGTCTTAACCAGAAAATGCAAGGTTAACACTCCTATGTGGCGCTGTGGAGTGTTGCACCTGTCAGAGGTGCCAAATTTCTGATAAAGATGAGTCTCTGTCAGTCTTCTGAGGTGGGCGTAAAAATTCCGTGGCATTTTTTGTAAGAAGATCACGTGGTTATTGCCAGTGTATTGTTGGCATTATTTATTATTTCTTTTATCAACTTTGCAAAAACTACTCAGCTGACAATTATCATATTGTTATTTGTGGAACCCACTGTGTCCAAATTGACTACTACACCATGTGCAATTCAAAAGTATTTCATTGGCTATAAAGCTCTTGGAGTTCAGCAATTGTGAAAAGAAGTCGGCATAAAGTTATGAGTTTCTGGCAGTAACCCTTGACTCACAGGGCCACTTTAGAAGAATGAGGGGGGATCTCATAGAAACATTGAAAATTCTGTTGGGACTGGACAGGCTAGATGTGGGAAGAATGTTTCTGATGTTGACGAAGTCCAGCATTAGGGGTTCACAGTCTAAGACTAAGGAGTAAGCCATTCAGAACTGAGATGAGGAAGGATTTCTTCACTCAGAAGCTGAACCTCGGGAATTCTCTCCCACAGAAGACTGTTGGGGCCAATTCATTAGATAGATTCAAGAGGGAGCTAGATGTGGCCTTTGCTGCTAAAGGGATCAAGGGGGGGGGAGGTGGAGAGAAAGCGGGAGTGGGATACTGAGATTACATGGTCAACCATGATCACATTGATCATGGTGCAGGCTTGAAGGGCCAAATGGCCTACTCATGCACCTATTGTCTATGTTTCTGTGTTTTCTAAACACTTCAAAGTGGTGAAGCTTGCATCTATGCTCACATTTACAATTTAATGACAGTAATGATGCTTGCATTTCCCTTTCTGCATTCACAAATCAAACATTCTCCTGATCCTGAATGAATGTTACTAACTGGGATTAACTGTATCCCTGGACATGTTCCTATGCTTCAGGCATTATTTTGCCAACATATCCAACTTTGTGACATACTTCCTTTCTAGGCCAATTGGAAAGCAAATAGGCTCACTGCCCAGCTGGATGAGGCTTGACTGGCAGCCAATCAACCCTTCTTTCCAATTTTCAGTATTTTTAGACATGGTAAAGAGAAATGGTCAAAACAAATTACATCTTTTTAAAAATGTCCGTATAATTCTTTTCTCACATACAAAAATGCCCTGAAGACTGATCTTTAATTCCTGGACAGTCCAGGCCAGTTCGGGGTATTGGGAACCCTCTCTGAAATTAAGGTAATTGCAAAAAGAGAGCAGAGGAAAACATGGGGAGTATCCTTGCCATGAAACAAATGGTTAAGTGTCTGTCTGAATGAATCTGCTTCCTCCTCACTCTATAATGCACAGCTAATACTTTGTATGTGTTTCGGGGGGGTGGAAGAAATCAGGGAATGGGAATGTATTCACAAAGGAAGATACAAATAAAATACCAGATTGTTGGGGAATACAGGGTTTGAAACTGAAATAAATCAGTATTACCAGGGAAATGGTGTTAGGAAAACTAATGGGGTCAAAGGAGCTAAATCTCTGGGCCTGATAATCTAAATTCCAGAGTACTTAAGGAAATGGCCCTAGAAATAGATGCATTGTTGATCATTTCCCAAGATCTAGTAGTCCCAGGAACAGGTGCTATAGATTAAGGGATAACTAATGTCACTATTTAAAAAGAGAGGCAAGGAGAAAGCCAGGAATTATAGACTAGTCAGCATGATGTCAGAATCTGGAAAATGCTTGAGTGTTATAAAATAATTAATAGCTTTGAACTTGGAAAACAGTGGCAGGATTGGATAGAATCAATAAGGATTTGCAAAAGGAAAATCATGATTGACAAATCTATTGAAATTCTTTGAGATTGTAACTTGTCGGGTTGATGAGGACCTAGTGGATGTGGTTTATTTGGACTTGCAGAAAGCTTTTGATAAGGTCCCACATGAGGGATTAATGTGTTAAATTAAAGCACATGGGATTGGAGATAGTGTACTCATATGGATAGAAACTTGGCTGGAAACAAAGAGTTAGAATAAATGGGTCTTTTCTCGAATGGCAGCTTGTGACTAGTAGGTACGAGGGATCAGTGTTAGAACTCCAGCCATTCACAATTTCATATTAATGATTTGGAGGAAGTAGCTAAATACAATTTCTCCACATTTATAAATGAACAAAACTGGCTGGGAGGCTGACCTGTGAAGTGGGTGCAGAGAGGCTTCAGTGTGATTTGGACACGCTTAATGAGTGGGCAAATGCATGGCGGATGGAATATGTTGTGGATAAATGTGCGGTTATCCACTTTGGTACCAAAAGCATGTTATTATCTGATTGGCTACAAATTGAGAGAGAGGAATGTGCAAAAATAACCCGTGTTTCCCTGAACATCAGTTGCTGATGGTAAGCATGCAGCTGCAGCAGGCAGTGAAGAAGGCAAATGGGATGTTGGCCTTCATAGCGAGAGAATTCAAGTTCAGGAGCAGGGATGACTTGCTGCAGTTGTACAGGGCCTTGGTGAGACCACACCGGGAATGTTGTGTGCAGTTTTGGTCTCCTTATCTGAGGAAGGATGTTCTTGCTCTTGAGGGAGTGCAGTGAAGGTTGACCAGATTGATTCCTGGGGTGTCAGGAGTGACGTATGAAGAGAGACGGAGTTGGTTAGGCTTATATTCACTGGAGTTCAGAAGAATGAGGAGGAAACTCTCATAGAAACCTATAAAATTCTAGAATGAGTCAGGTTAAGTGCAGGAAGGATGCCCATTATGATGGGGGAGCCCAGAATCAGGGATCACAATCTTCGGATGTGCAATATACCATTTATGACTGAGATAAGAAGTTCCATCACCCAGATGGTGGTGACCCTATGGAACTCGCTACCACAGCAAGTTGTTGAGGCAAAAACATGATGATTTAAAGAAGAAGTTGGATGTAGCATTTGTAGCTAATGGGAAAAAAGGATATGGATTGGCCAGTCTATTGAACATGATCATAAAGGATGGGAGAATAGACATGAAGGGCTGATTGGCCTATTGCTCCTATTTTCTACACTTCTATGAAAGGGCAGGGGTGTGGTACTGGTTGGATTGCTCTTCCAGCAAGGCACAGCAGACACCTTAGGCCAAATGGTCTCCTTCAGCTGTCCAATGTCAGCTGTCTCTCGATTTGAGGTTGATGTCCGCTCGGAATCATGGGTTTCTTTGTGTGACTGAGCAAGCCAATCCTGTACTCACAGAAGATAGTATGTGAAGCGCTGGATTTAAAAAAACAAATTCACTTCCTCTAAATATTCTGTGATTCCAGTGAATGCTTCCTGCATGTCAAAGGTGGTGGTTCCATTGATTGATGGTCTCGGATTAATGTTTAATCAAAAGGGAAACTCCAACGGTATTTTCAGAAACTCTTATCTGATTCCAGGCATCAGCCATATTTCCCTAATGATGAAAAGGAGAAATGGTAAAAATAATGAAAAAATCCAGGGGAAGATGGAAAAACAATTTCTTGCTGGTGGATGCCAACAACTATTATGTAATTGATGTTCATGGGGGAGGGGCAAGGGTAGAAAATGTTTAAGGATTTGGTGGTGTAGCAGTGATATCACTGAACTAATAATACGAGGCTGAAGCTAATACTGTGTTGTGGAGGTGCCAGTGTTAGACTAGGGTGGGCAAAGTCAGAAGTCACATGACACCAGGTTATAGTCCAACAGGTTTATTTGAAGTCACAAGCTTTTGGAGCGCTGCTCCTTCATCAGATGAAGTGGAGGGAAGCGCACAAGTGCAGAATATTTATGAAGGGATTATGGTCAGATAATTCCAGATCATTAAGAGATTTGAGAGATAAGTAGAAATGGTGTGAGTGGAGAGTCGACAGGCTGAATAACCAGTCTTTGCAGGTGATCAAAAGTGTCAGACAGTGTGAGTAAAGTGTCAACAGTTGAATAACAAGTGAACCATCATCTATGAATTGATTAATTAAGACAGAAGATAACTACAAAAGGTCAAAAATAAGATGGCACGAGAGACAAACCAAATGGCTGGAATAACATGATAGGTGTCAATGTCCCATGATGAGGGTCTAACCCAAGTAATCCAAACTAATTAAGGTAGAGAGATGATAACAAGTTATCAAGGTGATGGTGTGACAACAGAATAGTAAGGAAGATTTTCCAAACACAAAACAGTATGATGGGGTTACATGTAGCGTGGCATGAACCCAACATCATGGTTGAGGCCATCCTCATGGGTATGGAACTTGGCAATCAGTTTCTGTTTGGCGATTCTGCATTGTATGTCTCGAAAGCTGTCTTGCTGTGAGAGGCATGGGCCACCACAACAGCTGATAAAATGTGAGTTCAGCTAATCAAATATAAAGGTAATCTCAGCAATGGTGATCATGAAACTATCATTGATTATTGTAAAAAACCATCAGATTTACTCATGCTCTTTAGGGAAGAAAGCCTACTGCCCTAGCCTACATCTGACTCCATTCCCACAGCAATGTAGTTGACTCTTCAAATCGCACTGAATTGGCCTTGCAAACCACTCACTGTCAGAGACACCTGTATCTCTGAGCAACAATGGTAGAAGCCTTATAACCAAGGAGACCATGGGAGAATAAACAGATGGAGTTGATTCTGGAAATAATGAATAAAGCTAACTCTCAATTCAAACTGAAGATCTAAACTTCTCACAGAGAAGAAAGCTTTCTTCCCATCACCATCCAGGTCAAATCCTAACTCTTAAACCTTAACCCTGTTCATATCTCGTCTTCTGAACTAAAATGACACATTGAAGCCATTGGAAAGTTTCCTACCAATTGCTCCACATTCCTAAAGCTTGATTCAAATCATTGTCACATTGGTGAGACCACAAAAGTCCTTCACTTCGGGTCATCCTAAGCATGTAAGTGGTGCTATGTAAATGCCGGTCTTTACCTCTCTAGCCCAGTACGTCGATAACGTCTCCTTTGTCCCCTGAGATGGGGAATCAGGTGGAGACAGTGATCCATGTACATTGTAGCTGTGTGTAGCCACAATTTGTTGACATCCCTTCGCAATATATCCTTAATGGGTCATAAGCATCCATAATCCTGGAGAAGCTAGTTAAATACAAGCTAATATATCTGCTATGAGTATTGTAACATAATCCCTGATATGTCTGCAGGTTATACTTCAGCATGAAAGGCTTCAATGGAACAGCTATTTATCTCTGTTCAGCTGGAGATGCTGCCTCTAGGATTGAAACATACAATGGATAGTTGTTAGTGAGTTATGAATCAAAAAAGATTTTTAAGTAAATTATCGATAAACTGTTGATTACTCTTATCATCCTAGAGTGTTATTCAGGTGGGGGTCATAATAATATGGTAGTAATGTCCCTATCTCTGAGCTAAGAAGCCTGGGTTCAAGTCCTACTTGCTTCAGAGCTGTGCAATAACTTCTCTAAACAGGTTGATTATAAATATCTAAAAGGCCAATACGGAAAGAACTCTTGTGGTGGTGTGGTAGTGTCCGTACCTTGGAGCCAGAAGGCCTGGATTCAAGTCTCACCTAAGGCTGTAAATACGAGCAGATTTAGGCGATTCAGCCCATTGAGTTTGCTCCACCATTCGGTCATGGCTGATAGAGGTGTGTAACAAAAGCAAAAATAGCTGAAGAAACTCAGCCGGTCTGGCAGCACCCGTGTGGACAAAGCAGAGTTAGCGTTGCCATATCAGTAACCCTTCTTCAGAACTGATAGCAGCCAGGAAACATTTGTATGTATGCGGAAGTGGGGGAGGTGAAGTGGGGAAAAGAGTGAGCAGATAGGTGGACATGAAGCCCAGAGAGAGAGAACAGTGCGACAAACAAGGGATGACTGATAGTAAACCAGGAACAGAGAAATGCTGATAATGGGGACCTTTAGGTAGGTGTGTAATCTCATTTCTGAACAGATTGACTGGAAAATATCTAAAATGCTAATACAAATGTTTGAGTCACTTAATCTCATCTGTTGCTGCCATAATGTTATCGGTAGGACGTCCCCATTAATCAGCTGTGCACTTGTTCAATTTCAGGAGTAATGCATTCTTGCTGGGATTATGCTGTCCCCCTGGGCTCAGACTGGTTGGTCAGACAGCAGTTTGACAGCAGGCAAGACTTATGCCATTTTTAAACTTAACAAAAAAGCCAAACCAATGCTGGAAATACATGGCAGAGCCAATCAGCATTTACAAAGAGAAAGGAGAGGTGGTCGGATGATGGAAATGGAACCTATAGCAGGTCTGATATCAGATGGCCATGTGCTCAGTGGCTTGTGTACTTGCAGCATTAGCAGGATTTTCTTTTTGAGTCTTTCACTCTGACATAATTTCCTGGGCTGCTCAGTCATGTTTGATCTCTCCACCCTCTCGTTCGATCCCTAAATTTCACAGCCCTGGCAGGAAGCTTCAGGAGCAGTGAGTTCTTTGGTTTTCCTTCATTTTGGCTGGACTTCCAAAACTCAGACTTACCAGTAAAACCTGCTGTGCACCATGGTAACAGGGGTAGGCTGTTAGGCCCCTGAGTCAGTTCTGAAATGTAGCAACAAGATGTAGGCCATTCATCTCCTCAAGTCTGCTGAAGAAGATAAGAACAGGAGTAAGCCATTTAGTCCCTGGAGGAGTCTATAATGGAGCTCAGTAACTGGAGTAGGCCATTCAGCGTCTCAAGGTGCTCTGCCATTCAAATAGATCTCAGCTGTCAATGCCATTTGCTCACCTTTGCTCCATATCATGTGCTGCTCCTGTCTAACATGGATACTGTACCAGCAGAGACTGTGTAGAACAAAGAACAAAGAATAGTACAGGAAGGAGCAGGCCCTTCGGCCTATCTAGTCTGTGCTCATACATGACGCCTTTCCAAACTAAATCTTTTTGCCTCTACACAGTCTGTATCTCTCTCTCTTCCCTGCCCATTCCTGTATCAGTCAAGATGCCTCTGAAACATTGGTATTGTACCTGCTTCTACCACCTCCTCTGGCAATGCATTCCTGGCATTTACCACCTTCTATTAGAAAAACTTGCCTCTCCTTTAAACTTTACCCCCTTTACCTTAAACTCTCATCTCTTAGTAATTGACATTTGCACTGTGGGACAAAACCCTCCGGCTATCCAGTCTTTCCATGTCTCTCATAATGTTGTAAACTTCTATCAGATCGCCCTTCAGACTCTGATGCTCAAGTGAAAACAAACCAAGTTTGTCCAATCTCTCCTCACACTTATTACAGTTCTGATCAGGCAGCTACCTGGTATATCTTTTCTGTACCCTCTCCAAAGCCTCTACATCCTTCTGTTAGTGTGGCGACAAGAACTATACAGCTGCAACATGACTTGCCAATTTTTATACTCTATGCTCTGACCAATGAAGGCATGCAATGTCATCTTTTTGACCAGCTTGTCCACTTGTGTTGCCATGTTCAGTGAACTGTGGACCTCTGTACATGAAGACTTCTGAGGCTTCTGTCATTTACTGTATACCTCCCTCTTGCGTTAGATCTTCCAAAATGCATCACCCCACATTTGGTCTGATTAAACTCCATCTGTCAATTCTCTGCCCAAGTCTCCAGCATATCTTTATCCTCTGGCAACGCTCCTCTCTATCCACAGCTCCCCCATTCTTAGGGCGTAAAAGATCTAACACTAACAGGGCGTTCATCCTGCCAAACTCACCAAAACTGGTCACTATCACATTACTGTTTGTGGGAGCTTGCTGTGTGCAAATTGGTTACCTTGTTGTCCAAGTATAGCAGTAACAATACTTCACATGTGCTTTATTGTTTCTAAAAAAATGTTGGATAGAAGTTGAGGTAGACATTATATAAGTGCAATTCTGTTATTCCTTCCTTTATTATGACCAGTGGTGTTCCGCAGGGATCAGTGCTGGGACCCCCGTTGTTTTTAAAACATATAAATGATTTGGAGGGGAATGTAGATGATCTGATTAGTAAGTTTGCAGGTGACACAAAGGTTTGTATGGTCTTGCTTACAATGAACTGCCTGTACTGCTCACAAGCAAAGCTTTTCACTGTACTTAAGGTACACAAGACAACAAATTAAATCAAACATCCAGCTAGGAGAGAAGACAGGGCCTCCGTTTGGAGTCTCATTCCAAAGACAGGACCTCTATCAGTGCAGTGCTCCTGTAGGACTGTACAGGGAGTGTCAGCTTACATGGTGTGCTGAAGTTTCCGGAGTATGAGCTACAACTTTCTGACTCAGAAGTAATGGTGCTATCAAGTGAGCCATGGCTGACGATGTTCAATTTGTAACACCTTAAGAACAGAATTACCTGCCAATTGAACAACTCGTAGAGGCCTGATTGCTGTAATTTAGTCACTGGGTGGAATCACTTGGGATTCAATTGGTTATAAAGTAGGACTGGAAAAGTAGGAAACATGTTGGATACATTTTAAATTGTAAATTTCTTTCTGCAAGGTATAATTATTTATCAATGTTGAAAAAAATGGTAATGCATTGTTTCAAAGTGATTTCAAAATAGAAGGAGTGTTAAAGTATTTAAAAGTATTTCAAAGAGAAAGAAACCTTTTCTGACGTCAGGAGCAGCTCACCATTTATGATGTTCCAATGACCTGAAAGGTGCTACATAAATGTACTATAATTCCCCGATCAGTTCTGAACCTAAAACCTGCTCTTCTTTCTACCTTGGACTTTCTGCAACAACATAGTTTTGTTCAAGCAGAGTCTTTTTCCTGCTCATTATCTCCTTGCCTTCTAACATCCCTACACTCATGGATTCCTCAGCTCTGAGGGTTCCACTGCCTATCCTTTCGGTACATTGCTACCTTCATGCACAATCTCTGCACTTCAACACCCAATCTCTTGGGGTGTCACGGTGACTGTTGGGGAATGTTATGCTTGGCCTATGGATTTTTGTGTCAATTTTAAAAAAAATTGATGCAGGTGACCATATTGTCCACGAATGTAATAGGCCTCTTGTAATGATCTTTCTGTAGCCTGTTTGAAAGATGTTGGATACTCAATACCAAACTGGTATGTCTTTTTGGAATGCTTCTGTTTTGGTTGGCAGTGTTGTTTTTTTTGTCTTTTTGCTTGGATTAGTTGATCAAACTATTCAATCCTCTTTGATGTTGTTCCTGTTGCCCCCTTCAGTTCCACTTTAAGAGAACCATAGTTGAGCTGTGTACTGTGTGACAATGCAGTCCTTCCTTTCTCTTCCCTATGGTGTTCAAACTATTTTATTTATCCTAGAGTAGAATATGTTCAATTCATGCAGACCATGAACAGGGAACAGGAGTAGGCCACTCAGCTGTTCGAATCTGCTCTACCATTTAGTAAGATCATGGTTGATATGATTTTAATCCCAACTCTACATTCTTGCTTATTCCTGATGATCTTTCATACCTCTGTACCTCTGCCTTCAAAATCTTTAAATATTCTGCAATTATTGCCTTCCAAGGAAATGAATTCCAAAGACTCTGAGAGGATAAAAAATGGTTCCTCAGCTTTGTTTTAAATAGGTGGCATGGTGCCTGAGTGGCTACCTCACTGTCCCAGGGACCTGGGTTCAATTCCAGCCTCGGGCAATTGTCTGTGTGGAGTTTGCACATTCTCCCTCTGTCTGCGTGGGTTTCCTCCCACAGTGCAAAGATGTGCAGGTTAGGTGAATTGGTGATGATAATTTGCCCACAGTTTTCAGGGATGTGTAGGTGAGGGGTTAAGGTAGGAGAATGCATCTGGGAGGGTTGGTGTGGACTTGTCCAGCCAAATAGCCTGTTTCCACAGTAGGGATTCTATGGTAGACACCCTTTATTTTTGAACGATAGACCCTAGCGCTAGATTCTCCCGCAAGAGGAAACATCCTTTACACATCCACCTGGTCAGGTCCCTTCAGGATCTTCTATGTTTCAATTATATCATCCTTGACCCTTCTGAACTCCAGAGCTTACAGGCCTAGCCTGTGTAACCTTTCCTGTCGAGAGTGTGGTTCTGGAAACGCACAGCAGGTCAGGCAGGATCCAAGGAGCACGAGAGTCAGTGTTTCAGGCAAAAGGTCAAGAACGAGGGACTTCATAGGAATAGCTAAAGAAGCAATGGTAACATGAAAAATAATTTTTATATCGAATCTGATACCAATCAGGATTCAATCATGACTTTAAAAAGGAAATTGGATAAAGGGAATTGGATAACCAGTTGAAGAAGGAGAATCTGTGGGACTGCAAGGAAAGTCTGAGGATTGAACACAACTGATGCAGAGAGCTTGCATTGACAAGATGGACTGAATGGTCTCCTTTTATACTGTAACATTCTATTATTAATGATTCACTCTTACCCACTTCGAGAAACCCTCCCTTTTCTCCACCACCTGGTCAAATTTATTTTTGTTCAGTCCCTTTTAGTAACATTTGCATTTTGACAGCAATTGTTATGTTAATGAAACCCTCATAGATGCACACATGGCTGGTTGTGGCTGTGGGCAGGTAGAGCTGAGATGTTACATGAATGATGAAGTAGGTTGAGGTGAGACTGCTGAATGTTATATAAATCCTGAATTAGTTTAAACCCAATCTGAAAAAAGTTGGTCTGAACAGTGTCAGATGTCACATGACACAGGTTATAGTCCAGCAAGTTTATTAGAAATCAGAAGCTTTTGAACCACTGCTTCCTCATCACCTGAATAGTGTGACACTTGAAGTTAAAGCTTGGATTAATTTATAACTATGATGTTGTTTTTATGACTGGAGATCTGTGACCAGTAGTATTCTGCGGGGATCAGTGCTGGGACCCTGTTGTTTGTAATATGTATAAATGGTCTGAAGAGGAACGTAGTTAGCCTGATCAGTAAGTTTGCAGATTACAGAAAGAATGGGAGAGCTATAGATAGCGAAGTGTTTGCCAGAGGATACGTCAGGATATAGATAAGTTGGAGACTTGGATGGAGAAATGACAGATGGAATTTAATCTGGACAAATGTGAAGTGTTGCATTTTGGAAGATTTAATGCGGGGATAAGTATACAGTAAATGACAGAATCTCTTAGTAGCATCAACATTCAGAGGAGTCCAGGTGTACAGGTCCATAATGCCCTGAAAGTGGCAACACAAGTGGTTAAGGTAGTCAAGAAGGCATATAGCATGCTTGCCTTCATTGGTTGGTGCATAGAGTATAAATAATGGCAAGTTATGCTGCAGCTGTGTATAACTTCAGTTAGGTAACATTTGGAATATTGTGTACAATTCTGAACGCCACACAACCAGAACATGTGGAGGCTTTGGAGAGGGTACAGAAAAGGTTTACCAGGATGTTGCCTGGTTTGGAAGGTATTAGCTATGAGGAGAGGTTGGACAAATTTGTTTTGTTTTCACTTGAACGTCGAAGGATGAGGGGAGACCTGATGAGAGTTTGCAAAATTATGTGAGGCATGTATAGAATGGATGGTCAGTGTCTTTTTCCCAGAGCAGAAATGTCAACTACTGAATGACATAGATTTAAAAAAAGGTAAATTTAAAGATGTGAGAGGCAAGATTTTTACATAGAGGATGGCAAGTTCCTTGAATGTGGTGGAGGTAGATACAGTAGCAACATTTAAGAGTCATGATGATAGACATATGAATAGGTAGGAAATAGAAGGATATGGACCGTATAGAGGCAAAAGGTTTTTAGTTTAGAAACGCATCATTTGTTGGTGCAGTCTTGGTGGGCCGTAGGGCCTGTTGCTGTGCTATACTATTCTTTGTTCTATCTGTAGATTGATAGGTTTGTCTTCTGAGAAAGGTTGAGCAGGTTGGACCTATACTCATTGGAGTTTAGAAGAATGAGAGGTAGCCCAAGGGAAACACACAAAATTCTGAGGTTGCTTGACAGGGTGGGGATACTCAAATAACTTTTCCACTTGTGGCAGAATCTAGAACTAGGGAACACAGTTTAAAATAAGGAGTTTCCCATTTAAGATGGTGATGAAGAGGAATTTATTTCCTCAGGAATTCACTTCCCCAGAAAGGAGTGGGTCATTGAATAGATGTGTTAACATAATTTTGATTGGACAGGCGAGAAAGTGAAGCTGAAGCTCCAGTCAGATCATGCATCATTATATTAAATAGTTGAGGCAGGTGCACTGGCTGTTTGGCTGCCTTCATCTATTTCTTATTAATCAGCAGTTAATACTGATCATTTACAATTGCCAACCAGTTTGAAAGAAATTTATCTCAGTCACTGACCAATATGTGGAAAGAAATGTGTGGTTGAGCAGTAAAATTAAAGATCCCTTCTTTTATCTTACTACTGTTGCAGCAAGAATGAAATATGGTGTTTAGTGTTAGTTCTAGGAATTCAATTCTTCCTTCTCTACAAGTTTGCATTTTGGCTTGGCACCAAACCTGCTTAAAAGACAATCTCTATTACTTTGAAAGTTTGCAAAGTTGGTTTTGAAACTAAGCCATGCAGATATTCACGGATTTGATCCCTGCTCTGTGCCTGTGTTAGCTGATCTGAGCCTCAGCTGGAGTGTAGGTTTTGTGGTTGGCCTTCCAAACAGTCAGAGGCAAGTGAAAAGTCATCGGGGCTCCAGCTTCCACTTGCTGGGCAGTGACCCCTACTGGTGTGTGCTTGCGGTGCAGGTGAAAACTGAAGGGAGCTTTCACCTGAGATTTGTAGATGTGTTTGTCAGACAGGTGCACAAACCTGTAAAGTTTTCTGTAGTGTGTAGGCTTACATGTATGACGCAGGGTTATGGTTCACTCTAGGGGAATCATACTTTGATTGAGTTGCTAAATTGAGGTCTCATCTAGATTTGGTTTAGACAGATGATACTATTTTAAGGAGAGCAGGGTGTCCTACTCAACACTCCTTTTCTCAAACAACTCCACCAAAAGCAAATCTACTAACTGTTTATTTCACACGATTGTTAGAGTACAGAAGAAGCTCATCATGCCTGCATTGTTTCTGCTTGAACAATTTGCTTTGTGCCATTCTCCCAACTTCTCCATATTGTTTGTTTTCAGCTGATGGTCTAACTAGTTCTCAGTGTTCCAAATAATCTGCCTCCACCATGCTCTTAGACAGTGCATCCCCAACCTTAACCACTCTGGGTGGGTTTTTTCTCATGTCACTTTTGGATCTTTCACACTTACTTCAAGGCTGTTCCGTATCATAAGGACATAGGAAATAGGAACAGGAGTAGGCCATCTGGCTCTTCGAGCCTGCTCTGCCATTCTTTTTGTGGTCCCATCCCCACTTACCTGCCCTTCACTGTAACTCTTAACTCCTTTACTGTTCAAAAATCTATCCTTGCTTAAAAAAATTAAACAAGCTAGCCTCAACTAGCGGGGAATTTCACAGATTCACAACCTTTTGGGTGAACAAGCTCCTCCTCAACTCAGGCTTAATCTGCTTCCCCTTATTTTCACGCTATGCTCTCTAGCTCCAGTTTCACACACCAGTGGAAACAACCTCCCTGCTTCTATTTTATCTATTCCCTTCATAATTTTATATGTTTTTATAAAATTCCTCCATATTCTTCTAAATTCCAAAGAGTATAATTCCAGTCTATTAAATTTCTCCTCATAAGCCAGTCCTCTTATTTCCGGAATCAACATAGTTGATTTGCGATCATTCTTGATCCTTGTGAGCGGAATTGCTTTCTCCCAACCTACTCTGTCCAAGTTTCTCTTGGTTTTGACTACCTCAGTCTAATCTCCTCAAAACCTTTCTTTCGCCAAGGAATGCGGTCCTATTTTCCTGAGTCTGTCTTCATAACTGATGTTCTTCATTCCTTGCCCCATTCGTGTGAATTTTCTCTGCATTGTGTTTGTGGACTGTTTAATTCCGGAATGTGTGCTCCCTTGGCCGATGTATTAATAGATAAGGACTCCATGGAGCAGACCTTGTGAAGCACTTTAAGATTTTTAAAAGTTGTTTTTCTTTTCCTCCATCCAGGAGTTAGTGCCTTCCCACTACTCAAATCACCATGTTTTTTTTGTAAACTTGCAACCACCACCAGTAAAAACACCCATTTATCCAATTGAGTATGTACAAGCAAAACCCATAACTGGCAATTCAAGCCACCAAATGTGAAGGGGGTGAGGTAAGGAGAGCGAGACAAGACGAAATCAAAATGGAGTTGGAGGAGGAAATAAAGCATTGTATCTCCCGTGGTGCCCACCTCTCTCTAAAGGCATCAAGAGCATTGATGGACACCGGATGCTCCTTCCCCAAGGATACCCAGTCATGAATATAACCGTGGAAGAAGGGCAGACAGTTGGCAGAGACAACCCCTTCCATGGCTCGCTGCCTGGACCTGTTTATAGCCAGCCCGGCCATGCCCACAAGGAGTAGCGCCTCTGATCTGCCCACAGCCCCCCAGCACACGCTGCCCAAAGATCAAGAACATAGGGCTGAAGTGCAACCAAAAACTGGTCAAATAACTGGTTAAATAAGGGAGTGCAAATGGCCGCAACAAATGTGGTCCATGGACTCCACAGCGCCGCAAAATGAACAGTTGGGCTGGGAGTCTGTGAACTGCCACAATCTACTATTGTGTGGGATTGCTGAGTGCAACACTCTCCACCTTCAGATCCCTGAAGACTCCCATGTACTTTGAGATGTTTATTTTTAATTTTCCCCCGAACCAACCTGCTTAGACATTACACATCTCTGGAGCAGGTGGGACTTAAACCTGGGATTTCCAGTCGGGAGGACTTCTTTCAGTTATTAAGTTCATGAGATGCAGGTGTCACTGACAATTTCAGCACTTACTGCCTATCCCTCACTGAGAAGGCAGTACTGAGCAGATCTGTGGCCCTGTAACCCTCTTGCTTGAATCAAACAAAATCTGTGTTCAAGTCCCACATTTGAGCCCAAAAATCAAACAGACAATCTAGTGCAGTATTGAGGATGTGTGCACTACCTATTGGAGGAGGTGTTCGAGCAAGATCTCAACTATGTGCTTGGTGCGTGTACAGGATCACCATTTGAAGATGAGCCGGGGGGAGTTATGCCTGGAGTTCTGGCCAGTGCTTACCTTTTAATTGCCATCTCTAAAAGCAAATGGCGTGGCTGTCTTGTGGTGCAGTGGTACTACCCCTATCCCTTGACCAAGGTTCAAGTTCTACCTTCCCCAGAAGTGTGCAACAACATCTCTGAACAGGTTGATTAGTGAAACAGAAAAGAACCATAGATGCTGGAAGAAGGGTCACTGAACATGAAACGTTAACTCTGATTTCTCTCCACAGATGCTGCCAGACCTGCTGTGTTTTTCCAGCAATTTCTGTTTTTGTTCATGATTAGTTAACTAGTCTGTTTTGTGACAATACTAAGCCTTTAAAAGGTGTATTTGTTCCTTTTTTTTTTGAAGAGAGGTTTTCAGTAAGCGATACCGAGCTGTCTATTACAAGCCCATAAAGTAAACCGCTTGAGAGACCTTGGCTTTTTAAAAAATGTTGGAACAATAGAAGCAGACTGAATGGGTGGGGCAAACTCCTCCCGAACCAGGGTTTTTAGTTTTTCATTTTTCAGGAGCAAATGCTCGGTTTTTAAACTTGTTTTGGAAGCTGCAGTACATCTCTTTCTGGTATTGTCTCCAAGTTTTGATGTTTTTTCCTCTTGGACTGGAGAAATACCTGTGAGACAATCTATTTTACTGAACTTGCCTTTTTCCCAGGGTGTGTTGTTGGGATGTTACTGTATTAGAACAGTTAATTAGTAGTCATGAATATATCTAATTATTTTGTTAAGAATTTTGATAGAGTTACAGTTAAGCTAGTTCTTTTTATTTTATCTGTTTTTAACGGCAGTGTAAAAATGAAGTGTGTTTTGCTGAAGTTTGAGTAGGTTGACCAATCGAATACATTTGGAACACAACACCTTACACTTACCTTTAAATAAGAAAAGGTTAGGGTCTCGACTATCTCCTAAATATATTTTTAGGGGGTTTGGTCGGAGACTTAACAATTTCAGAAGTCAGACAACACCAGGTTATAATCCAACAGGTTTATTTGAAATCACAAGCTTTCATAGCGCTGCTCCTTTGTTAGGTGAAGTCTGATGAAGGGGCAATGCTCCGAAAGCTTGTGATTTCAAATAAACTTGTTGAACTATAATCAGGCTTCATCTGACTTCTGACCTTGTCCACCCTGGTCAAATACCGGCACCTCCACATCATGCATAACAATTTGTTTTGTTGACTTCCAAAGAGTACAAAGGGGGATGGGTTTGCTCTGAGCAGAGCTGACTTATTTTCTGCTATTAACCCCGACTATTAACACTAACTCTACATCTGTATCTCTCTGTTACACCCACAAGCACACCATTTGCCTCTTACACTAGGCATACTTACCATCTGCTCTATTTTCTCCTTCTTCCCATTTACAATAAGAAACAGCACTTTCCAGCCCTCTTCAATTCCAAAGATGAGTCCTCCCAGACAAGAAATGTTAACTCTTTGCACAGACATTGCCAGAAGTGCTGAGCTATTCCAGCACTGTTTTTAAAAGAAGACATTTATATGGGCTGTCAAAAAAATACAAACAGGGTCTAGTGGGAGACAATGGTATGTTTAATGGCTGAGTTTACAAAATGTAAAAAGGGTTTTCTGAGACAGTAGGTTCTTGGTAGGTATGAGGCAGATACATGTTACATTGCATTCTGGGAATAAACCTATCAAGAGAAGGATCTCAGTCTACTTTCATACTTTACTGTCTGGCTCAGATCCATTAAACAAGTTTGACACTGGAGCAGAACCTTTCTCTTTAAGTTGCACCAGGCATTCTTCAGCATCTGCCTGAACCCGTCAACACAACTTGGGTCCAGTGGCTTATCATTAATCTCTAAGTCCCACATTCGCATGCCCAGTTTAGTCTCTGAGTTTAATTCTGTCACATTGAGAGTCAGAGGGCAACTTGAGTTATAGCTGAGTACCACTGACTATATATAGAAATCAGTGCCTGTTGGTTTTTTTTGTGCGCGTTGATTACAGATTTAAAAAAAGCCATCTTTAGCCATGCATTTAAAGGAAGTTTCAATGATGATTTGGGCTTTGCATGTGCTTGTTGTGCTTATCAGTTTAAATTCCTGTAGCAACTGATGGAGGATAACAGTACAGTTGACACGCCAAGAGATTGTCTCTCTGGGACTGTAGACACCCTCCATTTACCAGCACTTTTCTTCAATGCCCTACTGAAGATGTAGCGTTATCCCAACGGGATTCCGTAGCAGGAGTGCCCTATGTGCATTTCTCCTCAGGCAATCTAACCCTTGATATATATTTAGCTTGAAATGAATATGATGAAGAATTTGTGTGTGTTCCTTCACTGCCGGCCACAAAGACAAACACCATTGACAATAAGTCAAAATGCACTAAAAGTTGGGGTACCAACTCTTCCTGATCCTATGCGCAAGCTGTGTTTTAAGTGGTTAGCACTGCTGCCTCACAGCGCCAGGGACCTGGTTTTGATTCCAGCCTTGGGCGATTGTCTGTTTGGAGTTTGTATATTCTTCCCATGTCTGCATAGGTTTCTTTTGGGTGCTCTTGTTTATTCCCACAGTCCAAGGATGTGCAGGTTAGGTGGATTGGTCATACTAAATTGTCCATAGTGTCCAGGGATGTGCAGGCTAGGTTGTTTAACTGTGGTAAATGTGGGGTAATGGTGATAGGGTGGGATGCTCTATGGAGGGTTGATGCAGACTTAATGGGTCAAGTGGCCTCTCTCTGAACTGTACAGATTCTTAGAAATTCTACATTTTCAAGTTGTAAACACGGCTTTCAGTCAGGTGACAAACAACCTAAACCAATCTATTTATGGCATGCCAGATTAAATCAACGATGTTGACCCGGTTAGTGTAAGGCAGTCAGTAAAATTCCATGTTCTGTCATAATGTTTGAGAATGCTGATCTTAGAATATTAATGAGACAATGGACCTAGGTCATAAAAGAACAAGTCAGACCAGATCCTTTTGCCTTTCCAGTGAGCATGTGAGAAAACATGTGTACAAGGATTGAGTAAGAAAGTATAATGGTACAAACATTAAATGAGCTTAAAAATGTGTTGCTGGAAAAGCGCAGCAGGTCAGGCAGCATCAAAGGAGCAGGAGAATCAACATTTCGGGCATAAGCCCTTCTTCAGGAATCATTAAATGAGAACAGGTTTGATTTGGATTCCTTCCTTGGTCACATAGTGTAGCCACCTAGCGAAGAATACAAGAATAGAAACAGAATACTCAGCTCTTTTGTGTCTACCCCACCATTTAATTAAATCATTGCCAGTCTGGGAATTTTTGGAGGAGATAGTTTCAGCCTTCCACCATTGTTCGTGTGAGGAAACTTTTTCCTGAGTACCTGTGCTCCATTTTTAATGTTATTCCATTGTTCGGGACTCCGCTACCAGGGAAAATGTGTTTCTCCGCTATCGCTCTTTTAATTACCTTGGAACACCTCAATTACATTGTCCCTTGTTTTCTAATACTCAACAGAACGCGGACCTAATCTTTGCAAACTTCTGTGATAACTCTGTTGAATCGGTACTGCATCCTTTCCACCATGTTATTCTGGTGTGGGAATAGAATTCCACACTAAATAGATCCTGGATTGACACATGTTCCCTTTAGCATTCCACCCAAAGTGAGTTTCTTGCATGTGGACAAAGCCACAGATGAAGGAACAAAATTTAGGCACTTAAAGAAAACACAAATGGGAGCCTGTGTATAGGTTTAAAGGTGAGGGGAGAAAATTTAAAAGGGATCTGTGGGGCAACTCTTTCACGCAGAGGGTGGTGCGTGCATGGAGCAAGCTGCCCGAGGAAGTGGTAGAGCTGGATAAAATTGCAACTTTTAAAAGACATTTGGACAGGTCCATGAATAGGAAAGGTTTACAGGGATATGGGCCTAACGGAGGCAAATGTGGCCAGTTCAGTTTATGAAACTTGGTCGATATGAACAAGTTGGGCTGAAGGGTCTGTTTCCATGCAGTATGACTCGGTGACTAAGTCAAGGATAACATTGTTGGGGCTGGAATAAGTCTATTGACTGAAGAAAATAAAGTCTTCCATTCTCTAAGGGTAGCCAAAATGTTGAATAGTGTTTTATCAATAATATGGTGGATAACTTTGGAACAAGAACTGGATGACTATCTGATGAGAAATGAGGTTGATGGTTGTACACGGATAAAGATTAAATTGCTCTGAAACATATCATTCAATATTCAATAGGAATATAATCTGTAGAATGTAATCAGGTAGGGTTGAATAATGCAGATTGTAGTGGAGATTAAATTAATTGTTGTTTTATCGAAGTTATAAAGTTAGTTGTATTTTTCTATCAGTTTTACCTGTGATTATTAAACTCCCTTGGGAGATTAAATGAATTAGGAAAAATTCATTTCATTGCCTTAGTTGATTGCACCTGCTGGGAGGAGTGGATTGTTGGGTTAAGTGGGCTTTCCTTAGTTTACAATGCTTGTTTTAAGTAGATGATGTAAGTTTGGGTTGTGATCTCATTCTCTTGCTGTCACAATTTCTTTGTCTCTCACAGGCCCATAAAACACAGCAACAGGAGTAGGCCATTTGGCCCTTCAAGCCTGTCCTGCAATTCATTATGATCATGACTGATCATTCAACTCTACCTGTTTCCACTTTCTCCACATACCCTTTGACCCCTTTAGCCCTGAGAACTTTCTCAACTCCTTCTTGAAAATATTCAGTGTTTTGAACTCAACTTCTTTCTGTGCTTCTCTGGATGAAGAAAATTCTCCTCATCTGTGTCCAAAAATGGCCTACCCCATTTCCTAAAACTGTGACCCCTGGTTCTAGAATGTAAATACATGTGTTACATACACACATTGTGAAACCCATAGATTGGCATGGTGATGCCATGATTTCCGTGGCATTACATAAAGGAAATGAACAGTATAGTCCTCAAGTGCAATTGCATTAGAAAGCACTGGATAATTAGACCTATGTATACAGACCTAATGTACTCCAAATTTTCAAGCCTATTTTTAGATGAAAGGAATGACTTAGAAAACAGAGCAGTAGAGATTAGATCAATGTGTTCAATTGCTAATCATTCATTTGCTGAAGTAGGAAACAGGAGAATGACCTCTACAATTATTTAAATGTAATTTTGTAGTTCAAGACAAACTCCAATCTGTTCTCTCACCCCTTCCTAACTAACTCCTCTTACTGTCACAGCCCCTTTTTTATTTGCATTTCCATCGCCGTATGTCCTGTGTTACAAATTAAACAGCTAACAAGCATGACTCATCGGGGGCAGAACACTAACAACAAATATAGGGGACGGTGGGAACAAAATTAAAATAGACCTAAAATGCTAGGAGCAATCAACAGGTCAGGCAGCATCTGGGGGAACAGTCAACCCTTAAAACTCTAAGGTGTTAGTGATGAATGGTTTTTAGTCAAGTACATTATGGAGCTGGAGAAAAAGTCAGAGCAAGGTCAGGAGCAAGAGAGGAAAAGTATATGCTTAGATGAAGGAAGAGGAGCTAAATGATAAAATATTACAATGGCACAGAATAAAGTTGAAACTGGGACAGGTAGAGAAGCAGAAGGTGGGCCCAGAGGGTGTCTGAATGGTTACAGCAGAGCGAGGAGTGGAACTAGGAAAATCTAGCAAACAGGACAAGGCTAACAATGGCGCAGGAAGATGGTGGAAGCAAGGCAGATAGATTCAGAATTGTAGGAGTAAATTACTGCAAATTCTGGAACCTGTACTGAAAACACTGGAGATTACAGCAGGTCAGGCAGCATCCATGGAGAGAGAGCATGGAGTCTTGAGTCTAGGTGACTCCTCATCCCAGCAGAGTTGTAGAACATCTTGGCGCATATAAAGCCAACCTCATTTGTCACAAATGCAAATCAGAATGGGACCAGAACTGTAGACATTACAATTAAGATTGCAGTTTAGTCGTGTTTAGGAAAAGGACACAAAGCATTGCTTTCAGGGTTTCCTTGCACCTGTTAAGGAGACTGCAGTTTTGTACTCCTGGTTAAAGGACAGGCTGGAATGAAGTTTAGAAACTGACCTCATTTAGGACTTTGTCATGTTACTCAGCGTAAATTTCAGAACAGTTTAATCCGTATAGAAGCAAATAGGATGTATAAGAAGAAACTCACCTTGCAACAACAGAAATGAAAATCAACAGACCTTGCAATACATTAGTTGATCAGATTTGTAATACATGGCATGTAAAAATATACACTATTTATTGAGAAAATTCACTCTGAGGAAATATTGCCATTAACGATTGGTATCATAGACCAAAGGAAAGCTGAAATTTCGGGTGATGGCAAGCACGTGTTTTAACTTGGTTTTGTTCCCGTTGGTTTCAGGTTTGCCTGATACTCCTTTCGGACAATGGATGAGAATTATTGTCGGTCTCAAAAGCATATTGACAGACTTAATACAGTCACGTGGTATTCCTTTGTCCATCATTCAGTAGGGATGTTCGCCCATTGAAGGTAAGTGACTTTTTGTCCGGTGTCAGCTAAAGCTGCAGTGGGTTGACACACTATTTGACCATAAGAGGCATTACAGATGCAGGAGATCAGAATCGATTAGTGTGGTGCTGGAAAAACACCGCCGGTCAGGCAGCATCTGAGGAGCAGGATGGTTGACATTTTGGGCATAAGCTCTTCATAATTCCTGATGAAGGGCTTATGCTCGAAATGTCGATTCCCCTGCTCCTTGGATGCTGCCTGACCGGCTGCGCTTTTCCAGCACCACACTCTTTGATCACAGCAGAGCTGAATCCAGTATTGCCTTGTCTGACACAATGTAACATCCCATTCCTGCCTAATCAGGGATTTTTATTATTGGATAGGCTGGTGAAATAACTGAAACATGCTTAATTGTAGGAAAGACAATTGGCCGGCAAAGTTTTCCCATTGCTACTTCCTTGTTCCAGTTCTTTTCTCTTCAATCGATGGAAACAATTACAATCCAAAGTCGGAAAACTGATAGTGCACAAAACAGAACAAATCGCAATATAATCTCTCAATAGATACCTGAGTACAGTTTTTATATTATTATCAGACACATGCATATTCAAACATGAAGACCTTTGAATACAATAAACCTGAGATACAAATCATTCCCTTCAAAGCAAAGACCACTACTGAATATTTTACAAGAAAATGTTTACAAATTTGCATCATAAAATTGAACCTTCTTCGGTGTGTCTCTATATTGCTGTTGTATAACTTTATAAAATAGAGTAAATTTTCCAGAAATCATCGTTAAAATTAAATTTTTGTTAGCACATAAGCTGGAGCTGATGATGAGTGAGCAACTCCAGAGCTACATACTCGCCAGAATCTGGGACTACATGGTGACAAAAGATTGAATGAAAATGTTGATTTGTACAATTTACAATGTTGAAGCAAAAGTGTGACCCAAAATCATGACATAAGGAGGCAGGTTTGCGGATAGGAATGTATGCACGATTTTTGAAAAATATGAGCTATATAGACATCTATCTAAAACTTAGTTCAGAAACTGTCTGTGTCTCCTAAATACAAGGCATCACTGCAATCTAAAATAATCCTATGGGTAACCAGAAAAAGCTTGATGTTGAAGATAGAGCAGGTCTATAATTTCTGGGAACAGCCAGCAAAGTACAGTAACATTGTGTTGATGATGCTGTGTGTACCTTCCTCAGTTTTTGAGGTAAGTTTAGCACCTATCTGGGTGCATTTGAATTAACATGTAGGAGATTTCTTTGTGTGTTCTTTTACCAGGCATATGCATTTGTTAAAATAGCAGAGCAAGCGATAGTTTTTCTATGTTGAAATACTATCATCCATTAATGATACAACTGTCACAATGATTGGACAACACCAAGATGGCTGATCTGATTGACTCTGACACCATATGTTCTAGAATTAGTAGTTGTGAACTGTGACTTTAAAAGGTAACCTAGCTGTATCTTGGCAGACCATAAGGCATGGAGATGACCAGTGGTGGTTCAACCTGAGGGTCACCATGTTTCAGGCAAGGGGAGATATTGAGAAGGACAGTCCTTCAAGCAATCTCAGACAGTGATGGGAATTGAACCCATGCTGTTGATTGCAAATCAGCCATTCAGCCAACTGAGCTAACTGACTGCCTATTGTGACTTAATAACATTCATGTTTTTGGGGAAACTAAAAGGTCTGAAGGCAGGTAAACCACCTGGATCAATGGTCTCCACTACACCGTTCTGAAGGAGATTGTGGAGTCATTGATGGTGATCTTTCAGGAATCACTGGTGTCAGGGAAATTCCCAGAAGACTGGAAAATGGTTAATGTACACACCTGTTTAAGAAGGGAGGGAGGTAGAAGACAAAAAACTATGGGCCAGTTGGCCTGACTTCAGTCGTTGGTAAGATTTTAGAATAATTATTAAGGATTAGATTACGAGTACTTGGAAGTACTTGGTAAAACAGTGCTGAGTCAGCACAGCTTCATCAAAGGGAGTTCATCCCTGACAAATCTATTAGAGTCCTTCGAGGAGGTAATGACCAAGTTAGACTAAGGAGAGCTGGAGGACATGATCTATCTGGATTTTCAGAAGAACGTTGACAAGATACCGTACAGGAGGCTGATAAATAAGATCAGAGCTCATGGTGTTCGGGACAAGCTACTGGCATGGATTGAGGATTGGCTGGCCGGCAGAAAGCAGAAGGTGGGGATAACAGGATATTTTTTGAGGTGGCAGCCAGCGACTGATGGAGTTCCGCAGGGATGCATATTCGGACTATAACTATTCCCGTTATACATAAATGATCTAGATGAAGGAACTGAGGGCATTGTTGCTAAGTTTGCAGATAGGTGGAGGGACAGCTGGCATTGAGGAAGCAGGGAGGCTGCAGAAGTTCTTTGACAGGCTAGGAGAGCAGGAAAAAAAGAGGCAGATGGAATGAAATGTGGGAAAGTGTGAGGTTATGCACTTTGGTTGGAAGAATAGAGGAATAGACTATTTTCTGAATGGGGAAAGGCTTTGGAAATCTGAAGCACAAAGGGACTCAGGAGTCCTAGTCCAGGATTCTCTTAGAATGAACATGCAGGTTCAGTTGGTAGTTAGGAAGGCAAATGTGATGTTAGCAGTCATTTTGAGACAGCTTGGATACAAGGGCAAGCTGTATAAGGCTCCGGTCAGACTGCATTTGGAATATTGCGAGCAGTGAACCCTGTACCTTGGGAATGATGTATTGGCTTTGGAGGGGGTCCAGAGCAGGTTTACAAGAATGATCCCAGGATGATGGGCTTGTCATATGAGGAACGACTGAAGACTCTGGGCGTATACTCAGTGGAGTTAAGAAGGATGAGGGAGGATCTCATTGAAACTTCCAGAATACTGAGAGGCCAGGGCAGAGTGGATGTGGAGAAGGCATTTCCACTGGTAGGAATATGGTGGAAGCAAGGCAGATGGATTTAAAATAGGAAAACATTTTGGGGCGTATAAAGCCAACCTCAGTGAAGGGACAACTAAGATGAGGAATTTCTTCAGTCAGAGGGTGGTAAATCTGTGGAAATCATTGTAGTAGAAGTCTGTGGAGAAGTCATTGAATGTACTTAAGACAGAGAAGGATAGGTTCTTGATTGGTAAGGGGATGAAGAGTGAGGGGGAGAAGGCAGGTGTATGGGTATTAGAAACATATCAGCTATGATAAATGGTGGAGCAGACTTGAAGGGGCAAATGGTATTATCCATGCAACTTTTCACATTGTGTCAAGTGCTGCACAAGTAGTCCTGTGATATAAGTGATTTAGTCTGGACTACAGAGACAAGGTTGACATTAGATATGAATAAGAAATAGGTATTTACATTGTGTCTTCAACACAGAAAAACACCTCATGGGCACTTCAGCATAAAATAGGCATTTAGGTATGATGGGGATTGCTTAGTGGCCTGAAATGTACTTATGACTGAAGGTGTGAGCATGGAAAGAGTCTTTGGAGGAGGCTTTTGCATTGAGAAAAGCCACAAAGGAAGCAGTCATATCGAGGGATAGTTCTAGAGTGTTGTTGGCTCCACTGGTTGCAAGAATTGAGAAGGCATTCTGTAAAGGATGGTACAGAGGAAGGGGGTTAACAAATGCAGATAAGATGAGGCCATGCAAGAATTTGTAAAGAAGCTTATTTAGCATTTACAAGGTACAAGTCAGGAGCTTGGTGAAATATTCTCCACTGATGGCACCCCATCCAGCACCTTTAAACATTTACTCCCTCTACCATTGATGCACAGTGGTGGCAGTGTGTCTCTGTAAGATGCCATCAGCAACCCAATAAGGTTCCGCCAACATCACTTATCACCTCAACCATCCACGAGGACAAGGATAGAAGATGTATGTAAGCACCATTGTCTGCAAGTTCCCTACCAAGCAGCACAACTTCTTGGTTTGGAACTATATCACCAATCCTTCCCTGTCACTGGTCAAAATCCTGGAACCTCCTCCCTATCAGCACGGTGTATGGATAGAGTGAGTTCAACAAGATACCTCACCACTGTTTCTGAAATGTGTGGATAGTGGTTTATAAACCTCCTAACGGTAGCTGTATTGTAGAACAGAGAATAATGTAACAAATAGAGTCAGAGAGACGTACAGCATGGAAACAGACCCTTTGGTCCAACTCATCCATGTTGACTAAATATCCTAAATTAATCTGTACCATTTGCCAACATTTGGCCCATAGCACTCTAAACCCTTCCCGTTCCTGTAGCCTTTTAAATGTTGTAATTGCTCCAGCCTCCACCACTTCCTCTGCAAGAAGGCAATATATTAATTATGGGTGACTTTAACCTTCACGTATTTGGGAAAATCAAACTGGCAGAGGCAGCTGTAAGGAAGAATGCATTGGGTGTATTTGGGATAGTTTTCTGGAACAATATTTCCTCGGAAACAGTGACAATAACATGGTAAAATTTAGCATTCAGTTTGAGAGTGAGAAACATCCCATTAAACTTAAATAAGAATAATGAGTGTGGAATGAGGGCAGACTTGGCTGGAGAGGACTGGAAAAAGAAATTAGCAGAAAGGATGATTAAGGAACAATGGCAGGCATTTAAGACAATAGTTCAAGGCTGTCTGCAAAGATATATCACAGCAAGGAAAAATTCCATCATAACAACTTTGTTACTAGCTGAGCACCACAGGGATCAGTACTGGGGCCAGAATTATTTACTATAAGTGTTAATGACTTAGACAATGGAAGTGAATACATTATCGCTAAGTTGGCTGATGACACAGAAATAGAAGGCAAGTAGTTAGAATTATGCAAAAAGTCTGGAAAGGGATATAGAAAAATTGACAAGAATGGGCAAAAACATGGTACATGTATTATTGGAAAAGGTGACGTTATGCACCTTGGCAGGAAGAACAAACATGACTTGGAATGCCAGTGTTGGACAAGGGTGGACAAAGTGAAAATCGCACACCAGGTTATAGTGCAACAGGTTTATTTGGAAGCACTAGCTTCCAAAAATAAATGAGTTGAATATGATTTAAATGGAGAAAGATTGCAAAAATGTGCAGCACAGAGGGATTTGGGGATCCTCATGCAAGAATGACACAAAGATAGTATACAAGTTCAGCAGGTAACAGGGAAGGCAAATGGAGTGTTGGCCTTTATTCCAAAGGGAATGGAATGTAGAAATAGGAAAGTCTTGTTAAAACTATACGAGGCGCCAGTCAGAGCACAGCTGGAATACTGTGAACAGTTTTGGTCCCATTATGCAAGTGAAGATAATCTGGCATACAGTCTCAAGAAGATTTTCTAGATTGATCCCAGGTATGGAGGGAGATTTTTTTTATGAGGTGAGGTTGCATAGGCTGGGCCTGTACTCATTTGCGTTTAGGAGAATGAGAGGTGACCTCATTGAAACATGTAAGAAACTTATGAGACTTGATGTGTGAGGTGCAAAGATGTTCCCCTTCTGGGAGAGTCGAAGAACAGAGGCATAATCTCAAAGTAAGGGGTCACCCATTTAAGATGGAGAGTATTTTTTTCTCTGTGGGTAGTGAACCTATGGTATTATTTAACATGGAGAGCTAGTGAGGCTGTGTAGTTAAGCATGTTGAAGGCTAAGATCGACAGATTTTTTAATCAGTCAGAGAGTCATTGTTATAGAGAGAAAGCAAGAAAGCAGAGTTAAGGATTATCGGGTCAGCATGATCTCATTGAATGGTGGAGCAGACACAATGGGCTGAATGGCCTTCTAAGTGGTTCTACGTTATATGGTCAATGTCAAAAAGGGATGAACAGTAAATGATGGCTTTGCCAGCAATGCCGACATTCCATGAAAGAATTAAAATCAAAATAGTGACTCACTATATTGGGGTTAGCAATGGCGGATGAGAAATGAGATGGTGTGTGAATTAGGATATGGTAAATAGAATTGATCTGGCCAACTTTTGGCACGAAGAACTATTGAACAAGCACTGTACATTCATCTCTTTGTAGAAGTAGTTTATGGCACAATATAAGAATACTGATGTGATCGGACTAATTCACATACTAGTACAATGAGATAGAGACAGAGGTCCAGCAGATGAAGTGTTATTCAACATTCTGGGGTAGTCTGGTCACCTGCTGTGACTGCCAGGTTGTGTAGGGACCACCTTCTCTTGCCCAGAACCTGTCTCTTGTGCATCCAGGGGCAGTGTGTCGAGGGTAATGCCTCGTCGTTCACCAAACACCCGCTCCTGCAGTTCAATTATGTCATGCCTGATATCAGCCATCATCAGTAAGAGGAAGTCAAATGATCCAGGAGGGCCCTGTAGATAAAACAAAATCCAATACGGTCATCACATGGTCCATCAATAACTTCTTTCCAATCCTATAGCAAACCCTTCTGTACAATTTTGTTCAAGGGAGTATTTTATCTAACTTTCTTCATGCTGTATCTTAAAAATACTTTATGATTGATTGTAAGGGAGAGTTGATCTTTCAGCTGAATGTTGATTTGTTTGTGTGGGAGAGGAGCCAGGATTAGGGCTGACATCAGAAGGTTGGTCAGATTGGAACCACAAGCACTGCACTGGCAGACATGTTGCCTTTCAGACATGGTGTTGAGCTGAGGCCTTTTCTGTCTGTTTGTATGGATGTAAAACAATTTTGAAAAAGAGCAGTTGGTCTGACCAAAATGTATTTCTCAATCGACATCACAAAAAGGAAAGTGAGCTGGCTCGTGCAAATTGGCTGTTGTATTTCCTACAATACAGCAATATTCGAAAGCACTTAGTTATGGAGACATAGAGCTGTACAGCATGAAAACAGACCCATCGCTCCAACTTGTCAATGCCGACCAGATATCTTAACTTAATCTAGTTCCATTTTCCAATATTTGGCTCATATCCCTTCCTATTGATATATCCATCCAGAGAGTCTTGTAAATTTGGGATTTTTGCTCGCCTTGAAGAACACAATATCAATACAAATCTTTTTTTTCTTTTGAAGTGATTGTGTATTGATAAATTGGCATTTCTACATGGTCTTAGTGAAATTCCAATTTTTTCCTTCTCACCTTGTGTTAATATCGTTGCACGAAGTGATAGTGCATCACCAGCATTGATCGTGTGACGCTATTCTTGAAGGTGTGGACAAGATGTGAAATTTAAATTCACTTGTTCTAAAAGCATGCAATAGTTACTTTTCTGCATCAGTCAGATTCAAAATCCCTTGCTTTCCCCTACTTGTTCCAAATTCCATTCTTGTTATCTCAGTTATCTTGCCAGTTTTGCAGACTTCCTGTGTTGAACATAAAAGCACTTGTGCATGTCAGTAATCTCTGAAGTGTAACATCAAAGTTGCATTAAACTGTAGAGAAAACAAAATATCTCCAGGTGCAGCAGCTGCTGCTTTTGTACAAATGTTCTTGAAAAAGCAGAAACATCACCAGCCTTCAAAATGATGCAAAACGGCACGGAAGTCCATTTGACACCTTGTTGATGGGGGACTGAGATCGAGGGAACTCACTAACCAGTGATATAGGGGAAGCACAAGCACTAATGGCTGGATGGGGAGTTTTGCCGATTCCCTTGCTCCCATTGATGAAGCCAAATGAGCCTTTCAGTATGGCTACTTAGGTGCTATTGTCAATAGACAATAGGTGCAGGAGTAAGCCATTCTGCCCTTCGAGCCTGCACCACCTTTCATTATGATCATGGCTGATCATCCTCAATCAGTATCCTATTCCTGCCTTATCTCCATAACCCTTGATTCCACTATCCTTGAGCGCTCTATCCAACTCTTTCTTAAATGAATCCAGAGACTGGGCTTCCACTGCCCACTGGGGCAGAGCATTCCACACACTCACCACTCTCTGGGTGAAAAAGTTTCTCCTCATCTCCGTCCTAAATGGCCTACCCCTTATTTTTAAGCTGTGTCCTCTGGTTCGGGACTCACCCATCAGTGGAAACATGTTTCCTGCCTCCAGAGTGTCCAATCCTTTCATAATCTTATACGTGTCAATCAGATCCCCTCTCAGTCTTTTAAACTCAAGGGTATACAAGCCCAGTCGCTCCAATCTTTCAACATAAGATAGTCTGGCCATTCCAGGAATTGACCTCTGGAACCTACGCTGCACTCCCTCAATAGCCAGAATGTCTTTCCTCAAATTTGGAGACCAGAACTGCACACAATATTCCAGGTGCGGTCTCACCAGGGCCCTGTACAGCTGCAGAAGAATGTCTTTGCCTCTATACTCAATCCCTCTTGTTATGAAGGCCAGCATGCTATTAATCTTCTTCACTACCTGCTGTACCTGCATGCTTGCCTTCATTGACTGGTGTACAAGAACACCCAGATCTCTTTGTACTGCCCCTTTACCTAACTTGACTCCATTTAGGTAGTAATCTATCTTCCAGTTCTTGCCACCAAAGTGGATAACCATACATTTATCCACATTAAACTGCATCTGCCATGCATCTGACCACTCACCTAA
>NC_057749.1:9512645-9557959 GCF_004010195.1 Chiloscyllium plagiosum
CAGCACCAGCTGTTCTAAGAATCCATCTCGGAGACACTCCACAAAGTCTTTCTTGAGGTCCAATACCATCCTGATTTTCCCAGTCTACCTGCATGTTGAAATCCCCCATAACAACTGTAGTAACATCTTTGCGACAGGCCAATTTCTGCTCCTTATTCAACTTACACCTTACATCCAGACTACTGTTTGGGGGCCTGTTGATAACTCCCAAGAGGGTCTTTCTACCCTTAGAATTTCTCAGCTCTATCCATAATGACTCTACATCCCCTGATTCTAGGTCCCCCCGCGCAAGGGACTGAATATCATCCCTTACCAACAGGGCCACCCTACTCCCTCTGCCCGTCAGTCTGTCCTTACGATAGCACATATAGCCTTGAATATTAATTTCCCAGGCCTGTTCACTTGAAGCCGCATCTCAGTTATCCCCACAATATCGTAGCTGCCAATTTCCAAAAGAGCCTCAAGCTCATCAATCTTATTTCTAATACTTCAGTCAGAGGTTGACTGGGATCTTTCAAGCAGTAGAGGCTGCGTAGGACAATACAGCCACCTGGAAGTGGCCTCTTGGTTTCAGGGGTATCAGCTGCTTTCTGGCCCTCCCTACCAACTCAGGGTTGAAGCATCTCTAGGCTGTTCTTTAAGGGAGTTCCTCCACCTCGCTCCATCCTCCCTGTTGCCTGCTTTTAGTGGTGACCCGGGTGCAAAGACCTTTCATAACTTCCAATTTGATAAAGTTGGAGAGAAGCCCCATTATGGGGTTTCACTTTCTTCATTTAACTGTCCAGCACCTTTTCTAAGACAAAAACTGGCTGGTTCAGTATTTACTGTCCATCCCCAACTGCCCCTTGAGAAGGTGGTGGCAGTCCGTGTGGCCTAGATCCATCTATAGTGCAGTTTGGAGGGGAATTCCAGGATTTTGACCCAGCAACTTTGAAGGAACACCATTCAAGTCAGGATGGTGAGTCATTTGGAGGGGAACCTATAGATAGTAACATTCTCGTGTACCAGCTGCCCTTGTCCTAGATGGTCATGTATGCAGGTTTGGAATGCACTGTCGAAGGAGCCAGGATGAATTGTTGTAAAGCATTTCAGTGACACTGACTCTGAATTGGTGCTGAAGGGAGTCAATATGAAGGAGTTGGTTGTGGTGTCCATCAAGCAAGCTTGTCCTGGAAGATTTCAAGCTTCTTCAGATATTGCTGGATCTTCATCCATCCAGTGGAGACTATTCCATCACACTCCTGACTTGTACCTGGAAGATGTTGGACAGGCACTGGAGAGTCAGGAAGTGAGTTATTCACCACACAGTTCCATGTATCTGGCCTCCTCTCCTGGCCATTATATTTATACGGCTCACTTTCTAATCAATGGTACCACCCCCATGGTGTTGATGATGGGGAATTCAGTGATGGTGATACCATTGAATGTCAAGGGCAGATGGTCAGATTCTGTCTCATTGGACATCGTCATTTCCTGGCACTTGTGTAGTGCAAATATTACTTGCCACTTATCAGCCCAAGCCCCACTTTGGGAAGCCCTGATGTAGACCTTCTGAGAGAACAAGAATACCCACATGTGTCCCACATAAGCAATAAACATCCACAATGCCTCCACTGTTATTAGACTGCTGAATGGACCTCTCTAACTTCAAATAATGTTGATCTTGCTTTGTATACCTTCGTGCAACCTTGTATGCCTTGCCCTGGTCAAAGCACCCTATGATTTATATGTCCTTATTTGCTATGATCTTGCCTATACTGCTCACAAAGCAAAGCTTTTCACTGTATTTAGGTACATGTGATTACCATAAATCAAATCAAACCATTAAACACTGCACATACAATGCAGAAAGCTGAATGAACTGTCTAATATTTAAATGTAGAGGAGCAGATGCATTAGACAAGAATTAATCTCCACGTGGTGGAGAATTCTCCTCGAATGCATCTGCCGTTTTGAGCCTTTAGTATCTTGCATCAATGTCCTCTTTATTCCACTTCCTTCTTGCCTTTATGCCTTCCAATACCTCCACTTCTGCCCCCAACACCCTTGTTGTTCTTTTCCATGTTGAAAACCTGCTCATTCTTTATTTATATCCCTCCAGTTTTTCTAAACTACATTTGTAGTTATTGTGTCTATTCTCTGTAATGGGGAAGTGAGGACTGCAAATGCTGGAGATCAGAGTCGAGAGTGTGGTGCTGTAAAAGCACAGCAGGTCAGGCAGCACCCAAAGTGCAGGAGATTCTCCTGTTCTTCAGATGCCACCTGACCTGCTGTGCTTTTCCAACACTACACTATCGACACTATTCTCTGTTGTGCCTTTTCTGCATTGTTTGTTCCTTATTTCACATTTACAGTGTTTGCAGGGTTTTTTTTAGCAATTAAATTAAAAGAAACAAAAAGAATGGGAGGAGATTCTGGAAGTGCAAGCATCAGTTGAGCAATTATGATCAACATTCTCCGGAATTAAACGTACAATCAAACTTGCTCAAGTGCATTTAGGATGAATTAAGTCTTCAGCCTCATTTTGCTTCTGGTCCTCCTGACATAGTGTGTTCTGTATGTTTCCGTCCAGCTCAGTCGAATGATCCTGTTGCTCTGTTCTATCTTTAGTCTTGTGACCTCATCTTCACTCTCACACGGCAAAATGAGAATGTTCCTCACAACCCTGAAACTAAGTAAAATCTGAGTCATTCTGATAATTATGCTGTGTACTGTTGAAAGTGGACAAAAAAAAGAGCGTTCATTGCATTTCTCCTTCTTGTCAATGGCGTCAATGTTAATAAGACAGCAACAATCATCTGTCATAAATGTACTTAAACTGAAGTTTGGGACTCATTCAGTTCAGTTTTTGAACAGGTTCCCAAAAGATTTCCTTCAAACGTCCGTGTGTTCAAAGTTCGTTCATTTCTCAACGTGCTGTTCATTGGTAACCTAGGGATGAATGATGGTCTATTTCTTGAAGGGCACACCATGCTGAAAATGTCTAAATCAATCCTCAAGATCAGGTACAAGTTGCTTGCTGCTCGAGAAGTTATCAGATTGTCAAATCTGTGAAACGTTTTGGCTCCAGGTTAATCTGCAATTTCTTTCACCTGTAGCAATTAACCTGCGATTGACCTCCACATGAAATGAATGCCTTCCTCTGTTTGCACTTTTAACATGCAGACATTCTATGGTATATAATTAATGCTTTCTGATCTTCTATGTAGATAGATATAAAAACATAACGTCAGAACTGGGAACAGGAGTAGGCCATTCAGCCCCTCGAGCCTGCTTTGCCATTCAATATGATCATGGCATGATCTCATCTCTGTCTCAACTCCACTTTCCTGCCCACTCTTTATAACTCTTTAACCTGTTACTAATTAAAAATCTATCTCCTCCTTATGTTTACTTAATGAGCTGGGATCCACCACACTCTGGAGCAGTGAATTCCACAGAGAGAAGTAATTTCCACTCATCTGCTTTAATTCTGCCATTGCTTAACCTAAAACAATGACTTCTCATTCTAGAGGTCTATAATAGGTTCAAAAACTAATATTTCCCCGCGCACTCAAGCTATCTTTCTTACTGGTAGTCCGCGTGGTCCGGGATGACCTCTTTCACCCTGGAAAAGATCAGTAAAGATTCACAAATTAGTTGTTGGTTTTTGGACCAGAAGCATGACAAAGACAATACCTCCCTCTATTCCACTCACCAGGATTGGCAACATGTCCTCTGTGCAAGGTTAGGATTGAATCTGTTTGGATGAACATCCTCTTGAAGACAATGCATATGGTCAAATAACAAAGTAAACACATTTGTAGAGAGCTGGCAAATATGTTTTATGCAAAGGAGTCATGATTGATAGTTGTAGTTGTCAAATTATAGAATCCCTACTGTGTGGAGGCAGGCCATTTGGCCCATTGAGTCCATACCAACCCTTTCAAGAGCATCTTCTCCAGATCAACTCCCCTACTCTTTCGCTATAAGCATGTATTTCCCATGACCAATCCACCTAGCCATCTTTGGACTGTGGGAGGAAACCGGAGCACCCAGAGGAAACCCACACAAACACAGGGAGAATATGTAAACTCCACACAACTACACAGTTGCCCAAGGAGGTAGAATCGAATCCAGGTCCCGAGCACTGTGAGGCAGCAGCGCTAACCACTGAGCCACTATGTTGAGAACTTATTTAGAAAATAAAGGAGTGAAAGGAGTAAAGGGGGGGGTGGCATGGTGGCTCAGTGGTTAGCACTGCTGCCTCACAGCACCAGGGTCCCAGGTTCAATTCCAGCCTCGGAAGACTGTTTGTATAGAGTTTGCACATTCTCCCCGTGACTGTATGAGTTTCGTCCCGGTGCTCCAGTTTCCTCCCACAGTCCAAAGATGTGCAGGTCAGGTGAATTGGACACGCTAAATTGCCCATTGTGCTAGGTGCATTAGTCAGAGGGAGATGGATCTGGGTGGGTTACTCTTCGGAGGATCAGTGTGGACTGGTTGGGTCGAAGGGCCTGTTTCCACACTGTAGGGAATCTAATCTAATCATTCCTATTGGAATATAGCAGTGATGTTCAGTAAACATCTTAATTAGATATTGATAGATCTACTCCACAACTAAAATCAATCCAATAAATAAATGAACCGTTCAGTAGGATGGCTGTTTTTATAATGGACAAGTTGCATTTTACAGCTTTGTGTGTACTAAGTCATAGTGAACTGCTGTCTGTTTTTGTCCATTACAAATAAACTGAAAAGGTGTTTTCCCTGCCCTTGCATCACATATATTTGACCAGGCAGCAGAAATAGTCTGGGCACAGTTGCAATGGTCAGTTGCTGAACTTCGATATTTTGCAGGGGACATCTCAAGCATCATCAGTACACAGCATCAATGTGGACTTCAACAGTTTCCTCATTTCCCCTTCCCCCACCTCACCCCAGTTCCAAACTTCCAGCTCAGCACTGTCCCCATGACTTGTCCTACCTGCCTATCTTCTTTTCCACCTATCCCACTCTACCCTCCTCCCCGACCTATCACCTTCATCCCCTCCCCCACTCACCTATTGTACTCCATGCTACTTTCTCCCCATCCCTACCCTCATCTCACTTATCTCTCCACCCTTCAGGCTCTCTGCCTGTATTCCTGATGAAGGGCTTTTGCCCGAAACGTCGATTTTACTGCTCCTCGGATGCTGCCTGAACTGCTGTGCTCTTCCAGCACCACTAATCCAGAATCTGGTTTCCAGCATCTGCAGTCATTGTTTTTACCTCATCAGGACACAGGACAGGGAAGACTACACACCAACCTAATTCACATGGTAGCATCCTGGCCTCTGATTCAATGGGTTCAGCTGAGTCAACCTCTACTGTCAGACTTGGAGCACACAATCCTGACCATGTCTTGTAATTGGGCAACACAGTGGCAAATGGAATTTACATCCAGATGAGTGCAGATTGTTGCATATTAGAAGGTAAGACCTGCATCTTGTCGGGGAATGGCATAGATGTAGGGCATTGGGAGGGGCAACCGACACCAAGCAGCAAACAATCAAGATGACTTGAAGCTGAATTACGTCACTAAAACAGAAATCAGAAGAGGCCACACACAAACTGTCTCAGTGAGCAAATTCTAGCCTCGACTCCATAATGAGACAGAAACCCATGAGTTCAAAATCCACTCCTGAATTTGAAGGCTGACTCCTCAGAGGGTATGACACTGCCCTCATCCCTTTGGGTAAAACTTAGTACATCACAGGCAAATATAAAAGCGACTCCTTGAAACAGGGCAGTGAGTTTATCCTGGTTTGGTCGCCACCATTTCTTCCTTGGCCATGAATGCCCTTGACCTCATTTGGGAGCGGTTGCATTTCACTGTGTACTAATTGAATGCTGCGTGGGTTAATTATATGGAGGGCCAGTTGTCTCTTCTGCGTTTACTGGTTCATGCCCAACTCAAACTATGCCTTACTGCTAACATTCTTATTTTGGCTTCACTTACTTTCCTCATCCCTTTGGCTTGCTAGCCTGCAGCACTGTACTTTTGGTGGCACACGGTGTTCCCATCACTACCCAACTTTCCCCAGTAACTCATCAATGTGTGAGCTAAGCAGGATCTGCTAAATGGCTATCAAACTGAGAAATGTCACAATAGGCTTGATTTCATCCACAAATGGAAAATTTTCAAAGACAGTAAGAACAGTGCAGCACAGGAACAGGCTCTTTAGCCCATCAAGACTACACTGACATATGATGCCTTTCTAAACTAAAAACCTTTTCTGTCTAAACCTATGTTCCCTTGTAGTTGACATTTCTACCCTGGGAGAAAGGACTCCAAAGATCCATTCTAACTGTGCCACTCATAATTTTGTAAACTCCTATCAGGTCTACCACCTCATCCTTAGATGTTCAAGTGAAAACAAACCAAGTTTGCCCAAACTCTCATAGCTAATACCCTCCAAACCAGGCAACATCCTGGTAAACTGTTTCTGTGCACAACATTCTAAATGTTCCCTAACTTAAAGTTCTACCCAGCTGCAACATAACATGCCAATTTTTATACTCTATGATTCAACCAATGAAGGCAAGCAATGTTATATGCCTTCTTGACCACCTTATCCACTTGTGTTGCCACTTTCAGGGAGCTGTGGACTTGTGGAAATGTATGTTGATGCTACTAAGTGGTTCTGCCATTTACCGTATGCTTCCCCACTTCATTAGATCTTCCAAAATGCATCACCTCGCACTTGTCCGGATTAAACTCCATCTGCAATCCTCTTCACTATGAACAGCTCTCCCATTCTTTGTGTCATTTGCAAATTTACTAATCAGGTTACCTACATTCTCCTCCAGATCATTGATATATATTCCAAACAACAGGGACCCCCGCACTGGTCCCTGCAGAACATGACTGGTCATACATCTCCAGTCAGAAAAACACTCTTCTACCTTTACCCTCGGTCTTCAGTGACTAATCCAGTTCTGTTTCCATCTTACAGCTGAGCAAAGATCCCATGTGACTGTACCTTTCATATCAGCCTGCCATGAGGGATCTTGTCAAAGGCAAGGCTAAGGTCCATATAGACAGCATCCACTGTCCTGCCCTCATCACTCATCTTTGTTACTTCCTCAAAAAAACTCAAGTTTATGAGATACGACCTTCCCCACACAAAGTTGTGCTAGCAATTACTAATAAGTCCATATTTTGCTAAATGTGTATAAATCCTATCCCTAAGAATCTTCTCCAATAATTTCTCTACCATTGATGTAAGGCTCACCAGCCTGTAATTTCTCACTTATCTCTTGTTGCCCTTCTTAAACAAAGGAACATCGTTGACTATTCTCCAGTTCTCTGGGACCCCTCCTGTGACAAAGGACGATATAGGGATTTCATACAAGGGACCAGCAATTTCCTCACCTGCTGCCCTCAGCATTCTGGGATCGATCCCATCAGGTCCTGGGGACTTGTCTACCTAACTACTTTTCAAAACAGCCAACATTTCCTCCTTTTTTATATTGACATACCCTTGAATATCAAAATACCCTTCTCAAGACTCATCATCCATCATGTCCTTCTCCTTTGTGAATTCCAATGTAAAATATTCATTAAGGACTTCCGTGATGAGGAGGGAAAGCCCTGGCTGAGTGCAGCTACTGTAACACTAGTGGAAGTCAGCAAAAAATCAGCACTAGGCCTTGAGGTTTCCCTATTCCGTACATCTCAGTATTTAACTGGTTTGTTTTTAAATACCAAATAATGCTGATTGGTGAAATGAAGAGAGAAGTGACTCATGTAGAACATGAACACCAGTATAGAACAGTTGGGTCAAATGGCCCGTATCTGTGCTGGAAATTCTGTGTAATTCAACTTTTAAACCAATGAGGATCACATTCATTTTCTCAGGAACATTCTAGTCATACAACCTTTGGTGTATGGACTGAAGCATGTCACAAATGAGGAAACTGGCTTCATAACAATAATATGTATTGTTTTGCAAAAATGATCCAGACAAAACGGTACCTTCAATCCATTCTTTCCTGGTGTTCCAGGTGCGCCCTAGAAATATAACAGATAGTTTTAGTCTGCAAAATATTCAGTATTGCTGAAACGAGAGACGTTGTCAAAGTACTTATCAGGACAAATGCAAGAATGCCAGATTTAAAACTGTCACAATTAAAAGTGAAAGGGTACTGGGCACTGATAGTTTGGCAAGTCGACTCTCACTGTCATGGAGAAAGCAATGGGAATTTCTCGTCTCTCCAAACTCTTGGTTAATTTGAAGGTGGCGAAAGACTTGTACATTATCCTTTTTAGAGGTCAGGGTGCATGAGTGCCGTCTGAGAGCTGATAATAGAATGGTGAGTATCTGTTGGTCATGGAGACATGGGGCCTTTTGTCAACTCAACTGCCCCACACAAGTCCAGTGAAATCAACCAGTGACCAGTGACTTTTCATGGAACATGCCCTGAAAAGAGACACATTTTAAATCTACATTAGTGTAGCTTCCTTGCCCAAATTGTTTCTCTGTTGTTCCCAGAACATGTAAGGCTGATACTCAACAAGCAGCCCTTCACTCTCAGTTGCCCTGCCCTACACCCCTACCCCCCACCCCCTATGAACTCTGATCCCCACCCCACTTTCAACATCAGAACAAATTATGGTCAAGCCCAGAACAACAGGAAGACATTCTCATAAGGTGACTTTTCACTGGGTTGTAGCTGTTTTACACTCTTGTCTCTCTGAGTTGTGGGTTTGTGGCTTTGAGTAGCTCCCCCCTCATTGTACTCCAGACTTGATGCTGTGTGTGAGCACTACCTGCTTGGAAGGTATGGTTTATTTTGTGAGATAGAAATAAAAGTCTCATTTACCCTTCTAAGTGGTTTGAAAGATCCACAGAAATATTTCAAAGGAGAACAGGAGAGATTTCCCCTAATATTTATCACTCAAGCAACACCTTAAAACATTCTCACATTGGTGCTGAGAATGTGTTGTGGACACATCGACTGACCTCATGCTCAGATTACAAAATATAAAATACTTAATTAGATGTGAAGTGCTTCGGATATCTAGACATCACAAAAGGTGCAACATACCTTGTTATAATGGCAGTCAGAAGTCCAAAGTACTTCTGACATTTTTAATTCATAATTCCAAACTGTACTTTTTGAAAAAGGATTGCTACAGCTAAAACTGGCTGTGGATGTAAATCAAGAGAGAGGGAGGGGGGAGAGAGACACTCACGGGATGTAACACTTAAACATGTCAAAGAAACTTTAAACAGTCTGCAACTGTTGTGAATTGGGGAAATTCATAGAATAGAAGATGTGTTTCCAAAGAATCCCTACAGTATGGAAGCAAGCCATTTGACCCATCAAGTCCACAATGACCGTCCAAAGAGCATCCCACTCTCCTTACTCATAAATCTGCATTTGTAATGGCTAATCCAACTAGCCTGCACATCCCTGGACATTATGGATAATTTAGCATGGCTAATCCATATAACCTGCACATCTTTGGACTGTACGAGGGAACCAGAGCACCCGGGGGGACCCACAGGGAGAATGTACAAACTCCATACAGATTGTCACCCGAGGGTGGAATCAAACTCAAGTCCCTAGTGCTGTCAGGCAGCAGCACTAACCACTGAGCCACTAGATCCTGGGGTCTAGTCCTAACCAAATGCAAGTCCTTCTGTGCTTCTATGCAACATCTGTCTGATCACCAGCAACACCAAGTTATTTCATCTCATTATGTCTTTAAGAAGTGTTACAAAAGTTAGCTTTCATGCAAGACTGATACATGACTTGACATGTCTGATAGAAAACTACATTAATAAACAGATGCAGATATATGTCCAATAATTACATTGCATAATGTAATGCATGAACACTTGCCTAAAAGTACATTGTATCAAATCGTCTGGCACCGAAACAGGCCATTCAGCCCAAATGTTTGATGTAATGTTCTTGCTCCACACACACCTTCTGTCCTACTTTGTCAAACCCTATCAAACATTTCAGTCTCCATCATGTCCTTATCTTGTTTCTTCTAATGCATCTTTGCTATTCACCTCAATCACTCTCATGCTTTCTGCATTCCAACAGTGTTCTGGGTAAGGAAGTGTCTCCTAAATTCCCTAATCAATTACTGGCTATTAAATGTTTGTAAGCTTTAGCTTTAGTCTCTTCAACAGTGAAAACACTTGCTGCCCATTCACCTGGCTCAAACCCCTTCATCATTAGGTCATCCTTTAACCTTTTCTTTTTTTAAATCCATTCCCGGGATGTGGGCATCGCTGGTTGGCCAAGCATTTATGATGCATCCCAAATTGCACTTGAGAAGGTGGTGGTGAGCGGCCATCTTTAATCATTGCAGTGCCTAGAATGTAGGTACACCCAGAGTGTGGTTAGGAAGGGAGTTCCAGGATTTTGATCCACCAAGGATAGTAACCTCGGTAAAATGCCTCTAACAGTCAGTCAGAATAAGAGGGTCTCTGGTCAGCCAGAACCATGTGGTACCTGCAGCAGTACAGCCTCTCTGTGTTAAAAGGCTGCATGTACAGGTTCTTGCCATGAGCAAGGAACATCCTCATTCTGAGGGACTACCACCTCTCTGTCTGTCTGTCTGTCTGTCTGTCTGTCTGTCTCAGTCTCACACACAGACACACACAGACATACATACACTCAAACAGACAGATACACATACATACACTCACAGAGACATAGACACGCACACTCAGAGACACACAGACAGACATATATGCACTCACATAAACACACACACAGACAGTCACACACACAGAAACACACACAAAGACACATACACAGACACACGCACATGCACACACACAGAAACACACAGATACACACACACAAGACACATATTTACCACTGGACCTCGCCTTCCCCTCTTGAAGTGGGATAGATCAGGGATGGGACCCATGGGGCCCATGTCACCTCTGGGTCCACGTGCACCAGATGGTCCTGGAGGTCCCATCAGTCCAATGCTGCCTTTTGGGCCTGGATTTCCTGGTGGACCTTGAATGAGAAAAAGTGGTGCAATGTTTACTGAACAAATAGTAAAAGTTTATTAATCACACTTGTTTATAGATAGTACCTTGAATGCAATAAATCATCTGAGGCATTTCACAGTTTTGGTTGTGCTTAGCGCCTGAATGGCCAATTGTGAAATGATTAAAATCTGAGACACGCAAGAGGCTGGAATTGATCTTGGAGGATTGTTGGGCTGGAGATATTTACAGAGATGGGGGTGAGCTGACACCATGGAGATGTTTGAAAATAAGAATGAGATTTTTTAAATTAGTATGGTGATGGATTCGATTCCAGTGGAGGTCAGGGAATACAGGGTAATGAGGGAACAGGACTTCCTGTGTAGCAGAGATTTGGATGAGTCCACGTTGATGGAGATTGGAATTTGGGGAAGCCACAGCAACAGCATTGATATAGTTAAGAGTGAAAAGAGCAAAGGTGCAGAAGGGGAGGGGTCTGTAGGAGCAGATGGGGAGGGGTCTGTAGGAGCAGAAGGGGAGGGGTCTGTAGGAGCAGATGGGCTGAGCTAAGGGCAGAAATGACACTGTTACAGAAATGGAAGCAGGCAGTTTTGGTGACAGAGTGAATATGGAGTAGGAAACTTAACTCGGGTTCAAGGTTGTAGATGATCTGGTTCAGCCTTGGTCAGTGGAACCAGTGGCTAGGAAGTGGAGATAATCAGTCAAGTTAATGGTAGTCTCAATCTTTATTAATCTCAAAAGTTCCTTCATGCATACCGTGTTACGTCTAGGCCTAACCTTTCCAGTGTACTTCTTTCTGATCTGTTACATTCTCTGTCCATAATCTTGAGATCTTCCAGACCCTGTTTGCCTTTGCTTTAATCCAAGTCTTATTCCCACATAACCCGCAGTTCTCAATGACTGCTAAAATTCTCAAGATTGCTTTGATTTTGCTCCATAGCCTCACCCTTCCATATCCCTGGATTCATCACCACCTCCGTAAACCTCCAAGAAATCTACACTTCACTGGTTCTGACATTTACTGCATCCCTAACTTTCACTGTTCCACCTTTGGTGTCTGTCCATCCTCTCATTTACGAAATCAGAGAGCTGTACAGCACGAAAGCAGGTCCTTCCGTTCAACTTGTCCATGCCAAGCAGATATCCTAAATTAATCTAGTCCTGTTTGCCAACATTTGGCTCATATCCCTCTATTGTAAACCCTTTTCATGTACTCATCCAAATGCCCTTCAAATACTGTAATTGTACCAGCCTCCACCACCACCTCTGGCAGTTCATTCCATACACGCATCACCCTCTGTTTGAAAAAGTTACCCCTTATGTCCCTTTTAAATCTTTCCCCTCTCACCTCAAACCTATGCCCTCTAGTTCTGGACTCCCCTAACCTGGGGAAAAGACCTTGGCTATTCACCCCATTCATGCCCCTCATGATTTTATAAACCTCGATAAGGTCACCCCTCAGCCTCCGACGCTTCAGGGAAAACAGCCCCAGCCTATTCAGTCTCTCCCTATAGCTCAAACTCTCCAACCCTAGCAACATTCTTTGAAATCTTTTCTGAACACTTTCAAGTTTCACAAAATCTTTCTTATAGCAGGGAGACCAGAATTGAACACAGTATTCCAAACGTTCCCTGGACCCTAAGTTCTGGAACTCTGTCCAGCCACCTCACATTCTTCCTTTATGACATTCGATCAAATCCTAACACTTTGAGGAGACACTTGGTCATCTGGCCTACCATCGTATTGTTGTGGCTTGGTGTCATGTCATGTATTTTTTAAAAGCCCCTGCGAAACACCTTGAGGTGATTTTATAACATTATAAAGGTGCTACATGAGTATAAGTGGTTGTTGTTCTTCGTGCTGCCAAATGAGCTGAGCTGATACCTGTAATGAACAACAAAACCAGAGAGTGAACGAACAAGTACAAGTTCTTGTCATTCTCCTCATTTCTGTATTTGAATCTTAAACAGAGAAATTGTTGGTTACACCTCCTCCTTAATGATATTTTGCCATTCTTTTGCAACTGTGTATTTTTTTGTTGGGGGTGGGGGTGGGGTTTGCACTTGGCTGATTCCATCACTCTCAGAGAAGCTGTCAATTGTTTGATGGATAGCAGCAGGAATGTGGCACAATTGACAAAAAAAAAACTCCTGTCTACTCAAGTTCACTTTGGATTTCAGCCACAGCAATCATAAACAGTTTACTTAGTCACGAAAACATTCTTTAATGCCACATTGAAGACACAGTTCTCAACAGAATACTTTTGGCAGTATCTCATGTCAAGTGTAAACAGTCAATATTGGTTCCAATTTTTCCACACTAATAATATAAACACTTCCTCCCTCACAGTCATGCTCTCACCGCTTTCACTTTGCAAAATGCCCTTTATAAGTAACTGAATGAAAACCTAATCGGAAGTGAGGACTTGAGTTTACTATACTTAAGGCACGTTCCTAAGATTTAAGGAACATTGGCAGAGGTTCAAACAATCCTGTCTGTACTTGACTTGTACTCTCAACCTCAGACTCTCAAATGTTTTCCTTGTTAAAGTTCCAATTATCCTGCTTTTACAGTGCACCTAATTAAGACTATCTATTCATTCACTTCCCTACCCAAAAATTAATTAAAACTTGTGATGTGGGAAATTCTACAGGAGAGAAGAAAGACTTTGCATTTTTTAAAATGTCTTTTGGAGCACAGTCATCTTCCTATATTTTAGAGCCAATAAAGTACATGTTTGAAGTGTAGTCACTCTTAATGCACCATTAAATGTGCAAGATTTCAAAAATTGCCATGTGCCAAATCACCAGATATTCTGTTTCTTTAAAGGTGTTGGTTGAATGATAAATATTGGTCATTGTGTCTGCAGTGATTATAACGAGGTCAGCAGACCCACACCTATCCCTGAAACCTCACATTTCCCATGGCTAATCCACCTAACCTACACACCTTTGGACAGTGGGAGGAAATCAGAGGAAACCCACACAGACATGGGGAGAACATGCAAACTCCACAAAGATAGTCACCTGAGGGCAGAATTGCCCTGGGTCCCTGACACTGTGAGGCAGTAGTGCTAACCACTGAGCCACCGTGTCACCTAAAGTGTCAGAGATACTGTTACACAGGTGCCTGATTCTGTATGAGGCATTATTGCGTCAAGAACTGTTCATGTGTAAATAAAGGGTGACTTGGTGATGGGATGCTGGCCTCTGTAGAGTTATTTCAGCCCCTGACTGTGTTCCCTTGGTCTTCTGTATGAGAAGCTATGGCATTTCTGAAATCTAAAAGATGGGACCTCAATGGACAAATTTAGGAGTTTTGGATAGACTTAGGTTTGCAGAGTGTGGAAATGGTTTGCAAGCCAATAAGCCAAGAGAGCATGGGAATTGTGGTCAAGAAATAACGAAGACACAGCTGACAGTCTCAAACAACAAAAAAACGTGATGAGCTGTGCCCCACCCATCACTGTTAGGTGTCAAATCTGGGCCCTCCCTAACTTGTACAACTCAATAACTCACCCTGCAATCTAATCAAACACAGTGCTGTCAGCGACTCCATTTCCTAAACACCCTGTCCATTCCTAAACACAATGCACTCAAAGCAACTAAAAAATAATAATGATTCACAAAAAATCCAGCTGTGCAGGTAACTTTGCCATGAAGCAGTCAAACTGTGTCCTTGTGGTTTATGATATCAAGTGTTACACCCCTATGATACATTCCAACATAGTATTGTATGCACTGCCTGTTGAAAGCCAGACTTATAACAACACAGAAATTGTAGCTACTATACTGCCAGAGAAATCTTTAAAGATGAAGAATATATTTACAGTTTCAGTAACTGAACAAGGAAATCGCCTCTTCATTTTGTTGAATTTCCAGTTAAGGGTTTAACAGGATTGATACTGGAAGGATGTTTTCCCTGCCTGGGGATTCTAGAACTAGAAGAGATCACTGTTGCAAATCGGAGTGTTTGGCCTTTTCGCAATGAGATAAGCATAAATTTCGTCACTCAGGGAGTTGTGAATCTTTAAAATGCTCTGTCCCAGAGAGCTGTGGTTACTCAAGCATGTTTCAGAATGCAAATCCCTGAAGTCAAGCAATAGATGCCTCATTGAGTTTAAGATGACTAGTCCACCACCGAGTCTGCAGATTTGCAGCATTGCTTGCTTCTTTCCACAAATACATAAGGGGCTAGTGCTGAGGCCCCAGCAGTAAAGGTCTCATACACAGGTATCCTGGTCTCTTCAAACCTGTTTACCAAAGACCACTCTTGCCAATGGGATGCCAATCAAGCAGTCTGCTTTGTCCTGAACGGTCAGAGATTTACAGTACAGATAAAGATCCTTTGGCCCATCACGTCCATGCCAATCAAGTGTCTTGTTCCATAAGTATTATTGGAGCTGCGCCCACCCAGGCAAGTGGGGACTATTCCATCACATTCCTCACTTGTGCCTTTTATATGATGGACTGGCTTTGGAAAGGCAGAGACTGAGCTATTTGTTTTACACACCAAGATCCATATATTGAATTGGGCAGCAAAAAATGTTCAGAGATTTGCAAGGGTTTTATTGGAAACCTCAGTTTAGCACAAACATCCGGTTCCACCCTTCTCTTCTGAAGCCTCTTCCTGTCCAGAAGCCAACTCCTCACTTGAGAAGAACCAAGCTTTTAAATATAAAGTCCAATGAACATTACATGCCATCAGTCAACTCTGTGGCTGTTCTGTTTGACCCTTAAAGGGACCTGTACTTCTACCACTGACATGACTCTCTGCCGAATTTCTAGCCTTTGACCTATCCTTTGAGCCACTATGTGGCTTTATTTGTTTGGTTCAGTACAATTTCTGGTCAACAATAACTCTCAGGAGGATAATGTTGATGAACGAGCATGTATTTTGCCACGTACTTTATATGCTTAAACAGATTATTTCGCACTCTTTTAATTTGCAGAGGAATCAGTTTGCTCAATCTCTCCTAGTAGGATAACCTTCTTATTTCAGGAATCAGTCTAGTGAGCCATTACTAATATAGAATAGAATCCCTAAAGTATGGGAGCAGGCCATTCATTCCAATGAGTCCACACCATCCCTCTGAAGAATATCCCATCCAGACTCACTTTATCCCCGTAACCCCATGGCGAACCCATTGAGCCTGCACATCCCTGAACACTATGGGCAACTTAGCATGGCCAATCCACTTAACCTGCATGTTTTGAGTATGGTAGGAAACCCATAGAGACACAGGGAGATTGTGCAAACTCCAACACAGTTGCCTGAGGATGGAATCGAACCCAAGATGCTGGCGCTGTGAGGCCGCAGTGCTAATCACCGAGCCACTTATTCTGACCGACCTGAATCTAATATATATTTGCTTAGGTCTGGAGGTCTGAACTGTATCAGGTGTGGTCTAATGTATTTCAGTTTATTTCAGGAGGGTGCACTTGTAGAACATTTTCTATTGTTAGAGGAACTATGTTAACCCTTGAGAGTTTCCCAAGAGTGTCAGTAGTTTATTAAGGGAGACAGGAACGTGTAAATGATTTTACCAGGTGGTCCAGGAAGGCCAGGCAGGTGTGGAGGGCATTGCAATGTTTCTGAGCATTTCCTCCCCAGCTGTGTCTTTTCACTGGAGTTATCCAGATTTGTGAACAGGAGCTGGGAAAAGAAAAGATTTCATTGTTAGGTTGTTTTACACACAAAGAAAAGTCTGTTACTGATAAACCTCTGGATTCCAAACAAAGTTGGAGGATTCAAACTGTAGCCATTCAACTGCAGAAATCACTGTCTTGACTGCCAGGTCTCATTTCATTGTTTGAGCAAAGGTGGGTGTAATAATAACAGAGAGGGGCTGAGACTTGACACGGAAATGGATATGGGACAAATGACAACATAATTGTTACTTGTTACACATGGCTAACATATTGTTTCATTGCACTGACAGCAACTATTTTTAAAATTCATTTGTGGGATATGGGCGCCGCTGGCTGGGCCAGCATTTATTGCCCACCCTAATTGCTTTGAGAAGGTGATGGTGAGCTGCCTTCTGAAACCACTGCAATTCACGTGCATGCAGATAGACCCACAATGCCATTAGAAATGGACTTCCAGGTTTTTGACTCCGTGAAACTGAAGGGACAGCGATACATTTCCAAGTCAAGATGGTGAGTAGCTCGGAGGGGAACTTGCAGGTGTTCCCATGTATTTGTTGCCCTTGTCCTTCTAGACAGAAGTGGTCGTGGGTTTGGAAGGAACTGTCTGAGTATCTTGGATAAATTTCTGCAGTGCATCATGTGCACAGTACACACTGCTGCTACTGAGCATCGGAAGGAGTGAGTGTTTGTGGACATGGTGCCAATCAAGCGGGATGATGTCAAGCTTCTTGAGTGTTGTCAGAGCTGCACCCATTAATGATATTACATGTAAAGGACAATGGTTAGATGCTGTCTTCTTGGAGCTGGTCATTGCCTTACACTTATGTGGCGCAAATGTCATTTGCCACTTGTCAATCCAAGCCTAGACATTGGGCATGGTTTTGCTGCTTTTGGGCATGGATTGCTTTAATATCTGAGGAGTTGCGAATGGTGCTGAATATTGTGCAATCATCAGTGAAAAAGCCCACTTCTGATATTGTGATGAAGACAAGGGCTTCTCAAAGCAATGCTCAATCAAATGGTGCCTTGACGTCAAGAGCATTCACTCTTATCTCAGCTCTGTATATTCAGCTCTTTTGTCCATTTTGAACTCAGGTTGCAATGAGTTTAGGAGTTGGCTATAGCAGAACTCAAAATTGGGCATCACTGAGCAGGTTATTACTAAGCAAGTGCTGCTTGATAACACCGTTCATGACAACTTCATTACTTAACTGAAGATCAAAAATAGACTAATGGGGCATTAATTGGCCAGTTTGGATTTGTCCTGCTTTTTGTGTACAGGACATACCTGGGCAATTTTCCACATTGTTGTAGCTGGACTGGAACAGCTTGGCTCGGAGCGCAGCAATTTCCTGAGCACAAGTCTTCAGTAATGAGTTGAGTATGGGGTAATTGACACTATATTGCTAATTTTGCATCTCAGACAAGGACCAATTTCATGCTCAGAATGTTGGAAATGCACATCCGGTCAGTCAAGGTCTAAGGAGAAAAGAAAGGCTTGTATTTATATTGCAACTTCCAAGTGTTTTTCAGCCAATTAGATGTTACTATTGTCACATGGGAAATACACCAGCCATTTTCACATAGCAAAATCTAACAATCAGTAATATGATCATAACCAGATCATCTGCTTTTTGATATTTATTGAAAGATAAATATTAGTTAGGACACCTAGTACAATTCCTTGACTCTTCTTGGAAATAACTGTGTAGGATCTTGTATGCCCACTTGAGGAAGCAAACAGAGCTTGATTTAACATTGCGTACAAAAAGCAGCACCTCTGACAGTGTAGCACTTCCCCAGTATTACACTGGAAGCATTAGCTCTGGTCTTTGTGTTCAAGTCTCTCTAGCGGGACTTGAACTCACAACATTCTGGTTCAGATAGCTGAGCTCACAGACACAAAATGCCAAGTTTTATACTATCAGTGAAGTCTTCTAAAAACCTGCTCCTACACTAAGAAACAACTTTCATATTTTGTTTTATCATTATTTATTTTTGCAGGCAGTGCTGACCAGTCCAGGGACACTAGGGATAATTAATTGTATCGCTGGTCAATTTTAAGTACATTAAATATCGGTTTGGGATTTGGTTCCCCCATGGACATGAATAAGGCACGTTTTTATAATAATCAAGCAGCTTTGATAGTCAATCTTTCTCCTGTTAGGGAGCATTTATGTACTGAATTCAGTTTTCCAATATTTTTCATGGTGGGATTTGAGCTCACACTTATTAGTAATGTTCATTAGAGAAGGGAAGTCCTACCAGGGAATTCTGACCTAAACAAGAATAAACTCTTATTATTTTTACACCAGTCTAGCAATACTATAATTACCATACCGCCTTAATAAAAACCGAAAGAACTGTGGATGTTGGAAATCAGAAACAAAAACAGAACTTGTTGGAAAAGCTCAGCAGGTCTGGCAGCATCTGTGAAGAGAAATCAGTGTTACCGTTCTGAGGAAGGGTCATCAAACCCAAATCACGAACTCTGATTTCTCTTCACGGATGTTGCCAGACCCGCTGAGCTATTTCTACAATTTATGTTTTTGCTTTCACCATACTGTTTTGCCTGTCTATCTGGATGCATCATGACTTGGTACTGCAACTCTCCATCCAGAGCCAGAAGAAACTACAGAGAGTTGTGAACACAGCCCAGACCATCCCATGAGTCAATCTTCCATCCATTGATTTCATCTTCACATCTTGCTGCCTTAGAAAGGCAGCCAATATCATTAAAGACCCCTCCCACCCTGGTAGTGCTCTCAATATCATCAAAGACCCCTCCCACCCTGGTAGTGCTCTCAATATCATCAAAGACCCCTTCCACCCTGGTACTGCTCTCAATATCATCAAAGACCCCTCCCACCCTGGTACTGCTCTCAATATCATCAAAGACCCCTCCCACCCTGGTAGTGCTCTCAATATCATCAAAGACCCCTTCCAACCCGGTACTGCTCTCTTCCAACCTCTTCTGTCAGGCAGAAGATAAAAAAGCTTAAACTTATGTACTAACAGGTTCAAGAACAGCTTCTTCCCCGCTGTTATTAGAGTTCTGGATGGACCTTTCAAATTTCAAATTTAATGTTGATCTTACTTTTTGTGCACTTTCTTTGCAGCCAAACCTTTGTATTCAATCACCCTACAATCTTTGTTTGTTATGATCTGCCTGTACTGCATGCAAAACAAAACTTCTCACTGTACCTAGGTACATGTGACTACAATCAAATCAAATCAAATCCTTCAAAATATAGAATTGTGTGGACAGCCCATTTGAACGGTGAGTGAGAACTATAGCAGGCTTCTGGCTGCTAAATTACACACATATGTTAGATTAGATTAGAATCCTTACAGTGTGGAAACAGGCCATTTGGCCCAACAAGTCCACACCGACCCTCCAAAGAGTAACCCACCCTGACCCATTCCCCTACCCTATATTTACCCCTAACTAATGCACCTAACACAATGGACAATTTAGCATCGCCAATTCACCTGACCAACACATCTTTGGATTGTGGGAGGAAACCAAAGCACCCAAAGGAAACCTACGCAGACACGGGGAGAATGTGCAAACTCCACACAGACAGTGTGGAGTGGTGCTGGATTAGAGTGGTCCTGGAAAAGCACAGCAGGTCAGGCAGCATTCAAGGAGCAGGAAAATCAAGCTTTCGGGCCAGAGCCCTTCATCAGGTTTTGGCCAGAAATGTCGATTCTCCTGTTCCTCGGATACTTCCTGACCTGCTGTGCTTTTCCAGCACTACTCTAATCTTGACTCTGATCTCCAGCATCTGCAGTCCTCACTTTTGCCTGGTGTTATTCTGAACCATGCGCTAGCCAAATGAATTAATCAGCCCCAAGTAGCACAATGCAGAGCGCAAGATTCTGAATACAGCCTCCGGGTCTGAAAGGAGGAGTTAGTTACACAACCTGATGCACTTCCCCAGTGATCAACATCATTTGATATTCATTATTCCAGCAAAGATTAAATGTCACTTCATAACTATTTTATCTATTTCTTAATAATTGCCAACTAGAGGTGCTCCTCCACAAACCATAGTTTTAACAACATTGTAATTTAATAAATAAAAATAGAATGTAGTAACAAGCAGCGATTCATAAGTAAGGTGCGTGCCTTTAACACAACCACCCACTAAGCTTATTCAGTAGCTAATAATAGGTTTCTGACAAATCTAACCATAAAGGCATCTTTATGTATCATAACAAAAGCCATATTGAGCTATTTTTATAAACAAGCTGTGAGTTAGCCTCAGAATCCGAACCCACAGGAGTTTCACCAATGTTTTGTTTGATTCAAAAGTGTGGATCTGTGAATTCCCAAACAGGGTGGGAGTTCGAGACCATTGCAGTTGAACATATCACCTTTCAGTATGTCGCATGCCATGTGATGTAGCTGAGTGAACACAGATCAGACTTGGGTGTGAACCTCCAATAGTTGAATGCTTTGAAGCCACTCACTGTTTAAATAAAATCATTGCACGTAGGCATTGTGGCAGGGCCAGCATCTGTTGTCCACCCTAAAATATCCTTGAACGGAGTGGCTTGCTAGGTCACTTCAGAGTGTGTTAAGAGTCAACCTCATTGCTGTGGATGTGGATCATGAAGGCTAGACCTGGTAATAGGGGAAACATAGAAAATAGGAGCAAGAGTAGGCCATTCAGCCCTTCAAGCCTGCCACTGCCATTTGTTTTGACTATGACCAATCGTCCAACTCAATAGATTGTTAATCTTTTTCCCCATATCTTTTGCTGCCTTTAGCCACAGATTATAGATCTTCTTGAAGTCATGCAACGTTTTGGCCTCAACCAGTTTCTGTGGTAGCGAATTCCACAGGCTCACCATTCTCTGGGTTGAGAAATTTCTCCTCACCTCAGTCTTAAGTGGTTTATTGCACATCCTTAGACTGTGATCCATAATTCTGGATTTTCCAGTCATCAGGTGCATCCTTCCTGCATCTACGCTGTCTAGACCTTTTAGAATTTTATATGTTTCTACGAAAACCACCCCCCTCACTCATCTGAGCAAGTATGATTCAAACTGTTTCAACGTCCTGCCTTCTCAGAAATGTCTGATAAAGCTTTGTTGTACACCTTCCAAAGCGAGAATGTCCTTCCTCAGATGTGGAAATGAAAACTCCCCATGATATTCCAGGTGTGTGGACTCACCAGTGCCCTATATACTAATTGTAACAAGACATCCCTGCACCTTTACTCCAATCTCCTTGCGATGAAGGCCAACATAACATTTGACTTCTTCACTGCCTGGTAGACCTGCATGCTTACCTTCAGTGACACCCAGGTCTTGTTGCACATTAACATCTCCCAATTTGTCACCATTCAGTTAACAATCTGCCTTCCTGTTTTTGCTCCCACATTGGATACCCTCGCATTCTATCCTCATTATGAGATTAGATTAGATTCTCTACAGTGCAGAAACAGGCCCTTCGACCCAAGTCCACACTAACCCTCCGAAAAGTAACCCACCCCCCTCTGACTAATGCACCTAACACTATGGACAATTTAGCATGGCCAATTCACCTGACCTGCACACCTTTGGAATGTGGGAGGAAACCAGAGCACTGAGAGGAAACCCACGCAGACATGGGGAAAATGTGCAAACTCCACACAGACAGTCACCCAAGGCTGGAATTGAACCTGGGACCCTGGTGTTGTGAGGCAGTAGTGCTAACCACTGAGCCACTGTGCTGATACTGCATCTGCCAAGCGTTTGCCCACTCACTCAGCTTATCCAAGTGGTCAACCCTGAAATCTCTCTGTTCTTCCCTTGTTTCACTTCGAGATCAGCAGGGGTTGAGAGGCTAGTACTCTCACCCCGAATTAGAGTCCAAACCTCACTCCAGAGCTTACAGCACAAGTCTAAGTTCATGCTAAGTTGCAGTACAGGGTGAGTGTAATCTTTGATATGAGATACCAAAGACAAATTCCAAGGGACTATTCTAAAGTCATCTTAGAATCAATCTGGCACCCTGAGACACATGAGGCAGATGAAATGCATCTTGCTGCAGTTTATCTTTCCTGGAGGAGGTCACCAGCTTGTCACCAACATCTGTAGTTTCAAGGGCTCTATTCTGCATCAAGCATGGTTGACCAACAGATTCTCCTACTCTCCCTGCCTGCCATAGGATGTACAGGTTCATAAACAACCTGATGGCTTATGAACTCACCTTTCTTTGCCGAAGAGTAGAACATCGAATATAGAACATTACAACCTTCCGCCCTCGATGTTGTGCTGCCCTGTGGAACCAATCGAATGCCCATCTAACCTACACTGTTCCATTCTTGTCCATATACCTCTCAAATGACAATTTAAATGCCCTTAAAGTTGAAGAGTCTACTACTGTAGCAGGCAGTGAGTTCCATGTCCCTACTGCTGTCTGAGTAAAGAAACCACCTGTAACATCTGTCCTATATCTATCACCCCTCAATTTAAAGCTATGTTCCCTTTGTGGTGCTGGAAAAGCACAGCCAGTCATGCAGCATCCTCGGATGCTGCCTGACCGGCTGTGCTTTTCCAACATCACACTGTTTGACTCTGATCTCCAGCATCTGCAGTCCTCACCTTCTCCTAGTTGATTATCACCTTTTTTTGCATCAAGTCCTGAGATTGAACTTCAACATAGAATTCCAACAGTGTGGAAGCAGGCCATTCGACAAGCACGTCCACTCTGACCCTCCGAAGAACATCCCACCCACACTCTCCACTACCCCCGCATTCCAATGGCTAACCTACCTAGCTTGCATGTACCTGGAAACAATGGGGCAATTTAACATGGCTAATCTATCCAATCTGCACATCTTGTGAGAGGAAACTGGCGGAAACCCATGCAGACACGGGGAGAATGTGCACATTCCACATGGACACTCGCCCGAGACTGGAGTCAAACCCGGGGTCCTGGCCCTGTGAGGCAGTAGTGCTAACCACTGAGCCACTGTACCACCCAAGCTTGAACCCAGAGCTTCTGGCTCAGAGACAGACACCAGCCACTGGATCATGAGAGGTCCAGATATTCCAAAGAAGAGTTGGGAGTTGTTTTTAGTGCCCTGACCAATACTTATCCCTCAGCGAATGAAGTAACACTTCAAGGTGTAAGTCACTGTTGTAACGTAGGAAGTATGGCTGCCAGCAATCTCCCACAGACAGAGATGTACTCATGACCAGATAATCTGTTTTTAATGATGAGGGACAAATGTTGGTCTGACACATTAATCTCACCAGTTGAGTTTCTGATGGAATTTGCTGCAATCAGTAAGCCTTTCACTGCCAGCATAACTGGCAGCATTTATATTGAGCACAGATCGGCAATTATATCACATTACCTTCTGCTTGAACTGTGCCAAAGTCTGCTTCATCTGCAGAAACTCTTCACAAGTGACCGAACAAGTGCCAGCACTCATCAGGTGATCGGATTTAATCGCACTGCTGTCTGAAAGAGGGAGGAACCGTGAATATCTTCTTTAGTTAATCACTTCATGACTCCAGTATTGAAGCTCTGAGATCTTTTAATCTGGAAAAGCAGCTGGAAATCTAGCTTAGCAATGTACTAACAAACAACACGGAAGAGAGGAATAGGAGTGTACAGGTTCCTTGGTCTTTATCCCATAATTTCTCTTCTGTATGCCACCCCTCACCATAATGACCCTCATCACCAGCCACGCTATCTGGGAGAAATGTCACAGTAACAAGGAAGTAAAGTGTGAGTTAACCTTAAATTGAACTGGGTGGCACGGTGACTCGGTGATTAGTACTACTGCCTCACAGCGCCAGGGACCTGGGTTTGATTCCACCCTTAGGGCGCTGCATGTGTGGAGTTTGTACATTCTCCCTGTGTCTGTGTGGGTTTCCTCCAGGTGCTCTGGTTTCCTCCCACAGTTCAAAGATGTACAGTTTAGGTGGAGTGGCCATGCGAAAGTGCCCATAATGTCCAGGAATGTGCAAGTTAGATGGATTAGCCATGAGAAATGCAGGGTTGTAGGGGGTGGGTCTGGGTGGGCTGTTCTTTGGAGGGTCAGTGGGGACTGGAAATAGCTGAATGGCCTGCTTTCACACTGTAGGAATTCTATGTAAGATGCTCTGTCCTTCCAAGATCATCGAGTTCAATGGTTGCATCACCTATGGTCATTAAGAGATGAATTATGAGTTAATGAGGGTGCTGTTTGATACAGTAGTTAGAAAATGCTTTAAAAATCCTGAGCTCCATATCATAAGGCCGGGAAGAGGCAATTCAGCCCCTCAAACCTGTTCGATCCTGACTGATTGTGACATAACTCAATCTACCCCACCTTGGTTCTACAACTATTAAGGTCCTTGCTGAACAAAACGACATCATTCTCAATATTGACATGGCTGTGACAATGGGCAAACGGAGGAGTAGGAGGCAGGAAACAGGGCTGTTGACAAACTTTTACTGAAGTCATGGGGATGAAGCTGCTGAAACCAAAAGAGAACTTGTTGCATCGATTTTTCACATTTTTGATTGCTCGGTTGAGTATGTGGCCAAGTCACATTGGATGGGGTCAATGATCCCTTGGAACTCAGGCTAGAATATCACAGTAACTGGCACACTGTGCCAATTCAGCATCTAAATGAATTGCCCAGGTAAATTTTGTTTTTAAGTTTTTACTCAATTAAAATTGATTTTTGTGAGAAAGTAAAAATGTCGAGTAACAACCACTACCAGTTTCTGATATTAAGATTTGAGAGACTTGACCTGTAAAAGGAGATAGAGCACCGCCTCTGGAGAAAGTAGAAATAGCAGGTGTTATCAAGGGAGGCAAAGAGAGTAGAATAGAAATGAGATCATGTTAAACTATGATGCATGACCGGTTAGATCTCACCTGGAGTATTATATCCAGTTTTGGGTGCTACTGTTTGGAAGGTTGTCCTGACGAGGGTGCAGAAGAGATTTAACTGAATAGAGAAGCTGGGATTATTCTCCTTGGAGAAGCTTAAGTGTGAATTATTGTGGGTGTTCAAAATAATGAGGGCTTTTGATAAGCTAACTAGGTTATGGCCCAGTGATAGTGACATTGCCTGTGAGCCAGAAAGCCTGGGTTCAAATCCCATTTGCTTCAGAGGTGCATCATAATGTGTATGAACAGGTTGATTAAAAATACGTGTATCTACACAGTCCATTTTAAAAAGTACAGGTCTCTTGTGGTAGTGTCAATATCTCTAGGTCAGGAGGCTTGAGTTCAGTTCCTGTACCAGCAGTGTGTCATAACTTATCTAACAAAACAAGATAGATTTAAAAATATCTACACGATAAATGGGGTGAAATTGTTTCCCCTGGCAAGAGAATTGGTTGGCAGAGAACATAGATTTAAAGTAATTGGAAAAAGAAGGGAAGATAAGAATTTTTTTTAAACATGACAACTTTACTTTTATGTTCTAGAATAAGTGATTAATGGTAACCTAGAAAAGGGAATTGGATACATACGTGGAGTGTGGGAGGTTGAGTGGTGACCTTATAGAGGTTTATAAAATAATAACAGGTAGAAATAGAGTGATTGGTCGATGTCTTTCCCCTGGGGTGGATGATTTCAAGACTAAGGGGCACATTTTTAAAGTGAGAGGAGAGAGGTTCAAAAAAGACATGAGGGGCAATGTTTTACACAGAGGGTGGCTCGTGTGTGGAATGAACTCCGAGGAAGTGGTGGATGTGGGTGCAATAACAACATTTAAAAGACATTTGGATAAGTACATGAACAGGAAAGGTTTGGAGGGATATCGGCCAGGAGCAGGCAGTTGGGACGAGTTCAGTTTGGGATTATTTTTGGCATGGACTGGTTGGACCGAGTGGTCTGTTTCCATGCTGTATGATACCATGACTCTACGAACAGGATAAAATTATCACTGGAAAAGATCAGGCGACTGGTATGTATTAGATAACTCCTTCAAAGAGCTGGCATATGCACCATGGACTGTGCTCTGCTTTCATTTATTGCAGCAATACCCATTGATTCAGTAACCTTAGTGCAGTACATTAGTATCTGCAAGCATGATCCTTTATTAGAGCTGAGAAAATTTGGAAAATCAACTTTCTCGTTGAACTTCTGAAATTGGTTGAACTTTATTTCTTAAAACTAAACAGACAAGCTTTAAGAATTAGAGAGGAAAATGATTTAGTTGCCAGTGTTAATGATTGGAAATTGAGCAGAATTCTTTCAGCATCCTCACAGTGCCAGAGACCTTTCGATTCCACACTCAGCCTGTGTGAAATTTGCACTTGTTCCCGTGTCCGTGTGGGTTTCGATCGGGTGCTCCGGTTTCTTCCCACAGTCCAAAGATGTGCAGGTTAGGTGGTTATGCTAAATTGTCCATTGTGTCTAGGGATATGCAGGCTAGGTGGATTAGCCATGGGAGGTGCAGACTACAGGAATAGGGTAGGGAGTGGATCTGAGTGGGATGGTTTTCAGAGGGTCGGTGTGGACTCAATGGGCTGCCAGGCCTGCTTTCACACTGTAGAGGTTCTATGATACTGTTCAATGATTCTTTGATTGATTGGATCTACATACAATATCCATCAATTAGAATAAAGAACCTTCTCTCTTACCATTAAAAGATCTGAGACAGGACTTGCCATCGGAACTCAAGTAAAATCCTTCTTGACACTCACAAATGAAGCTTCCGAGCGTGTTAATGCATTTGTGATCGCATAATGTGTCGTTATTGACTAAACATTCATCTATGTCTGTAGAGAACAGGAACAAGTCCATGTCACTGGTTTAAAATCAGAAGGCATTCACCAGCACTACAACAATGAATGATTAAGTGTGACATTATGTTCAAATGAATGCCTCAAGTTTTCATAGATTTGCACCAAAACCAGGAAGTGTAATAGCAAATGTAACGCTGAATGCATGCTACAAAAAGATTGAGGAACTTGAGACTGGAGAGACAGGTGCCAGTTCTTATATGGAAGTTAATTGGACCAGTGTCTGGCTACTAATTTTCGAGGTTTCACCGAACCATCTTTTCTTTCAAAAAACAAATTCCATGAGGAAGTCCAAACCTATTCATAAAATGTACCCTTTCTATAATCTGTTACCTGCATCCTACCTCACACCAAGTCCTGTTGACCCATTGCTCCTGTACTCACTGGTCTACATGGGCTGCTGCTTTGGCAATGCCTTGATTTTAAAAAGGCCTGAAGAAGGGCTTATGCCCGAAACGTCGATTCTCCTGTTCCCTGGATGCTGCCTGACCGGCTGCGCTTCTCCAGCAACACATTTTCAGCTTTAAAAATTCTAATCTTTGTTTTCAACTTTCTCCATGGCATCACTTCTCACCATCTCTATAATCCTTCCCAACTCTACAAGCATTTGAGATTTCTGCACATATCATATCCTGACCTCTTGCACATCCTTAATTTTCATTAAAGTGATGACTTAAGTGATGGCTGCTATATTATCATCTGTAGAATGATGTCTCATTAAGAGCTCGACATGTGAATCAGCCATGTAGCTGGATGGTATCATGTGACCAAATGCCACAAACTCTCTGCACCGTAGCAATCTAGGCACAGGATATGCCTGGAAATTTTTCTGTACTGTACATATTAATTTAGCTGTAACAAAACCCACCAGAAATCTTTAAATAAACAAAATGCATGTATCTCTTCTGTTACATTCAAATAACGTGAGATTTTTACTGTAGTGACCATGTCCTCAGCTGCCTGTGCCAAATGCTCTGATATCCCTTCCTAAATCCCTCCACTTTTTTCATCTCTCCTCCTTTAAGATACCCCTACAAGCTGTCCCTTTAACCAATTTTTTTGTCTTTTGTCTTGACATCTGCCTGTATGGTTCAATGACAATCGCATTCCTTTGATGTGCATGAACACTAATGGCAAAACATAAATGTTTATTATCATTGGTCTTTGAGACGGCTGCTTAACTAAGGATTAACAATAACTACTCTTGCTGAATTTGGTGTGCAAGGCACTATATATTTTTACTCATCAAAATAATAGCTATTTCAGGGACCAAGCAAGAACCCAAGCAAGCAAAAATCCATGACCAGTGACACGGAATTCCCTAGGTGAGTGATTTTTAAAAAATTAATGAATGGTTTTTTAAAAAATCACTCATGAGCTACGGGCATCACTGGCTAGGCCAGCATTTATTACCCATTCCTAATTGCCCAGAAGGCAGTAAAGTGTCCACCACATTGCTGTCGGTCTGAAGTCACACTAGGCCAGACCAGGTAAAGTCAACAGATTCCTTCCCTGAAGGATATTAGTGAACCAAATGAGTTTTTCCCAACAATTGGAAATAGTTTCATAGTTATGATTAAACTCTTAATTCCAGATTCTTCATTGAATTGAAATTCTATCATCTGTGGCGAGATTTGAATATGGACCCCGAGAACATTTAGATGAGTTTCTGAATTAACAGTCTATCGATAATACCACTAGACCATTGCCTCTCCAGCGAATGAATAGATATTTAACTTAGATTAGATTAGATTCCCTCCAGTGTGGAAACAAGCCCTTCGGCCCAACAAGCCTACACCGACCCTCCGAAAAGTAACCCACCCAGTCCCATTTCCCTCTGACTAATGTACCTAACACACTGGGCAATTTAGCATGACCAATTCACCTGACCTGCACATCTTTGGACTATGGGAGGAAACCAGAGCACCCGGAGGAAACCCACACAGACACGGGGAGAATGTGCAAACTCCACACAGACAGTCGCCCGAGGCTGGAATTGAACCCGGGACTCTGGTGCTGTGAGGCAGCAGTGCTAACCACTGAGCCACGTCCTTGACTCAAGCAACAAATGCAAGCACGAAAACAAAAATAAGGAAAGGTTGAGGCTGGCAGATAGTAGAGAATGGAGTCAATCAAATTATCTGGGTCATTGATATAAATTGTAAAAGATTGAAGTCACAGCACAGATCCTGTGTGGGACTTCACTTGCTGCATCCTGCCAATTAGGTAAGAACCGATTTATGCAACTCTGTTTTTGCCAGGTTGACAATTTTCGATCTATACTAACACATTACCCACTACATCATGCACTTTTACAATGACCTTCAATTTGGCATCTTTCAAAAATCGAAGTACATCTCCTCTTTATCTACACCACATGTTACCCCCTTCAAAGAAGTTTAATAAATTGGTTGAACATGATACCATGCTGACTCTTCCTGATTATATTGAGTTCTAAATGTGCAGCTATAATCGCTTTAATCATTGATTTGAACACCTTTCTCTTGAAAGGCTTCAAGCTGATTGGCCTATCGTCTCCTGTTATCTGTCTTCTTTGCTTCTTAATTAGCAGAATTAGTTTTGCTAATTTTCAGTCAGGCAATCTGGCAAATTAACACTAATTCATCTACTACCTCATTAGCAACCTCCTTTATGACCCGAGGACAAAGTCCATTAGAACCCAGAGACTTAAAAACCTGCAGCTCCATCAGTTTGCTTTGTGCCATTTCCCTAGTGACTGTAATTTCACTAAGTTGCTCTCTCTCTTCCACCTCCTGATTTACAGCTGTAACTGGAATGTATATTGTATCCTCTATAGTGAAGACAGAAGCAAAATATTTGTTCATTTTGTCATCAATTACCTTATTATCTACTATTAACTCTCCATTCTCATTCTGTAGAAGACCAACGTTCACATTATTTACCCTTTTTCTTTTCTAATACCTGTAAAATTCTTCTGTTTTTACATGCAAAGCTGGACTCCTCTCTGAGAAGCCATCTAAACTCGGAATATTAGCTTGCTTTCTCTGCATGGACGCTGCCTGACTCACTGTGATCTCCAACATTTTTTGTTTTCAGTGCATTCTTCTCATGCTTGAATTTCTTCTTCCTAATTAATCTTGTCATTCTCTGCTGTTCTTCATACTTGAGCCAATAATCTGACCTCCCACTCATCGATGCTCAGTTGTACATTTTTTTCTTTGAGTTTTGATGTTTACCTGAACTTCTCTAGTTAGTGGGTCCTCTCTTTAGAATTTTTCTTTATAGCAGGAAGATATTTATTCTGAAAGTATCCCCTCAAATGTCTGCCACTGCGTCTCTGTTGATCTATCCCCCAGTCTAGCACACTATCTTAGGTCATCTAGCTCAGCTTCATGCCAACAGAGTTACCTTTAAGGTTAAAATACTGATCTTAGACTTGATTTGGAGATGCCGGTGTTGGACTGGGATGCACAAAGTTAAAAATCACACAACACCAGGTTATAGTCCAACAGGTTTAATTGGAAGCACACTAGCTTTCGGAGCGACGCTCCTTCATCAGGTGATCAGACAATCACCTGATGAAAGAGCATCGCTCCGAAAGCTAGTGTGCTTCCAATTAAACCTGTTGGACTATAACCTGGTGTTGTGTGATTTTTGATCTTAGACTAGTCTTCTCCCTTTTTAAATTGGATGAAAACTTCAATGATATTATGGTTGCTGTGACCTAGGGGCATTTTGGCCTGGAGGTCATCAATTAATTCTGTCACATTACCAAGTCTAACACCATGTGCCCCGTAATTGGTTCAAGAATGTGCTGCTGTAAGGAACTATCTTGAAAGCAGTCTCCTCATCCAGGCGATTACTGTCAGTCTGATCTTTCCAGTATATACGTAGATTAAGAACATCCATGTTTATTACCACCACTACTCAATATTTCTTATTATGTACTGTCTCCCACATTGTGGCTACTGTTAAGGGGACTGCATGCTATTGCCATTAATGACTTCTTTCCCCTGTCTTTCCTAATCTCCATCCAAACTGATTCTATGCCTTGATTGACTAAACGGAGGGCCAAATGCACAGAGTCCTGTGCTTTACTCGAGCAGTTTTATGATAATATGTTGCATCTAAAGTAAGAAGAGTACAAATGGGTCACAGTATCCCAATGAAAAGACTGTAGATGAGCAATACGTTATTAATAAAATCCGCAATCTCACCTAAACAGTAGGGTGTCTGATGATTTCTGTGTCGCTCTCGGTCAAAGTGATATCCGGGGTAACATGTACACACAACTCGTCCAAAATTATCAGTGCATTGCTGTTCACAAGGTGAGCCAGCACAGACATCAGTATCTGGAGATAAAGGAGATGCCAAGTCAACAATGCAAGGTCTTTGTTACTTCATCAATGTTTTGTCAATAAAGTCAAATTATGCCAACATGTTGCATTTTGCATCAAGGCATCTCAGTGTATATAAAGCACAATCTGAGATAGCAGCAGAGCAGAGTGGATAAATCTAATGGTCATGGTGGAATCAAGTTTGGGTTTTGAATGTGTATGGACTAGAGAATGAAAGATGAAGGGAGATTCTTGAAGTTCCGAGAGCATGTTGGAATATAAGATGACCACTACCATTGCCATTTTAAAGAGGGAGGCAATATGGAACTTGGGAGCTTGGGAGAATCAAGCAAATGTGGAATTTGCTACCAGATGGTGTATTCTGGTGATTAGCATAGATGTGCTTGAAGAAAACTTCGATAAAAAAATAGGGTATGCTGATGGGTATAGGTTAGATGAAGAAATGCGGGTTGAAGCTCACACAGACCTGTTTGGTGTAATGACCTGTTTCTGTCCTGCAAACACTGAAAGAGGAGTAATTTTGTTCTTTACACTTTCATGAGCTATGGCTAACACCAGCATATATTGCCCTGAACTGAATGTGTAGTTAACAGTCAACCATGTGACTGTGGTTCTTGAGTCACATGTTGGCAGACTTTCTTCCTGAAAGAACAGTTGGAAAACAGATGGATTTTTAACAATCAACAGTATTTGCCTTAGTCAAATTATTCACTTCAATTTCACCAACTACCACGATGTGAACTCATGACCCCAAAGCTTTAGCCTGGAGCTCTGGCTTGCTTATGCAGTAACATTACCATTATCACCATAAAGACAAGAAAAGCTTAATTTGCCAGAGAACAAGTTGGATTCCAGCAATTGACAAACGAAGCAGAAGCTGTTCTGATAGCACCTCCCAGGGGAATCGGTGTCATGAACATTGTTGCCCCTGTGAGGAACTCCCAAAAACTGTGATCAGGTTGTGATAATTGTCCTATTTTTGAAGCAGCCATGAAACTATATTCATTGGTCAAACCATTCATCAGAACTGAAATACAAGTTAGAAAGCCAGTCAATCAGACAAGTCTGAACAGAACACTCATTTAAAAAAAAAGAATAGAACATCTTATGAGTTCACTACTAAGTTGCTGCATCTTTTTTTGAGTGATCTCCATTGTGTTCTTAAATGTCCTTCGTCCATCTCCAGGCTGTTAGAGAACAGCCTGACAGAACTGCAACACGCTAAGTGAGCTTGCTCTTACATTAACCCTTACATTTATATGATCTTATCCATTTCTCGACTGAGTACCCCTAACAAAAATCTCCTATTAGTCAATTACTTTGACAAAGGAATTTTTTTCTGGTCAACTGTTCTTCACAGAAAGGTAGAAAGGACTTGAATTTGATTTAACGATGTCAGGACTTTTCAAAATCTTCTGCAATTAACAAGCACTTTCAAAATGTGTCCGCTGTTGCAATGAAGAGAATGTGGCAGACAAATTGCTCACAGCAAGATCCTCTATAGACGAACGTGATAAATAACCAGGTGATCTCACTTGATAATGTTAGTGAAGAGAGAAATAATGGCAGAAACTCAGTTGCTCTTCTTCAAATCAGCCTCCACCAGTGGGTCTTGATTTAACATGACATGTGCAGAGCAGCAGTTATTCAGCTCTGCCTTGGAGTATCAAGCTGGATCCCATTGATCTCCCACTGACGTTTCAAACCCACAACCTTCATGATACCTTCACCCAAGCCACTGCCAGCAAAGGGAACAGAGCCAAAGGTTCACTTCATCAAGGAACATCAATTGAAATATTAATAGGGATTTGGATTTTGCTCCCAAGTCGCAATCAAGTCCTGTGGCATTGCAACTGTGGTGCAGATGAGCCAATATTTTTAAAATTTCTTTGCTGTGTATGGTGCTACACATGTACAAAACCTGTCCAATCATTCATTGGGATGTGAGCCAGCATTTATTACCTGTCTTTAGTTGCCCTTTAGGAGCTGGTAGTGAGGTGCCATCTTGAACTGCTGCAGTCATGTGCTGTAGGTTGACCCACAATGCCATTAGGGAGAGAGTTTCAGGATTTTGACACAGTGACACTGAAGGAACGGTGATATATTTCCAAGTCAGAACGGTGAGTGACTTGGAGGGGACTTTGGAGGAGGTGGTGCTCCCATGTATCTGCTGCCTTTGTCCTTCTAGGTGGTGCTGGTCATGGGTTTGGAAGCAGTTATCCTCAGGACAAAGCTGTCTCTTGTGCCTATATTGATTGGTAATCTGGTTCAGATTGGGTAAGTGTAAATGGCGAGATGGATTGGACGTGAACAAGGCCCTTCTATCACCACAGTATCCACCTACTTAGCAGCTCAGTTGGGAATTAATGGAATTCACCACACACAAGTGGTTTCGACCACTCCCGTGGCTCAAGCATGCAAGTGTTGAGGTGTTAAGTGAGTCCTCACACACAGCCCGGCTGCCGGATTGTTTGGATTTACTAAAATAAAGTTTACAGCTGGCAGTAAGACGACAGAATGGGTTTACATTTCATGCAATCTAGAAGAAACAAGAGGGGAGGAGAGGAGGCGAAAGATAATTAGGTCTACAATATGTCAACACTGACGAATCCTTGCCTTTACCTATTAACAATGTAAACTGCTGTATTATGCAATCATTTAATTGCATGACAGGCCCAGGAAGCCAGCTTGAAGTTTCACACGCTAATGTGCCTTCTGGCCGAATACAAGTTGATGGAACGCTTCCAGTATACTGCTGGAAACAAGGATATCCAGTTTATCAAACAGCATTTTCCATTCATGAACTGTCATAAATTATCTGCTGTTTTGTACAGCTCTCATTTCAACTTCTGCCTCATCGTCGTGACCTCTTTCCATTCTGGTTTTACTCTCGTCATGATAGCTTCCCTCTGCTTTTATCCGCAATCTTCTTTCCCCCTTGTTTGTGAGCAGACTTTTTCTCAAGGGGTGAGGGAGGGGAGCTTGATGACTGGGCTTGGTGGATGAGAACTTTGCGGGAAAGCTGCTTTGGTTCTTAGAAGGATACAACAAGCTAAAACTTCCTCAGGCCCTGAGCAAAAGGCCTTGGGGGTGGCAAAGTGGCTCAGTGGTTAACACTGCTGCCTCACAGCGCCAGGGACCCGGGTTCGATTCCAACCTTGGGCGACTCTCTGTGTGGAGTTTGCACATTCTCCCCATGTCTGCATGGGTTTCCTCAGGGTGCACCTGTTTCCTCCCACAATCCAAAGATGTACAGGTTAAGTGAACTGGCCATGCTAAATTGCCCATAGTGTTCAGGGATGTGTAGGTTAGGTGCATTAGTCAGGGATAAATGTAGGGGAATGGGTTTGGGTGGGATACTCTTTGGAGGGTTGGTGTGGACTTGTTGGGCTGAAGGGCCTGTTTCCACACTGTAGTGATTCAATTCTATGATTCAAAATGGGCAATTGCGAGTCACTCAGGAAAATGTAACGAGAATGGAAAATGAAATTGTCATTGTCAAGAAGAAAAGTCCGATTTTCCATCCCACGGATTTAACAGCTGGATAAGAGTCTTGCTCATGAGCAGTAGGGAGGCCTATTAACATCTCATTGACACCTAACCTCATCTCATCAATATTCAGTCTGCTGTTTTACAAGGTACCAGTGAGAAACTAGACAGCGCCAGTTTCCAATATGAAAGTTAAAGTTGGGTGCGTGGTAGCTCAGCTCACCCTCTGTCTTCTCCATCCCTCCACCTCAGCCAGAATTCTCCAGCACCTCATGGCACACTTGGTGGGCACTGACTGTCTGCACTCTCCATCACCAGGACTTGGTGTTGGCAAAGCATTACCTCATTGTGGCACATTTCCGCCCAACTATGAGATAGAGTCATAGAGATGTACAGCATGGAAACAGACCCTTCGGTCCAACTTGTCCATGCCGACCAGATATCCCAACCAGACTTTCAATTCATTCAGAAATGTGTTCTTTGTTCCGAATATTGGTGATATTAAACTCCAACATTAACTCTATTTCGCTCCCAACAGATGCTGTCAGCAATGAGTCGTCAAGTCATACAGCATGGAAACAGACCCTTCGATCTAACTCGTCAACACTGACCATGTTCCCAAACTAAACTCGTCCCACCTGCCTGCATTTGGCTGATATCCCTCCAAACCTTTCCTATTCATGTACTTATCCAAATGTCTTTTAAATATTGTAACTGTATCCACCACTTCCTGAGGAAGTTCATTCTACACACTAACTACTCACTGTATAAAATGTAGCCCCTCATGACCTTTTTAAATCTCTCACCTTAAAAATGCCCTAGTTTTGAACTCCCCCTCTTTAGGGTAAAAATGTTTGCCATTCACCTTATCAATGCCACTAATGATTTTATAAATCTCTATAAGGTCACCCCTCAACCTCCTACACTCCAGTGAATACAGTCCCAGCCTAGCCAGCCAATTTTTATAACTCAAGCCCTCTATTCTTGGCAACATCCTGATCTTTTCTGAACTCTCTCCAATTTAATAATTTTCTTCCTATAACAAAGTGACCAGAACGGCACACAGTACTCCACAAAAGGCCTCACAAATATCCTGTACAAGCTCATCATGATCTCCCACCTCCTATGCTCAAAGGTCTGAGAAATGAAGGCAAACATGCTAAGTGCCTTCTTAGTTGAAACTTTATTGCTGGAACAGCACAGCAGGTCAGGCAGCATCTAGGGAACAGGAGATTCGACGTTTCGGGCACAGGCCCTTCTTCAGGAATGGAGTGCCTTCTTAACCATCCTGTCACACAAATTTCTAAGGATGGTGTACCTACCTAAACCTCGAGATCTCTCCCTTCTACAACACCACCCAGGGCCCTACCATTAATGGTTTTAGTCTTGCCCTTGCTTGTTTTACCAAAATGCAATACCTTGCATTTGTCCAAATTAAACTCCATCCGCCACTCCCATTGACCCAATTGATTAAGACCTCTTTGTAATCTTAGATAACCTTCCCTGTCCGCTATCCCACCAATCTTGGTGTCATCCACAAAATAACCAACCATGCCTCTTATATTTTCATGAAAATTGTTTATATAAATGATAAACAAAAGTGGACTCAGTACTGATCCCTGTGGAACACTGTGGAACACCTCCAGTCCAAAAACAAAACCCTGCACTACCACCCTCTGTCTCCTACCGTTAAATGAATGTTGAATCCAGCTGACAAGGTCTTCCTGAATTCCATGTGCCCTAACTTTACTAATTAGTCTACCATGCGGAATCTTATCCAAGGGCTTTACTAAAGTCCAAGTAAACAATATCAACCACTCAGCCCTCATCAATCGTTTTGGTTACTTCTGCAGAAAACTCAATCAACTTAGTAAAACATGATTTCCCTCGCACAAAAGCCATGCTGACTATCCCTAATCATTCCTTGCCTCCCAAAATGCATGTAAGTTCTACCTTTCAGAATCACCTCGAACAACTTACCCACTATTGATGTGAGACTCACAGATCTATAGTTCCCAGGCACCTCCTTACATTCCTCCTTAAACAAAGGTACAACATTAGCCACCCTCCAGTCTTCTGGCTCCTCTTGGTCATAGATGATATGAATATCTCTGCTAGGGGTCATGTAATTTCCTCCTTAACTTTCCACAATGTCCTGGGAAATACTTGACCAGTCCTGGATATTTATCCATCTTTTTAAGACCTCCAGCACTTCCTCTTCTGTAATGTGAACTGTTCTCAAAGCAACAATATTTATCTCTCTGAGTTCTCTAGCCTCCTTTCCTTTCTCCACAGTAAAAACCTACAGTAAAAAAGATGTGCTGAGTTTCTCCAGCATTTTCTATTTTTATTTAATATACCAGCAATGCATTATTTTGATTTTAATGTAATGCCATAATGTAATCCCACCCTAATACCATAATCCTACATTTCCCATGGCTAATCCATATAGCCTACACATCCCTGGACATTATGGGTAATTAAGCATGGCTAATCCACCTTTTACTTTGCAATGTAATTGAATTATTTTCCAGTTCAACAGTTCAATCTGGCTGCAGAGGCCAAGTCATTGAGTGAGTTTAAGACAGAGATACACAGTTTCTTGATAAGTAAGGGGTCAAGGGTTCCAGGGAGAAGGCAGGAGAATGGTGGGAGACAAAAAAACTGCAGATGCTGGAATCCAAAGTAGGCAGGCAGGAGGCTGGAATGGCACAGCAAGCCAGGCAGCATCAGGAGGTGTCAAGTTAATGTTCCTGAAGAAGGGTTATGCCCAAAACGTTGACTTCTCTACCTCCTGATGCTGCCTGGCTTGCTGTGTTCCTCCAGCTTCCTGCCTATGACTGAATGATGGAGCAGATTGGATGGGCTGAATGGTCTAATTCTACTCTGATATCTTATGTTCTTATGGTCTAAGCATGTTTAATAGCCTTCTCAACTTGTCTTCCAAGACTTGAGTACCAATTCCCAAACCTTTGGTTCTTTGAACCATTAAAGCCAATGGTTCTCAATATTCCTCATCCATGGAACACTTAGGTGGAGCAAAAAGATGTTGCAGACTACAACCAGTTTTACTTCAGGCTTTTTTGTTCACCAGCACAAAAATACTCCGAAGAGTGAACACGGAGAATGGTGCTCCTTTTGATGAGACAACGGTGAGTTCATGTCTGGCTCCAAGTGGGAGAGAGAAACAGAGCTAACGTTTTGAGTCTTCGTCAGACTTGAGTTTCAGTCTCATGTTGGCCCCACAGGTGTTGAAAATACCATCACGGCGTTGAACGTGGAAACAGTAACAGAAATATGGAACTTGAAACATTGTCGTTCTTGCTTTCACCTCCAGCCAGTTGGACCATGAGCTCAGAAGCTGGTCCGCTTGTGTGACATAAAGCCAGCTGTGGAGATGAGATTCTGTCCTGGCAAGGTGTTTGTGCATCAGTGACATACATTTCGGTCCAGACCACAGACCGAAAGAAAAACTCTTGGGGACCACCAATGGACCACACTTTTGAGAACCACAATGTAGAAAGACTGAAGTCACACATAGATCAGACCAAGTAAGGGTGGCAGATTTCCTACTCTAATGGGCATTGGTGAATCAGATTTTTTTTACAACAATCAATGATGGTCATAATGACTGAGACTAGCTTTCATTTTCAGATTTATTGGGTGAGTTTGAATTCTACCTGCTGTTCATAGGAGTAGCCCAGGCACTTGGATTACTCATCCAGTGGTGTGATTACTGCACTACCATCTCTCCTGCTTCCTGCATTAACGCTTCCTACATTACAATGCTGATTACACTTTGAAAGGCCTTTATTATTGTGTATTGCTTTAAGGCATCAAGAAAGGCAAGAATGTCTTTATTCCTTCAACCTAACACACCATTCTTGCTCACAACTCTTATCGGTCATAAAAAGACAGTCAGACCATTTTGGGATTGTTAAGCTCTCCCTTCCCTAGAGGTTCCAAGAATGAATGATGTCTCCTGTTAGAGCCATCGAATTCCTCGAAGGCAAATAGATGCCATTCAGCCCATCAAGACTGTACTGACCATTCAAAGAGTATCCCATTCCCCCACCCTAGTGCCCTAATTGTGCATTTCCCATGGCTAATCCATATAGCCTGCATGTCCTTGGATATTATGGGCAATTAAAAATGGCAAATCCACCTAACCTGCACATCTTTGAACTGGAGAGCAGTCCTCAAGCAGATTCATGGTAGGTTGGGAGAAGGGGTTCTTTGTATGTTTATTTAAAACTTCCTTGGATACTTTCATTTCTTAGTTGTGAACCTACTGGGGTGGGAGAAAAAGACCAAATGGATGTTTCATTGATTGGAGCCATGACCAGGTAAGGATTACATGCAAGCAGACTAGGCTACACAAAACTGTGCTAAGGGGGTTGCTGTTCCACACTACAATTCAAGTACAAATGTGCTGTTTTTGGAACACTTCAGCTTCATTCAGAAGCACAGCAATTAAGAAAAAAAGGTGGTTTCCAGTTATTGCAAGTCCACAATAACAACATCCACTTGCAATTAGATACCAGCTTTAATAGTCTAACAGTCATACTATAAATGTATGCAATAAATGTGGAAGGAAATGGTTCTAGCAGGGAGTAATATCTCATAAGTATCCAGTTTCTGCTCTCAAATCTCATTGTTACTGCCTCGTTTTGTATTTCATTCATTGGTGTTGTGTTCCCATAGCATTAGGCTGTCTGCAAAGTGGTACAGTACCACCCTGCCAATTCCCCATGGGAAGAGAACTGTCATCTCTGTTAGCTCAGCTTGTGGCTCGTCACTCTACCGTCTGGAATAGAGTAAATTGCATTTGCTAGAATAAAAGACTGGCTTTAAATAGCACCCTTTCTAACCATCGGACATCTCAAAGTGCTTTACTGTACTTTAGTTAAGTCCTTTCAAAATGTAATCATTCTTGCAATGAAAGAAATGCAGCACTCAGTTTACACACAGCAAACTTCCACACACAGCAATGTGATAACCTGTTATTTGTGATATTTTGTAAAGAATAATTCTTTGATCAGAACGCTGTGGACTATTCCTGCTGTAGTTCTATCCAATGCTACAGGATCTCTTACATTGACTTGTGTAGTTGAGATCTCGGTTTAATGTTTCTTGCAAAAGGTACCTCCTTTCAACACTCCCTCAGTACTGAACCTCCAACAGTGCGGCTCTCCCTCGATACTGCACTGAGTGTCAGTTGGGCAGAAGATGCAAAAAACACAGACCAACAGATTCAAGAACAGCTTTTTCCCCACTGTTATTAGACTGCTGAATGGACCTTTTAAATTTAAAATTTAAATGTTGACCTCACTCTGTGCACTTTCTCTGCATCTGTCACGTTGTATTCCTCGCTCTGTTCTATTACCCGAATGCACTTGTATGGGATGATCTACCATACTGCACGTAAAACAGAACTTTTCAATGTACTTCGTTACATGTGACAATAATAAATCAAATCAAAAAGTTTGTCTGGCATTGGACTTGAATGCGAACTGAGCCACAGCTGATACTACAAGTGAGGAATGGACTTGTCTTGAGTCCCAGCTGTTTGAGAGCTAACTAAGTACTTTTGGAGTACAAACACCACTACAGTATACTGAACAATTCGTAAGGCTTCAGGAACAGCATTGAGAGAACTAACCATGCGATCTGACAATCTTGAATGAATGTGGGTCAAGAGATACCAGTAACTCTGCCCAATTAAAGAGGTTAAAAGCGGGGTGGGAGGAGTCTTTGATGATGATGTTGGCCACCTTTCCGAGGCAACAAGAAATATAGGCGGAGTCAATGGGTGGGAGGTTCTTGGCTGATGGACTGGGCTGTGTTCACAACTCTGTAGCTTCTTCTGGTCCTGGGCAGAACAGTTGTGGAAACTGGGGTATGGAAATACAGCAATAATCAAATCAAATCAAATCAAATCAAAATCAATTCATTAAATTGTGACAGTGGCTCCAAGTAACATAACAAAGTGTTCCATCTTGGATCTCTCGCATTGCTGAGTTAGAACACTGTAAGTCTTCAATCCAGAAGGACTGCGGTGCTCTGCATTGAAGACTTGCAGTATTCTGACTCACAAATGCGAGAACTCCAAGATGTAACGCTTTCTCACATAACTTGAAGCTACTGTCACAACTTCATGATTTGATTTGATTTATTATTGTCACATGTACCTAGGCATAGTGAAAAGTTTTGTTTTGTGTGCAGTATAGGCAGATCATACCATACAAAGCTCATTCGATGATAGGACAGGGTGACGAATACAATGCTATGGCTGCAGAGATGGTGTGCAAAAGGCAAGATCAACATCAGATTTGAAATTTGAGAGGTCCATTTAGAAGTCTAATGACAGAAGGGAAGAAGCTGTTTTTGAACCTGTTGGTATGTGTGTTTAAGCTTTTATATCTTCTGCCCAATGAAAGAGGTTATAAGCGAGGTGGGACTGTTCTCATATGATGCTGGCTGCTTTCTAAGGCAATGAGAAGTGTAGATGAAGTCAATGGGTGGGAGGTTGGCTTGGCTTATGGACTGGGCCGTGTTCACAACTCTGTAGCTTCTTACAGTCCTGGGCAGAAAAGTTGTGGCAACTGTGCATGGAAATGTAGCAATACCAGCTTTTTTTTTAAAAGTACTACTTTCAAATAAAGTAAAACTTACCAAGGTGCATCACAAGAACATAATCCAACAAAACTTGAGACAAAGTCATATGTGGAGACATTAAATCAGATGACCTGAAACTTAGTCAAAGAGTTAGGCTTCAAAGAGTATTTCAAAGAAAAGATTGGGAGAGAGGTGAAGAGGTTTACAAAACTTATATTTATTTAGTGCCTTTGGCATTATGAAACATCCCAAAGCTCTTCCCAGGAACACTATGAAACATAGCATGATACTTAGCTACATGCAGTGATATTAGGTCAGGTGAGCAAACGCTTGGTGGTCAAAGAAGTCAGTTTGAAAGAGTGTCTTCAAGGAAGAAGGTGAGTTGGAGAGATGGAGAGTTGTAAGGAAGGAATTGCAAAGACTCCTGAAGGCATGGCCACCAATGTTGGAGTGATAAAGATGGGAGATGTTCAGGAGGCATGAGTTGGAGGAGTGCAGGGAGCACGGAGGGGTGTCGAGCTGTAGGAGGTTATAGTGACAGGTGGGGCAAGACCACCATAAAGGATGAGAACTTTAAAATCATGACGATGCAGAGAACATTCCCAGTTGCAGCCATCAGTCATTTTAAACCTTTTGGACAAGGTAAAGGTCAAGTGCAAGTAACTTCACAATAATGAGTCGGCATTATTCTTTTGTCAATGTAATTATTGTGCAACCTAATCAAAAAATCTAAATAAACCCAAATCACTTCCTTAAGGACTGAAGTGTTAACGTCATATAAAGGTGCTGGCAGAAAATCCAGGCAGTTTTGAAAATGCAGACAAATGATGATGTAGGTGTTAGATCTATCACCGACATCATAATTTATTGTAACTTTGCTAACAGGTATTCCTTTGTGCAATAAACAGTCTTCTGTAATCTCGCCCCCGTTTGAGAGTGATTTATTTCCTCCTTGACCTTTTAAGATTTTCATTGTCACATCTATTTAAAAAAGTCCAACACCTGCCTCAAACAATAGCTTTCCAGTTTACTGCTTTGTGGGGGCAGATTGATAAGCAAAACACAAATACATCTGGTTCAGACACCTTCTCATTCACTGAGTTTCATTACTTCCAACAACAATTACGTCAGTAATGATAAAGATGATAAGGGAAAGATGGTGTACGTGCATGTGAATGTGTGTGTGAGACTGTGTTACAGGCTGGGTTTGTGTACACCCCACCATGTGCAAATGACTGGGCGTACATGTGTATGTATGTGCATGTGACTGACAGAGATTGGTATGAGTGTGCATGTATGTGTGACTGCATGTGTATATAAGTGAATGTGTGAGAGATAGATTGTGTGCATGTGACCGTGTGAGAGAGAGTGTGTGCGTCTGTATTGTGTGTTTGTGTACGAATGTGACTATGAGAGAGAGACTGTGTAATGCATGTGTGAGTATGATGTGAGAGAGACTGTATGTGTGCATGCATGAGTGTGACTGTGTGCATGTGTAAGTGTGTCTGTGTGAGAGATAGTGTGCAGGTGTGAGTATGACTGTGTGAGATAGAGAGAGAGAGACAATGTGCATGCATGAGTATGACTGTGTGCAGGTGTGAGTATGACTGTGTGTGTGAGAGAGATCGTGAGCATCAGTATGACTGTGTGAGATAGAGACCATGTGCATCTGTGAGTGTGACTGTGTATATGAGACTGTATTCTTGTTTGTATGTGATTCTGAGATAGAGATATAGAGAGAGAGAGACGATGTGTGTGTCTGTATTGTGTGTGAGTGTAACAGTGTGTGTGAGAGAGAGATTGTGCATGTATCAGTGTGACTGTACGAGACAAGAAGAGTGTGTGTGTGCATGTGTAAGTGTGCCTGTGAGAGAGGAAGAGACTCTGTGATTGTATATGACTGTGACAGAGAGGAAGAGGGAGAGACTGGGTGTGTATGTGTGTGTGACTATTTACCTCAATAAAAATAAATCCTACATATTACTCCAGTTAGCCAAACTGACATTGAAATGAATGAAGAAGCAAAAGCAAAATGATTCACTCATATTCCCATTTCACTGTATTCAAACTCAAAATTTAACAAGGTGCCAAAGTGTGCAAATTACATTGTTACACAACTCCATTGCAGCATCTAGACAGAGTCCTTCAGAGTCCACAGGTCTGAGTTCAATATAGCCCAACCGAGGGGATGAATGAATTGGGCATGGGTTCACACTCCAGCTGCTTTCCTACTCATTTCAACCAGGAACATCTCGGGTCCTAGGAATTGGGCTGGAACCTCCTCCATAGGTTGAAATTATGGTCTGACAATGTCATGGCATGTCAATGAAATTTTTATTTGAAATCATGCAGCTAGGCTACATTCAGTCAAATGTTCCTTCCATGGTCCCCACTCCCCAACCACTCCTACCTCCTTCATTCCAAGCGGTCTGTAGATTTTGTGATGTAGCAACTTTTAAAAAATAAACACTTCCATCGAATGTGGGCATCACTGGGTTGTGCTAACATTTATTGCCCATCATTGAGAACGTGTTGCCTTCTTAAACATTTGTGTGTGTTTATTGTGATATCTGCAATGCTGCTGAGAAGGCAGTTCCAGGATTTTGGCCCAGTGGCAGTGAAGGAACAGCAGTGTATTTCCATTTCAGGATGGTGTGTGACTTAGAGGGAAACTTGCACACGACGGTGCTCCCATGTATCTGCGCTTTCTATGGGTAAGAGGTCACAGGTTTGGAAGGTGCACTTTGCAGAATGTTACACACTGCTGCCACTGTGCATTTCTAATTAAGTGAAAGTTTAAGTTGTTGGATGGGTTGCTGATTAAGAGGCTCATTGGTTAGCACTGCTGCTTCACAGCGCCAGGGACCCGGGTTCGATTCCAACCTCACATGACTGTCTGTGTGGAGTTTGCACATTCTCCCTCTGCCTGGGTGGGTTTCTTCTGGGTGCTCCAGTTTCCTCCCACAGTCCAAAGATCTGCAGATCAGGTGGATTGGCCACGCTATATTGGCCATTGTGTGCAGGCTAGGTGGATTAACCATGGAAATGCAGGGATAAGGTCTGGGTGGGATGCTCCTTGGAGGGTCATATGGACTCGATGGGCTAAATGGCCTGCTTCCACACTGTAGGGATTCTATGAAGCAGCTGCTCAGGGTGTAGGTTTGCTCGCTGAGCTGTAGGTTTGATATCCAGACATTTCACTACCTGGCTCGGTAACATCATCAGTGGTGACCTCCAAGTGAAGCGAAGCTGTTGTCTCCTGCTTTCTATTTATATGTTTGTCCTGGATGGGGTTCCTGGGGTTTGTGGTGATGTCATTTCCTGTTCGTTTTCTGAGGGGTTGATAGATGGTATCTCGATCTATGTGTTTGTTTATGGCATTGTGGTTGGAGTGCCAGGCCTCTAGGAATTCTCTGGCATGTCTTTGCTTAGCCTGTCCCAGGATAGATGCGTT